>NW_003852444.1:10074873-10086120 GCF_000181295.1 Otolemur garnettii
TTTTTTTTTTTAAACCTCTCAATCATACCATCTAATTTCTTGGGTCTTTTCTCTCCCCCAGAGAGAGCTTTCCTTAGAGAAGCTGTAACTCATTGCTCCCATTTGGACTGGTTCCTTCCTAATCCTGCTTCAGTGTTCCTCTGAGTGGGATCTAGTGTTTTGGGGATACTATGGTTTCTAATTTTTCTGGTTTATTTACCTGCTTTGTTTGAATACATCCTCAAATGGTTCCCTAGGAAGAAATGCATGGGAAGTAAAATTTCTGAGTCCCTATAAATCTGAAAATGTCTGTATCGTGCCCTTAGAATTGGCTGACAGGCTGTTTGGATGTAATTCTAGGTAGAAATCATTCTTCCTCAGAGCTGGGAAAACATCACTTCATTATCTCCTCGCCCTTAGTGCTGGAGATCACAAGTCTGATGCTACTGACTTTTTTATGTCACCCTCTCTGGAGCTTGGAGTAACTTTTATGTTTAGCATTCTGCAAATTCCTGAGGCTGTGTTTATTTTAGGTATGGCAATTTTTCCATTCCATGCACTGGGCGCCTGAGGGACCCTTTTAATATGAAGACATGTGCCCTTGCTCTGCTTTAGAGAACCATTTCTACGAGTTCTTCAGTACTTTCTCTTCCTGAGTAATTTCATTTTCTGCTCTCTGTTCCTGGGACTCCAACTAGTTGGATCCTAGGCCTCAAAGAACAGAGAGGATCATGATTCTAAAAAGGCTCTTCTCAGTGGGAGGGAGCTCTTCCTGCCAGCGTTACGTGGGGGGCTGTGGAAGGTGCTAACAGGTGGGTTTCTCTGTGGGACGAGCAGGTGGGATGCCAACTGGCAGGCTAGGGGCCTCTTCCTACCCATGCCAGAATAGGAGGGTTTTATTCTGGGGCTCCAACACCAGAAGCCTGACTTTCTCTAATTATGCCCTAAGATGGCTCTTTCAAGGATAAATTCTGGAAAAAAAAAAAAAAAAGAATAAATTCTGGATGTCAACATTTTGGGAGACTGAATAAAGTGATGCTGTATAATATAGTTCCACAACTTCACAATTCTCATCAATCCCTCTGTTTTCAGTGTCTCTTGGCTTTCCTACTTTTTTTTGGAACTTCTGATTACACACCTGGAACTTCTTGGAGGCTTTCACTGCACAGTCTGGAGTAGACTGAGAATTTTAACATTCTGAAAATTCATGAGGCTGTGTTTATTTTAGATACAGCTATTTTTTCATTCACTGCACTGGACACCTAATGGACTCTTTTAATATGAAGACATGTACCCTTCCTCTGCTTTAAAAAAACATTTCTACTAAT
Organism: Otolemur garnettii; assembly: GCF_000181295.1. NCBI lineage: Eukaryota > Metazoa > Chordata > Mammalia > Primates > Galagidae > Otolemur > Otolemur garnettii. The sequence goes on from NW_003852444.1 coordinate 10,076,181, forward strand.
TCTTCAGTAATTTCCCCTCCCGAGTACTACTTTATCCTATTCACCGTGTCCCATCTTCTTCCTGTCTTCCAGAAACTGTTGACATTTCTGTTCATTGGCAAATCCCCGCCAGTTCCTTCTCGGGTGTGGAGTCATTCCTTTTGGCTCCTCTGTGAAAGCACAGCACTGAGGTCTGCCACCTTGTGCCCTATGCGCTACTCAAACCTTACATGCTTTGTTATACAGGTCAGAGATGATGCAGGACATTTTAAACTTTCAATATGTAGCATGAATCTTTGCCCGGTGGTCAGGAAGGAGCAGAGTATGGCTTATTTATGGTACCTAAGCAGGCCTGGGAGAGAAGAAGCTGTTGACACTGCTCACTGACTAGCAGAAGACTTTTCTAATTGCTTTCACCTCCATAAACCAATGAAGAAGAGACACACTGGGACTCTAATGCACTGACCCTTAAAAGTATAGGGTCCAGGTCCAGTCTCACCGGGAGGCCCAGCTGCATCCAGGTAGCAAGGTGACCACCCCTCCCCTCCGACATCAGTGAGGCCACCCGGTGCAGGGCTGGGCTGGTCTCTGCTGGCTTCCTTGCTCTGAGGGTGATAATGAACAGTGGCAGAAAAGCATGTCAGATGGCTCTGAGCCTGGCGGGGTGGGAGGGAGAGTGTCTGCACCTTGATGTGGCGTGGAGAGGTGCCAATCAGTCCCATTAGCAGCAGGAAGATGGTGGCAGGGGCAACAGATTGCGTGTGATGGTGATGACAGCAGCAACAGTGAGAACAGGCTGGCAGCTGTTCAGACACCAGAGGAGCAGCCACTGGGCAGTGACAGCAGCTACAACTGCAGGAGAAAGTGTTGACAGACTTAGGGCAACACACACCTAGTGCTTTGATGCAATACATTGAAATCACTTTCAACATATAGGATACAGCTTTCTGGGTAGTGTGAATGTTACAGGAAAAGACTTCAGTGTGCCTGCAGATGCCGAGGACGAGAGGCTCCTTCACAATGAGGTCAGAGGACCTTATAAGATGCCTTCATCATCATCTCTGTGTCACTGATTCCTGATTTCAGCTTTTAAGGAATTAATTTGTTTCTAGAAAGTCTAGTATTTCTAGAAAGGTTGTACTCTTTGTTGTCATCAGGTGGCAATAAAGAGTCATAATTTATAATCCCAGCTGGCTGGGGTTACTAGGGAGATCAAGCATTTAGCATTTCAAATCATGACTTTATAAACTCTATGTCTGCTTATTAAAATAACCACAATGGAGAGATTCAACATCACATAAAAACATATGAAAGAAAAATCTTTGTTGCGAATAGGAAGCAAAACAATTCTGTTAGCTGTTCTTAACTTTACCTACAATGGCATCTTCGATTCATTTGCATAGAAGTTTCTTTCTCTTCTCTGGATGCCTCCATTCTAACTTGGGAAGTGCTATTTCTTCAGTGGCTTACTGTAGCATAACTCCTGTCCTCGCATAAGAAAATCATCTTACATCTGGATGGAAGTGCACACCAGATTTAATCTAGTAACACCCCTCTTGAGTATAATTTATTCTTCCTCTACTTGGAAGTTCCTTCCTCCCAATTACCTCTACAATCACCTCTTAATAATAATAATGATCATAACATCACCAGGAACACTAAAAGCACTTCCTTAATTACAGAGGCAGAGTTACAAACTTTGTGTCTGTCTTTCCTCAACCATAAACATTTTTCCCCTTTAGAGAGAGAAACAAGCAAAACAAAAATCTCTCTGCCATTTTCTACCCCTACTTTTAATTTTTGTTATTAGTTTTTTCAAAAAAAATCTGTGTAAGATATAATTCGTATATCAATGATGAAAGGATAAACAAAATGTGGTATATATATATACCACATACCTATATATATGTAAACGTATTTTTTTTCTTATGGCCACATTACCTACAAAGCAACATCCTATATGTTGAAAGTGTTTTCAGCGTACTGGTATATATACATGCCAACCACCAATTTATAGTGTACAATCCAAGAGCTTTTAACAGATTTACAGATACGTGAAACCATCACCACAGTGAATTTTAGAACATTTCCATTACCTCAAAAAGAACTGTATCCTCTAGCTGCCACCGTCCCCTGCCTCCCTATTCCTTATCCAGCCCTAGACAAATATTAATCTACTTTCTGTCTCTATAATTTCCCTATTCTGAAATCATATTTATATGGTCTTTTTGACTGGCTTCTTTCACCTAGCACAATTTTTCAAGGTTCATCCACGTTGTATGTAACAGTACTTCAGTCCTAGCCAAATACTATGCCACTGTATAGATATACCGCATGTTTTTATCCTTTCATCATTGATAGACACATGGGTTGTTCCTACCTTTTGGGCATTATGAATAATGCTGCTACAAACATTTCTATATGCGTCTCTGTGCGGACATCTACTTTCCGTTCTCTTGGGTATATGGCTAGGAGTGAATCTTAGGAGATTTCAACATCCTTTGTTACCTACACCCTCCCTCTCTCTTAATCCTTACCGCACTATACTGCTCCCATGACTGGGTCTACTGCACCACCACTTTGTACAAACAGGAGCTCCTTTATCTCTGGAGCTCCAGGAAAGATCAGCTCTCACATACATTCAATAAATATTTGATGTATGAATGAAATGACTGAGCCCTTGCCAATCTGTTATCATCTCAAGCAAGGGACTTCTTTATGAAATGATTCAGATATCCCAACAGTTTAAATTAGATGCTTTATGCTTGTATGCTTGTACATGGCTATACTCACTGAGGAAATCAGGGGCAAGAAGCTCCCAGTGGTAGATGTGTAAGAGCCTGAGAACGGGTTACTTTAAAAGGACCATGAAGCCCTACAGTGAGGAGGAGGTATAATGTACATGAGTGGAGGGGGACTCAACATGTTTTAGATACTGGGTACATCATCCCTCAGTGTACAAAGATAAACCATGGGATGATCATCTTTCTCTGGATAAGGCCTCCTTCCTTTAACACACTAAGAGGAAATCATGTGGGTGGATATTCTATGGTCACAAGGCCTGCTTCCCTCTGGTCCCTCCGAACTGCTCAGAAAGACTGAAAAGAGCATAAGACCTTGCTCAAGACCTTTAGGGTCTTGAAGAGATCCCAAATGTGGATCCTTCCACATTTGTTTGCTAGATACACTGATGTAGCTAAGACGGTTCTTTCAAGGTAGTCAGTGAATGTCTACACTGGACCAGATTCCAATCAGGGAAAAGGTATTATGGGTTATGTCCAAGTGGCCCCAACAGTTCACTTCCTCCAAATTGGTTAGAGGTAAATAGAGTCTTTTCACCTAGCATTTTAAGGATACTTTTCTACATTATGATCAGGAACTCTAGGGCTCAGGAAAAGAAACTGTGCACCTGGGGAGAAATCTTCATTTCTGCCCCAGGTACTAGGCAGAAGACTAGTACCAGATTATCTCTCAACAAAGTGAGTGAGGGCACTCATCTTCAAGCTTGGGCGGTGGCCCTGTGTCCACTGCTGGCAACAGAGGAGTCCAGCCACCCTCCTTACTGGGGCTGACCTCAGAACTCCAGGCTCTTCTGCTAAAGATTTCACTTTCTGCTCCTTAGTAGCAGGAAAATATCTCATTCTCACATAATCACAGTTCTTTCATTTTGTTTTGACTTACAGTTTAGTTGCATTTAGATAGTAATTAATTATGTGATAGCTTCTACTTTAATTTCATTTAGAAAAAAGATCCAAGTTGATGTGGGGAGAGCAGATATTTTTAAAACTAAGAGAGAACATGATGATATCAATACCGAAAGCTAACAAAGCTAATCATCTTTCCGCATTTATATAGTAACAAGGCCATAAGTATGTGTAGGTAGTGAACAGAAGTCATAATTAACATCACACAGTAATTTTTTGTTTGTGAAGAAGCACCTGCAGCAGTATTAATGTAGTTTCAGAGAAGACAGACCCTGTGGTTAATGGGGTTAACATGACCCCTGAAGGATTTTATGAGAAACACAGAGTGGAGGGTCAAACTACAAGACGATGCCCCATCTCCAGAGGATTCTAGCAATCCCCTTCTCCCCAGGTTGCCTGTCACTACCCCAGGGGTCCATTGTTTCTGAAGAGAAGGTGAACAAGTATAAGAAACTCTGATATCAGTCTGCAAGACGGCCTTGAGGTCTCTAGGAGGGAGTGTAGAATGAAGAGTTAGGGAATCTGGGTGCTGGTCCTATCAGGGTCATTCAGTGGTCAGCTACTCTATCTCTCAGCTGACACCATTTCAAAGGTCCTAGCCAATGCATTCTTCCTGAGTTTCAGAAGATCTGATCTAAGTAATCTGAGCCAACCAGAACTCTCTTCTTACCAAATTCTAAATCCGTCTCTGCCCTACACTTCCTTCTCCTTCCCCAATCTCATGAAAACTGTAAAATCAGCTCAGCCAGTTCAGTTTTTGCTGCTTTCCCCTCACATTCTCAAGTCCTCTTTCCTGGACTTTTTCAGAGAGACGTGGGGAGGGGATGTTTTGCTTTTGTTTCCTCTTTAGCTTATGAGAGTGGAACTAAATTAATTCACATTCATAAAAACCTTCAGTTTCACATGAGGAATATAAATATAGCTTACTATTATTTCTGGTAATTTCAGTATCTATTGTTAATCAAAGTGACAAAGGAGAACAAATGAATATACTATGTATTTCCAAAAGGCTTTGCTTTTCTTTGATAGCAATCACCTTGGAAGTTTTATTTTTGTATGAGATCCTTGAACACTAAACCCACTTGTGACACCCAGGGTTAAAAAAGACATTCTTCTTGGAACCAACTAAATCTGAAACCATATAGCAGAACGTACTGTAGTAACCAAACTCTTGATTTTCTTAGAGGTACAGTTTCAGGAGAGCAGAAGCACCCCAAATGATACTTTGCAAGCCTCTCTTTTATTAATAGCATTTGCTTTTTGAGAAAGCAATCTTTCCTCTGCCTATGATCTTCTCTTTCCTTCTAAATCTTACCTCTTTCAAAGTATAGCTCAAAAATTGCTTCTGCGACATTTTCTCTAATTATTTCTACCTACTCTGAATAATGTCCTAGCAGCACCTCTACCTCTTCCCATAAAAATATCTTTGCATAAAATCATTGTTTTTAAATGTCGATCTTCTTTGATACCTAATAAACTCTGTACTATATTGTCTGCGTTACTCATGTATTCCTTAACTTTCATTCACTCAGTAAAGTGGGGTTGGGTTATTTTCTTTTGTTCTTGTTTATCCAGCATCCATTCCTTTTTTATTTTTATTTTTATTTTTTTTTGCTTGAAACAGGATCTTACTCTGTTGGCCAGGCAAGAGTGCAATGGTATCATCCTAGCTCACAGCAACCTGAAACTTCCAGGCTAAAGCCTCAGCTTCCTTAGCAGCTGGAACTACAGGCACATGCTACCATGCTTGGCTAATTTTTCTTTTTCTTTTCTTTTGTCTTTCTTTCTTTCTTTCTTTTTTTTTTTTTTTTTGTGGAGATAGAGTCTCATTATGTTACCCATGCTGGTTTCAATCTCCTAGCCTGAAGAGAACCCTCCTGTCTCAGCCTCCCAAAGTCTTGGGATTATGGGCGTGAATTGCCACACTTGGCTTGCCCCTCCTCTCTTGGTAACCCAACCTTCCTTTTCTCTGAAATATGTTCTTTGAGGTTGGACTGATCAACCCTCTACAACAGGTATAGACAGGTGATTTCAGTCAACCAGTCAGAAGGCTCCATTCCTTTTGGCCACAGAAATTGGCTCAGAAATGGACGGAGCCCATCAAGAGCCTTTCCATGGGTTTTGGAAGAGAGATTTTCCCTTCCCTACAACCTCCATTATAAGTTTGGGCTACTATTTTACCACCATGGGGAGACAGGCTATGTAATAATAAAGCTAAGCAGAGGCAAACAGCAGCAAATTGGAAGAAAAAAAGGAGTGAGTCCTGCTGATATGGTTTTCAAGCTTTAAATAAAGCAAACCTAAAACCAATCATCCCTTGAAAGTCTGTTTCATGATTTGATATACTTCCTTTTCTTGATAAACCAGTTTGAATTAGATTTCTGGTCTTTGCAACCAAAAAGAGTTCTGACAAATGCATGGAGTGTCTACTGTATCGGGCACTGAGTTAGGTGCACAGAACCTGGAGCCTGAAGTTTAGATACAGGGGTAGCTGGGTCCCAGAGAGAAGTGTGCTTCCTGTTATGGTCTTTGCTTAGTACTCTCCTACATTAAATGTGGACTAGCCCTGTGACTTGCTTTTGGAATGTGACAGAAGTGATACTGCGCCAGTCTTTGTGTCTACACCTTAAAAAATCCTGATAACTTCTACTTTTCAATGCTTTGGGGAGCCCTTAGTCACCATGTATGAAGTATGACCCTGAAGAAGACACCATGTGGAAAAACTACATAGAGAGAGGGAAATCTCTGAGAATACATGGAAAGAGACAGAGGGACCCAGCCATCCCACATCCCAGCTGAACCCAGCATTCTAGTTATCCCCACTGAGTCACCAGACACATGAGGCCAGCCATTTTGGCTGTTCAGGTCCCCGCTGTCATCACAGTATAGCCATGTGGGAGACCCCAAGGCAGTCCAGAGAAGAATCTTATAGCTCTTACCCTAGCCAATCTGCTAAATCAAGATAACTAATATGCTAGTTGTTTTAGGCACTAAGTTTTGAGATGATTTATTATATAGCAACAGACAATGGAAACAAATGTGTAGCTACAACAAAGGTTTCCCAGATAGAGGTAACCAGGATTCAAGGCATGCACTCAAGCCAATTTTGCTTCCTCCTTAAAAAATGAAATTCTTAACAGCGAAATATCACGTTATATAATATTCATATAAATACTTATATATCTTATAAATATATTGATATGATTTATAGACTATCCTGTATATATTATCATGTTACGTGTTATATAATTGACCAAGATAAGGAGATATAATGCAGGTCAAAATTTTAGTAGTAGGCTGGGAGCAGTGGCTCACGTCTGTAATCTTAGCACTCTGGGAGGTTTAGGCAGGTAGATCACCTGAGCTTAGGAGTTCAAGACCAGCCTAAGCAAGAGCAAGACCCCGTCTCTAAGAACAGCCAGGCATTGTGGTGGGTGCCTGTAGTCCCAGCTATTTGGGAGGCTGAGGCAAGAGGATCACTTTGAGCCCAGGAGTCTGAGGTTGCTGTGAGCTGTGATGCCAAGGCATTCTACCAAGTATGACAAAGTGACACTGTCTCAAAACAAAGAAACAAACAAAAAACCAACACCCCCCTCCCTAAACTTTAATAGTAATAATACTATTACTTCCAAATACTATTACTAATACTATTACTTCCATAATACTATTACTTCCAAATACTATTACATACCAAACTGGTATGAAGTGACAGAATGAAAAACTAAACTGTACACTTCTGTATTTCACTGCATATGTATGTATGGAACAGGGCTCAAAGCTGCAGAGAAGGAATTATTGAAAGCATACTGGGTAACTCCTACATGACCCAGGAAGGCTGGAGAATGGGACTTGGAAAGTGAGCAGGAATAAACATAGCTGGCAGCAGCTGGGCTCATGGCCAAAATCACCCCAGAATCACTTTTCAAAGATAGTTTCGTGAAGATACTGCTGCTGCTGCTAAACACAGAACCCCAGGTCTTGCTCTGCTGCCAGCAGAACTGGATGTTGGCCATCCGTGCCATGACCACCGCTGCTGCTGCCACTCTAGGTAACTGGAAGTTGTCACTGCTGCTGATACCAGCTCACAGAGTTCGCCATTACTCTGCACTTGGGGTCCCTCGCTCCCCAATCAGAGTTCAGAGTGGTAGATCTGATTGGCCCAGCCTACACTGTGCCCCACATAGTAAGCAAGCCTGGACTTTTGAGAAGGAAAATGGACTCTGCTTCACTCCAAGACCAAGTTGTAGCAAGTTCCCTCGAACAGATTTAGAAAGTAAGTGGCCAAAAATCAACCACTGTCAGTAACTTCCCACTACATTTTTTTCTTTTAAAATGATTAGATTTTTTACTGATAGAAGAAAAGACATAGATTCTTGCTTTCTCCTCTTTTTTGAGTAATTTAAACTGATTTAGAAAAAACATATTAACTTCTAAAGAGCTCTTTTAAACCAATTTCACCAGTCACTGTGTTAGCCCCACATGGAGGCATTCTACTGAGACACTGGGAATTCAAGTTTATGTTAATACTTGATAGGGGGCCCATTCTCCCCGGACCGTCCAGTCCAGCTTCCTCCTGGACATGGACACCCTCTGATGTTCTTGCCACATCACATCTCGGACATTCCACACCCCTTTAAGCCTCTGTTGTCCCCATCAATGATTGTGGTCATCCCTAGACAAGTCCTCGGTGCTGTGCTAAAATCCTTTTTCATAATCTTTTTGGTCTTCTTTTATTTATACTGGCCTATTCAATAACATCTCCTTACTACTTTCTCATGGAATAAAAAATCTCTCATTCCTTTTTCAGGCCCTTTCAACCAGGAATACCCTGTCAACACTGTTTAATAGAGTTAGTAAAAACATTGAGGACATGACATAATTTCTTGAAATACTAATAAATGTTCTACATTGTCATAAGCTATATAGCACAATGGCTGAACTACAGATAGACCTGGCTTTGAACAATGGTTCTGTCATTTACTAGTAGTGTAGACCTCACGTTACCTAATCTTTCAGAGACTGAGTTTTCTCATTTGTAAAATGGTAATACTAGGCACACAGGTAGGCAAAATGATTAAATGAGATAATGTATAGAAATCACAAAAGTAGAGTGCCTTGTACCCAGTTCTCATTAATAGTAATTATTAACATTCACAACAATATATAAAATAATTATTTTAAGGATTTTTTGTTACTATGCAGTCTTATGGAAAAAATGAAATGCTACAACAGAATTATTATGATGTAAAAATACCATTACACAGTGTTGAAAGAAAAGGAGGTGTTATCATTAACCTGATATTCCTGTTTATTCTGAGATAGATCATACTGAGTCACCAAACTTTTCAAAGACAGAATATAGTACAAAATACATATAATGCTACAACTATAATAACTGTAATCATATTCTTCTTTGATAATGAATAGAATATTCTAGACTCAGGGTCAGACATTGTGAACCCCAATTATCGCAATGAAAAAGCATGGAGGTAGCAGTTAGTGTAATTTTCCACACAGGAGAATTATCGATAACCAGTTCTTACTCTTGTTACAGGTGGTTTTAAATACAAACATTAATCCAAAAAAAAAAAAAGAAATTAACATTGCAAAAGGAAAAATAAACTTACTGTTTTAAGAGAGGGACACTTGGTCTGGGAGATTAAGCAAACCTTTAAAGTTAGGACTTAAGGATAGTTCACCAATTAGGAACGGACAAGAGAGATTAGCTGGAACACAGAAATGAAAGATTAATATTAACGATTTGAATGGAAAAGAAATGTGAACATGTATAGCTCATATTTTAGGGGTGAGCCAGCTTCAGTGCCAACAGCAGGGTATCTGGGTGTGATCTTGTGTCACACTGGCCAGGATATAGGCCTCACCATTGTATCTGTCTGGGCAAGGATCCCTCTTAAGGCAGCTGCCAAGAGAAAATTCCTTTCTTATTGTCCGCATGAGTTAACACAGATGTTGATATTATTCAAGCAGATCTTTACAGGTCCTACAAGGAGGAGGGAACTGCAGGAAAGGAGCAGCAGCCTTTAATGGAAAACAGCATTTTTTTTTTTTTTAATTTATAAAAGGGAAAACAGCTATTACAGACTCGTTGGCTTGAGGGCCCATAATTTAAACATATGCCAGTGGTGAGAAGGAGCCTCAAAATACCTGAGAGCCAATTCTTCCCCTCTGTACAACAAACAGTAAATATTTAAGGCTCATTAGAGGAACTGGCAAATAGCTGATAGCCAATAGCTACG
>NW_003852444.1:10086145-10111262 GCF_000181295.1 Otolemur garnettii
AGGAAACCAAGAAATGAAAAAGGCAAAATTTTTGAAAACTGAAAAATAAAAATTCTCCTATGCTACATAATTCAAGTTAACAAAAGAAACAGACTCCCCTCCATGGAGCCAGGGAGAAGCTGAAGCTTCAAATGACTGATTTACCACAGTGAGTAATTACTTTATGTTTTTCACAAACATTTGAAACCTATTATTACTTTCAGAATGGCACGCATCAACAGAAGACTGTCACCTAAGGGAGAAATGGGGAACTGGGCTGTAATTAATTTCTGGTCAAATATATCATGAAGCCTTTAATGTTGTCAATAAAAGGCTCTACCCACGAAAAATCCCCAAGCTCTCCCTCCCTCCTCTGTCCCCAGTACCCCAAAATGTTTAATCAGCGCCTCTGTGAAACAGACTGCCTGGAGGAGAATGAGATGCAGTGTTAATGCCTGCTGGAAAGTTGAGGCCACTGATCCACTCCCTCCCCGAGTCAAGAGAGAGAAGTCAATCAAGAGCTGGCCTCTCCTACCACACTTGTTTCTTTTCTCATTTGACTCTATCTGCAATGGAGAGAAATAGATGGTGCGCAATTCTTTGGAGGAATTTAAACATGCAGATGCCGGGCAATGGAAATCATTACCACAGCAACTGAAGCCGATATCGTTAAAGGTTAGAACACAAAGATTTAAGAGTGCCTCCAGGAAAAAGTGAAATGGCTGATCTGAATAAAACCTTTCCATCAGTTGGAAAACCACAGCTCAGCGAAGGAGATGAAGAGCTACAGCAGATGTGACATTTATGTTTTTGAGTACCTACATGTTTATTTTTTGAATTACCATTCCGAGCCTCATAAGACCTGTATAAGTCATGCAAAAGCAGTAGCTAGCTTCTATCTCTGTCTGCCTTGCTCTCCTGTGCGGCGTGGGGTGAGCAAATGCCACCAGCGCGGTCTTGACTATGGAAATAAGCCCATATTACTTCTTTGCTCACTAGTTATACCCACGTGCCTTAGTTTGTCCAGTCGATAAATGTGTGATACATCCCAAAAATCTTTACAGTATCTTTATGGAATTGGATTGGAGCTAATTTCCTTCCTTTTAAAATTCTTTCTGCTGATAGTCTCTTTTGAGAGATCAGAGTTGAGCTCTTGATGTCTCCACCCCATCTTTGGCTCTATACATGGGACAAGTCTAATCTACCAGAGACCTTATAGTTCATCTTCTAGTCCGACCCCTTATTTAACAGGTGAGGAAACTTTAGCCGTGAGAGCTGAAGTGACTTGCTTAAGTTTATGCAACAATAAAGGGTTGAATTTATTAGCCGCCCTCTAGATAAATGAAAGACTATATTTCACTCACTCCAGAGCGGCTGTCTTTTAACAGCACAGGTGTATGCACTTGGGATTAATGATGAAGTTGGCCGGTGCTGTGGACCATGTGTTAGTTCTAATTCGTGGCCTGGTTCCCAGAGAGTGGTCTTGGGCATTAAGTGCTACTGCTCTGGGACAGCCATTTGGAAGGTCAGCAGAAGAGCAGTGAGCAGCACAGAACACCTGATGGCTGAGCAAAACCAACCCTGTAACGCCTACCAAGGTAGCAGGAGCCTGCAGAGCTGTCTACAGTCCAACTGCTAATTAACGTTAATTAAGGCTGCCAGGGATAAGAGCTCAGTGGAAAACAAGCGGGAAAGACAAACAACCAGCCAAATAAAGGAAAAGAAAACGTTTGGGAGCTAAGAATGTAACTTAAAAGTGAAACCATATTTTAATTAAACAAAGCAAAACAGAAACCCAGTATCTACCAGAATGGTAGCCTTACTTCACACGGTATACGTGGACTTTGGGACTGAAGTGACCTAACTTTCAGTCCTAAGCCTACTGTTATGTAAACTGGGAATTTATTTAACTGCTTTAACCTTTAGTTTTTTCACCTATAAAATGTGGTATATGTAGCTACATACAGAGTTTCAGGGAGGATTCAGTGAAGTAATGCAGGTAAAACCTTTACTATAATTCATGACATGTATGAAGTTCAATGACATAATAGTAGTAACAATCTTCTATTCTAATGGCAATATGTCATCATCATCACTGAGAGGAAGTAACCAATTTTGGCCTCTAGGATGATACATACATCTTGTCTTCTAGGAGCTATCCTTGTTTTAGAGAGAGTTTAGAGCTAAAGGTCTATAAGGCTGGGTACAAGCACAATTTCTTGGTAACCTCCTCGTATTTAGCCAAGGCTGCTCTCTAAAACATACATGGGAATTCATATATGCCAAGCATATTTGAAGCCCAAATTACATTCGTAAACATTTTAGACCGTTGACTATGAGCCTATTCCAGAGAAGTAAAGGGGGAAAAAACACCCAGAAACCAAAGCAACAAAATATAATCATGGTAATTAATGACAAGAACTTTCTAAACGTGAAAAGGGAGGACATGCTAGCAAAAATTAGAGCAATGAAATATTGAAAAATGACTACACAAAAACAGGCACATGATGAAGTATTAATTTCAAAGTATAGAAAATCGGGAAAAAACAAAAAGAATTATAAAGAGAGCAACTAATATGGGTCAGAGAGATTGAAGGAGGCAACAAAGCCTTCAGGTGAGTGCTGACCACAGAGTCCATGGTGGCCTGTGAGCCTTCAGAACTCTGGTCTTGTTCTCTTTTGATCAGCAACGGCATAAGCAAAGCAGGAGGTGGGATGGAGCAAAGGACTTCCTGTACACTGGGAAGCGGGTGCACCACGAAGCAGGTGCCGGGAGGGGCTGGATGGGAAGCCTGGCCCTGATGTGGCTTGTCAGGGGTCGAAGCTCTGCTTTTCCAACAATAGCAACTGTGCCCGTCTCCCACTTTTAAGCACCAAAATTTAAACACTACATCTCTATTTAGAAAACAAGAAAGGTCAGCTTCCAGCCTCAATTTTTCCAGTAAGAATTCTAATAGAGTCAGCAAATGTTCATTCTGGAGTTTTAGTCATAGAAGAAGCCTAACATCTTTTCAGTGCAATGAAATTCTTCCCTGGCAGAAAATTTGTCTCGTTGGTTAATTGAATCTCCCAACTACGATGACTACAGACGTATTTCAGAATATATAAATAGCACGACTTGATGAGAGATTTTGGACAAGTCACTTCTGATTTCTGTCCTTGGGATCTTTATTCTATAATAATACCATCAGCCATCTATCCTAATCTCTGGACCATTCCAATGCCAGCATATGTGCTGTGAAGGGAAGACTGCCACTGCCTGCTAATAACCTTGAGGACCCCCAAATATGCACCGACAATATATGTACAAGGCATGGTGACATTAATCAAGCATAATCAAAAGAAATCTTACTTAATCAAAGCCTCACATATGAGATATGCTTATGAAAAGTCAAACATCAACTACAGACAGGCATTTTTTTTTGGAGTCTTAGAAGTTCTCATTGTTCTGGGGTGCTCTACGAATGATATGTAGACCAGAAAGGCACGCTCATCTGCATTCAAGAGTCCTAATTAAACAATTAATTAGAGAGGGATTAACTGTTACAGTGTATGGAATCTATCCTAAGTGTAATAAACAGCCCCCCAAAGGAGATCAGTAGAAAGTTATGTGGCAAAAAGGAGGTAGCAAAGTCGAAGGAAGGTTTAATTAGAGAGACGTGATATTACTTAAATCTACGTACAAAAAATCTTTAAAAAAATTTGCTCAGAGATCAGAAAATATGCAACAAAATCATACAAGACTTTGTTCTACTATTCAATTTTATAAACTGGTATATCTCTTTCTATCAGGCAACAAAAGCTATGTAAACCATCACATTTCCAAATTTACTTGGGTCCCCTAGGAAAATCAGGGCTACCTTTTCATAACTACGAAATTCAGGGGACTTAATAGATTTTTTAAGGACATCATCATTAAAAAGAATTTTTAGCAGCAGACCAATGTCTCCTACAAAATTGATCACAAATCCACATGGTTAATAGTATTGAGTCAAAAATCTGGAGTATTACAGGTAATGCTTGGGAGAGGAACAGGTTACTTTAGGACTGGAAAGGCAAACAAGACCCATGGCAGGGTAAAGCTGGGAGAAAAATAAACAGAGAAAAGGATGCGAAAAATATTGTTTCTTTCTCAGAAACAAAACTGCTCTTCTAGCAAAGCAAAGAAAATTTTATTTGCTGGATGGGGGAGTTTCCTATTTTCAGCCAAGTCACCTCTGTATCTACTTCAGGGGCAGTACCCACGCCTAATTCAGAGGCCCCGACATTCGTCTGCCTGGACGTCTGTGGGTGTTTCCAGTAGGTGGCAGCATGTCATTGCTAATCCCCCTCTATCAAACTACACCCTGGTCACTCCAAATAGAAAAACTCATAACCTTTCCTGAAGAAAACAAAAGTAATGTTCCCAGTGCAGTAGGTTCAGAGGAAATAAGTCTGTGTAAACAGCTCCTCTGGGAGGAAATCAACATTCTCAGCCATGCTAGAGATCATTCCTGGCCTTAGAGAAGGTGCAAGATCAAGGATAAAGCAGGGACCCAAATCAGTGTGTTTAGTTTCTATGCTGGCTTTGTCGCTGTCACCTTGAAGAAGGAATCTGAACGGTTTAGCACAAAGAGAAGTAGGAGGTAATAAATTGAGAAGACGCCTTCAGTTATTCGGAAGGATGCTTTATCAGTGACGGGGAAAGCGATTTCTGTGCAGGCAGAAATGTGGCCTTCCTGAGACGTCCTTTTTGGCCCTTGTCCTTGGAGACCATTCTTTCCCTATCCTCTGCTGGGGCTCCTCTTCATTCACACGCCCTTTACTGTTGGGTGCTCTTCAGGGGACTGTTCCCCACTTACAGTGTTTATCTCCTCTTATGGTTTTAAATAACTCTATGCTAATGATCCCCCAATCAGTTTGTTCAATGCTGGTCTCTTCCCCTTCGAGCTTACATAGCCAGTAGCATATCAGACATCTCCCCTTGGGTGGAAGTCCATAGGCACCTTACACTCATCATAGCCATTGATGACCTGCCCTCCCTCAAACCTACTCCTCCCATAGGTTTATCTTACACAAAGGCATTGTGATTTGGTTAGATGCCCATTTCAGAAACTGGAGTGTCCTTGACACCTTTGTCTTTATTGTCACTATTCAATTGCTCTCCAAATCCTGCCAATGTTTAGTTCCTTCACACTTCTCAAATCTGTCTCCTCCACCCGCCTCAGCATGGATCTAGTTTAAGCCCCTACACATCATTCTCTTTGCAACGACCTTCCAATTGGTTTGCAAGCCCTCCAGTTTTATCTTCCTCAAATCCAAGGCCTACATAGCTGCTGAAATGATCTACCTAGCTGAAAACCTCACTCCTCTACTTAAAGCCCTTCAGTCACCTATAGGATAAAGTCCAAGTGACTTAATACTTCAGAAGTATTTACTGAATGTCTACTACATGCCAGGCCCTGGTCTAGGCCCTGGGGCTACAGCAGGAAACAAAGAGTCCACGCCTCTGAAGTTCATGTTCTACTTAAGGTACACACATAAGGAACAAATAAACAAGTAAATATGAAGTATCAGGTATGTAAAAAAAATAAATGAATCAGGGTAAAGAGAATAGGGAATGCTGATGGGGAAGAAGGCATGTCTTGAAATAGAAGGAGAGAAAGCCTCTGAGAAGGTGGTATCTGTAGTTGTCCCGCGCCAGCACTGACTTCCCCTCTGGTCTCACTTTTCAACATTCCTTCCTGAAACATCCATTCCAGTCCCCCTGAACTGCCCCTTCTCTTCGAAATGGCTCTCTCCCCACCCGGGATAATTCCATTTAAGACCAACATGAAGCATCTTCTCCTTCTCCAAAATATCTTCTTGTATCTCCTACCTCTCAGAATGGATTAGAAAAACTCAATAATAAGCCAGATTATTTCCTTTGCAAAGTTCCCCCATCAATGAGAGTATAAAACTTGGGCTACTCACTTCCATGCCATATCATTTTGGATTTTTAAAGCTTTAAAGGTCAATCTCTTTCCAAAAACATAGCTTTACTGAGATATAATTCACATACCATACAATTTGCACGTTTATAGTATACCATTCAAGCTCTTTTTAAAAAAATAAATAAATTAATTATTTTTTTTTGCTGTTGCAATTTGGCTGGGGCCAGGCTCAAACCCGCTACCCTCAGCACATGGGGCCAGTGCCCTATTCCCTGAGCCGCAGCACATTCAAGGTCTTTTAATATAGTTATAGGATCGTACAACCATTAGCACCATCTATTTTAGAACATTTTCATCATCCCCTAAAGAAATTCTGTATTCATTTCCCCACTTCCTCTCAACCCTCTGGCTCTAAATGACAGCTCATCTACTTTCCATCTTTGTAAATTTGTCTATTTTAGACATTTCATATCAATGAAATATACAATATGCAGTCTTTTGTGACTAGCTTCTTAAATTTACCATAAAGTTTCAGAGTTCACCCTGCTATATTACATATCAGCACATCATCTCTTCTTATGGCCAAATAACATCCATTGTGTGAATCTACCATGTTCTTTGTTGCCCTGAGCAGAGTGCCATGGTATCACAGCTCACAGCAACCTCAAACTTTTCCCGCTTTAGTAGCTCAGACTACAAGAGCCTTTTACAAAGCATGGCTAATAATGTTGCTATGGACATTTTGTGTCTAAACTTTTGTGTGTATGTATATTTCATTTCTCCTGGGTATACACCTAGGAGTGGAATTGCTGGGTCATCTAACTTTATGTTTAGCTTTTTGAGGGACTGAGGAACTGTTTTCCAAGGCAGCTGCACCATTTTGCACATTGCTACCAGCAACAAAGGAGGGTTTCATTTTCTCCACATTCTCACTGGCAATTCTATTGTCTGTTGTTTTGAGTACTGCGTTTCTGGTGGATATAGCGTGGGATCTCATCGTGGTTTTGATTGACATTCCCTATTAATGAATGATGTTGAGCATCTTTTCATGCTCAACATGAATGAGCCACCTGTGTATCTTCTTTGGAGAAATGTCTGGATTCAAATACGCTGCCTATTTTCCTTTGTTAATTGACTTTATTTGTTAGAATAGTTTTAGATGTATAGAAAAAATTGAGAAGATAGTACAGAGTTCCCATTAAGTTTCCTTATTATTAACTTTTGTCATTGATGAACCAATGTCAATATTATTAAATAAAATCCATAATTTTTTTCAGGTTTCCTTAGTTTTTACCTAATGTTCTTTTTTGCTTCCAGGATCCCATCCAGACACCACATTACATTTAGATACTTGATCTTAGCCAAAAGGCTGAGAAGTGATGCACGTTACATTTAGTTATCATGTCTCTGAGTTTCCTCTTGGCAGTGAAAGTTTCTCAGACTCTCCTTTTTTTTTGGTGACTTTGAGAATTTGAAGGACTATAAGCATTTCATAGGAGATCCCTCCATTGGAATCTTTCTGATGTATTTTTCATGATTAGATTGAGCTTATGAGTTTTTGGTAAAGTGTCATTTTCATCATATCATATCAAAGGCCCATACTGTCAACACGATTTATGCATGTTGATGTTGACCTTCAGAAACAAGAGATCATCAGTTTAGTTTCTTTTTTCAACAAAATATGTATTAGGAGAGCCTCATTGCCATTCTTTTCATTCTGTTAATTAGGTTTAGGAATTTAAATGAATATCAGTGTTATTCAAGAACATGGCTACTAACATTTACTGTTTAGCTTTTTTTTTTTTTTTAATTTCAACAGATTTAGGGGTACAAGTGGTTTTTGGTTACATGGATAAATTATATTATAATTTATAGTAGTGAAGTCTTGGCTTCTGGTGTACCCATCACCCCAATAATGTCAATTGTATCCAAGAGGTAATGTTCCCTCACCTCTTTCTAACTCTCCCCCATTCTGAGCCTCTTATGTCCACTCTACCCCTTTGTATGCCCCTGCACAATTTGGTCTTTTGTACATTGCTTAGGAAACACTCTTACTAAATTTATGTCTACCCTGATTACATTAGGCTCTACCATAGAATTGGGTGAGATGCCTCTTCCCAGAGACACACATTTGAAGCTTGTTCTTAGTTTAGGTAAATTGTGTAGGAAGACAAAGGACTATAAACCAAAGCATTTCAGGCCTTTTGTGAAGCCCACCAGGAGGCAGTTCTCTGTCTTGAGCTAATTTAATCTAGCAGCAACATTTGACACAGATGAAAACAACCTCCTCTGAAACACTTCACTTGACCTCCAGGACACAACCCTCTCCCAGTTATCTTCCTATTTATTGGGGTCATCTACTTCCTCTGCTGGTTCTTCAGCACTTCAGTATCTCAACAGAGGGTCCCAGGGCCCAATTCTTGGAAAGCTTCTCTTTTTTTCTCTGTTGTGCTCCTATCTTGATCTCGCCTCCTACCTTTTCTCATGACTTTAAATCTCATCCATATGCCAATGATTCTCAAACTCTTCCCTTCAGCCCAGACCTCTCTTCTGAAGTCTAGGTTTACATAGATTCTTTCCTTTTTATCTCTATTCAGACATCTAATAGGCATCTTAAACCTAACATTTCAACCCAAACTTTTGGTATTCCCTTGCTATCGACCCTCTCCTCTCTACACACTCAACAGGCCTGTACCCTGATCTGGTTCATTTTCATCTCATTTTCACTCCATGCTTTGAATTACCCAGAACAAAAACTTTAGAGTCATTGGTTCACTTCTAATCCCTCAGCAAATCCTAGTCACTCTCCTTTTAAAATATATTCTAATGTGGCCATATCTCATCTTCCTCACTGTTACCATCTTACTTTATGTCACATCTATCTTTCATCCAGAAGATTATTGCCATAGGTTTCTAACAGGTCCTCCTGTTTCTTCCCTTGCCTAGGGTCTGCTTATTTTCAACCGAGCTGCCAGGGTAACTCAGTTCATGGTGCTCTTGTGCTCTAAACACATGAATAGTTTCATACTCCACCCAAAGTAAAAGTCATTGTCATTACAGTAGCCTTCGAGATCCTTGATCTCTTATTCTTTTCCACTTCATCCCTAATGGCCTTTCTGCTGTTTACAAAATGTCAAGCATAGTCCTCCCTGTGGGCCCTTCCCCTGAAGTCCCCTTAGGTTCCCTTTCCTAGTATGTGTGCTCTTTCCCTACATATCCACATGGCTTGCTTCCACGCTTCCTTAGGTTTTTCCTCTAATGTTAATATCTCACTAAGGACTTCCATGAACACTCTAAAATTTCAGATCACCTCCAATACTTCCTGGCACCCTCTATTCTCATCCCGTGCCTAGTTTTTTACCATATCATATATCATCATCTGACATACTTTATATTTACTCATTTTTTAGTTTGTGTCTTGCCCCAAATAATGCGAATTCTATGATAGGAGAGCAGGACTTAGAACCCACACTCAGTAAATATTTGTTGAAGGAATGAAAGCATCGAAGGGTGAGGAAGCTGTCATATGTGTTAGAACTTTTCTCTTGACCCCTTTCTGAACCTTAGTTTTCATTTCCTTACCTTGTCAGATTTAATAATGCGAGACAGCCGTCTGAAGAAGACCAGAATGAAGGGGAACAACTTAAGGAACCATGAAATCTTGAGGGAGGAAAGCAGGAAGTAGGGGAATAAGAGAAATAAAGGATAAAAGAGAGGCGCCTGAAATGATGGAGACAGATACAAAGGGAAAGCGAGGTAGACAGGGAGAACTGAGAAGAAACTCTGGAAAATTCTTTTGGAATAATGGCCTCACTTCAACTAATATATAAAGATTGCCAGATGCGCCATGGGACTTCAATGCTTGAATATACAGACCCCTCTTGTTATGCACTCACCACCTGGACTCCTAGGGGGCTTCAGCAACTCACTTTGGGAAAGACACATGACAGCTCAAGATGATCTGTGATGAAAGGAACTAAAAAAGCACGCTTGCAAAGCCCATCTACTTTCTCGTTCATCGCCAATGATTCTACTGGACAAAGTGTCTTTTTGTCTGACAATTAACAGTGAGGTCAAAAGGGTCAAAACCATAGTAGAGCTTAAGTGATTGTGACCATGAGGACAAGGGCTCTCTGGGCTTCTGGTAATGTTACAGTTTGTCTGTGTCCTTTGCTCACCCAAGATTTACCCTCCTCTCAGGGACTAGTTGGAGGAAATGTGTACATAAAGAGAGAGACAACAAGGCCCGGGTAGAAAACTCAATAGAAACGGATCACTCCAGATTTCTATTTCTCTGTTACATAAAGGTGTGATACTTTCCACTAGCCAGGAAGGTTGCAGAAGTAAAATACTACAAGTGTTTTGCAACTTCTTGTTAAGTAAGTTTTCTGACACGTGGCAACTAGTGATTAATTACTGTGTTAGAAGATAACATTCCTATGGAGATTTGCTGGAAATACAGATGCTGCCCATGCTTGATTAGACATTGCTTAAGGAATGCTGAGGCACACTGCTGCAGCCTATTATTTCTGGCTATTTTGGTATTGCTGTTATATTTATTTTACATAGCTTCAAATTTGATAGAATTGATAGAGCCCATTTTGCAAAACCTGCCCCGACCAAAAACAAGAAGGGGAAAAAAATAAGGCTATAAAATGTGTCTATGTAAGAGCAAGAGAAAATGAGAGAGACAGGGACGATGAATAGCAAGGCTTCATTATTCCTTCTTAACTGCAATGCTTTCTGTCACAAAGAATAAACTGCAAGGCAGATGCTGTTTCTCATAAGCCCCTGAGAAACTGACCCATGTCAGCTGGTCAAAACCTTCAGGGAACTAAAGATAAACCAACTTGTCATTATGCAAGCCCTTCATCAACACCAAAACGGGCCTTGATTTGGGATCTATTCGTTTGTTCAGTACACATAATGAGCACTTCCTCTGGCCCGGCCTCTGAGAGACAACGTTTCAGCCTCTTGGAGCTTACAAGCTAGTCAGGAGATGTCTTCTGAGCCAGGGTCAGATAGGCAGAATCATTCAAGGATGTCTACTTCTGCTGGCCTATTTCCGCTCAAAATCCATGTAAGAGTAAAGAGCCATAGTAGCAGAACCCCTCCCAAGGGGTGACATTCCACTTCCACTTACTTCCTTGAACATAATTCACCAATTCAACTGTGAAAGGCATGACTCGTTGCCATTCAATTATTTCCTGAAGAAACGCTTCATCAGCACCCGATCTACTGATGCCACCCTCAATACTGCTCTGTCAGCATTACATCGTTCAGATGCCACTGTTTTCAGTACGTGTTCAGGCCCCATACTGGCTGCCAAAAATTGTGTTACTTATTTCAGCTAAATAAAAAAAAATCATTTAAAAAAGGATGATTGAATTTAGGAATTATATTCCTCAGAGAATTTGTAACAGTTCTCTGTATCCCTCAGGCCTCCGTGTTCTTAACTTCCCCTTGTCAATGTTATTATGACTAGACTAATTCAATAATGAGATCATTCCCCATAAGAGCGACCAAATAAATGCAGCATTCAGTCACACCTGGCTTCCCTAATCTGAGCAAGGAAGGCTTTCCACCAAATTTAGCCTAAAATGGGAATTTAACAAAAACACAAACACACACCCCCACACACACTTTCCTGCAAACAGGAAGAAAAAAACAAGGAAAGAGAAGGATAGAAAAGCAGAGGAAGAAGAAAGCAATGGAACAAATGGAATAACAGATTTGGGAAGAAAGGTTAAAAATAAACATACATAGTTTATTTTCAAAACAATGATCATAGTGTATAATATTTCATCATTCCTTTAAATGTCCAAGAACTGTCTCAAATTTTCCTAACTTCGCAAGGAATCAAAAAATCAAGAGAAAGATCATAGAAGCACTAAATATTAAATAGGAAAATTCTAGGTTATTAAAAACAAATGACTTCCTAGCCATAAAGACTTCTGTTGGAAAATGAAGGAGTTTATGGGAGAATCCACATATGTATAAACAGCAGTAGACCATGGGGACACTGTGATCATCATCTGTCCCCTTGGAAATTGTTTAAGCTTTTATGAAAGTGCTAGAGGTTTGATGTTTTAAGTTAAGACTAAAAGAAGAGAAGACAAAATTAACTCTCAAATTTGAAAAAGTTATATTACAGGGAAACATGAAAGATTGAGATCAGCAAACTTAGAAAAGGGAAAGGATACTGATGAGTCCCATGTTCCTCCCAGAGGAAATGAGAAGGGGAGACAGGATTCAGTGGGAACAAGAGAGAAGAGATGAGGAAATATACGTAAAAACGCGCTCAATGTTCGTCATTTACAATGAAGAAAAAAATGTGAAAAAAATTCAAATGTCCCAAAATTCGCATGTGATTTAAAAAATAAATTATGGCTCATGTATATCATGAAATAATTGTTCAGGCATTAAAAGTCATGTGGACTATTAATGGAGATGGTAAAAATCATATGTTTTCAAAGAAATATTGAAAATTTTTGCGGACATTGTATCATTTTCGCTGATAAGAAAAAATAATTGAATTCATATAAAATTGTTAATATAGCTCCAATTTTACAAAAGGAGAAATCATATGCACATACAGGTATATGTCTGAAAAATTATACACACACAGATAGCACAGGCACAAAAGCTGGGAGAAAGCCAAACATCAGAGTTTCTAGATCAAAGATTGATGAGTAATGTGTATATTCTTCTTTGTATTTTATCATTCATATTTTATGGAATAAATGTATACACTTTTATAGTCACAAAAAAATTACTGAAGTTTTATAGTAAGAACTTAGGTACACAATAGGAAAAACTACCTGCCTAAGTAATGTCAAACACTCAATAGAATTTTGTAGAATTACCTTCTCTGTGACTGAAGAACATTTATCTCTTTCTTTCTTTCTTAAATTAAACCAATTTAAGTACCCAAAATCCATCTTCAAAAGTGACTTTAAAGGCAACATGGTCTTGGCTTTGGCATAAATGAAGCCCAATCTTCCCTCCTACCTTGCAAAGTCCAAGTCCGCCTCCCGCGACATGGTGATGTTGGTCAAATTCTGCTGAAGAACAAAAATGTTCCTACACATTTTCTTGATGCCGGACTCACTGATGCGCCTGAAGTACTGGGCACCGTTGATGAGGATGCAGGAGATCAAGTGGCCCAGGCCTGAGGGATCAGCACAGAGCAGTGGGGAGAAAACAGAAGACAGATCAGGGGCATCCTGCAGAGACTTGAGCACGGAATTGCCATCTTGTAATGCTCTATAAATGTAATTGACCAAAGAAATGTAAGACCTGCTGATCTTACAATAATGTCAGATTTGTGGCTATAGTAGTTATAAATGGGTACACAGCCACAGATCTGGTGTGGGCATGTACACCCACTGCCACCATGGAAAGGGCCTAGAGAACATGCCAGGTTGTTGTATAAACTAGTACGGTGTGGGGGAACTCCTGCTTTCCTGAATACACAAGGGGGAAGCAGGGAAGAACACATGTACATACAATGATCTATTTGGCCTCTCCTTCCTCCTACAAAATAGAGGAGGATACTTTTGGCTCAAAAGTTCACTGAGAACCTACATAAGTAAAAATAAACCAATAAGAAATCAGGCATTGGCAATAATGCTAATATGCTTCAACACTGACACATAAAAATAGATCAGCAAGAAACTGGGTTACTGACAATAATGCTAACGTGCTCCAACATTGGCAATGGGGTATATTTCCAAAGTGGTCAATTGGAGACAGTGTAATCAGAGGTAAAGGGTGAGGGAGGCAGATGGTACATTGGCTGTTGAGTTTGTGTGAGATACCTATGGACACTTCCGGGCTCCTGTAAGTAGTTTGTTATTACATCTGAAGGGTTGTCTGTGGTCCACGAAATTTAGCAAAGGGCAGCTCAGGACATCAACAAACTTAGAAGTCCCTTTCAGTATCTCCCATGTAATTAAGTTGAGAAATGTTGGTGCAGAACAACGTGAAGCACATATGGGTTGCTATTTTTTAAAGTTAAATTTCAACTCTAAGTGCAATTCAGTAAACGTGTCTTCCTTTTTTTTTTTTTTTTTCGTATTCTTGCAAAGTTGGACTCTAGGAGGACATTTTCCTAGGAATTCTAAAGCTGGTCTGACTTGTCCCAAGCAGTCTCCTATTCCTGTTGTTTTTCCTCTTTGGAAGTCATAGTCCCTTTGTGGGGGACTCAAAGGTTCAGATACAAGTGCTGAGCTAGTCTTCAAATTCAGTGGCTTCCCATGTCTTCAAAATGAGTTTTCTCTAGATTAAGGAGGAAGTAGAAACAAGGGAGGAGGATGTATTCTCCTGCGTCAGCTACACTGACCCAAGGTTGCCTCAAGACCACAAACTTGCCTGTGCTACTAAGTGAAAGGGAAAGAAAAAGGATTATACTTTTATAAATGCACTGGATGGTACATTTAAAGCTAGACAACTTATTTCCATGATAAATCTCTGAAGGTCAAGTTTGGTATCATTCTTCTGAGTCCATAATTTCAGATATAATTTTTTTCTGCTATGGTAAGATACGGTCTGCCCAAAGTGCAGGCAATAAGGGGGTACACTGTTTGTAGAGAAGAAGAAATAATAATAAATGATAAAAAGTATATTAAAGAAATACATTTTCTAATATGAATGGTGATACTCAGGGCTGAGAAGAACCACAGTCAAGAGCAAAGAGGAAACGATGTATTAAGAGAAAAGTGAATCCCCAGATGTTCACTGCAGCTTCAAGATGCAGCGTGTTCCATAGGTGGCCCCAAATTCACAGTGCCATGGGGCTGACTAATAGCTAACCCTTTATTCACTTACATTTTTTGGCTAAGGTCTTTCAGGGATATACCCCATCAGAGAACCTCCATCTTTAAAATGTAATGGGGAAATAGAATTTGGGGTGTGTGTGTCCTAATTTGTTAGAATATAACTGTTTTATAAATCAATCAGGGGTCACGCATTGTCAGAATCCTGTGGTCAGTGTACCTTCCTAATTGTTTAAAATAGTACTGGTTTTATTCTGTGAGAGAACAGAGATGCTTTTGGCATCTAGGTATACAGACAAAGAAACCAAAACAAATAAAAAGGGAATATAATTTGAAATCCTAACAGGGGGCCTGTGGGTGAAATTTGTCAAGAAAAATATTCGGCTGGCAGCACATTTTTGAAAATTGAGAAGATAAATGTCTTTAGACGGTACTTGTTGTCTCTCATCCCCTTCCTTGCCTGCCCGCCCCTGCAGACGTCTATGGATGCGGCCTTCTCAAACATCTCTCCTAATGGGACACTTCTGTTCCTTCTGATGATAATGTACTCTGTGAGAAAACTTCCCATTCCAGTGATAATTTTAGCCAATAAGGGGTCTTTCAGGATTCTCTCCTCCTTGTGTCTGTGTGTTTTCTTTTTCTTTTATAAGTGCCTCTTGAGTTAATTTACGGCCCACTCTACATATTCGCTCAAATCTCATGAGTGGCATGTCAGGGAGGCAGCCATCTGCCTTATCTTGGATTAAATCTCCTTATCAACCAGGAGCAGATGGCAGCCATATTGTTGTCTACCTAGTCATACACAGAGAGGCCAGGTATTGCAGACTTAGTTCAAACAAACAAGCCAACACACAACTTTTTCTACAAGTTTTAAACTTCAACAATATAGAGTCTCAGGAGAACCTCCACCCTCCCTTCCTTTTAAAGCCCCAGAGACAGGGGGTCTGACCTTCGAAAATATATTGGAACTTGTGCTGCTGAAGGCTGGCGCTCATGGCTTCTTCAATGGCGCTGATATCTTTGTTAAGCTTAACCACGAGAGGGTCATAATCCATACTTTCCACATTAGCAACAATGGCATAGTTTCCCTCCTTGGCAAGAGGGATGAGATAGTGGAAACAGTGAACCCTGAAAAAGAGAGAGATGGGGAGAGCAGTTAATAATAGATCTTTCCAGTGAGGATAATGTTCATCTTGGGACAGAGAACTTGTAACCGTTTATGTAAACTACTTCCCACCTTTTTAACCAGAATGGCGTTTTAGTTCCTCTATAGAACACTTGAGTGATCTGGAACAAGTTGGCTTCTATGATTTTTGGTTGTTTAATCCATATAGTGTTGCTGAGGAGTTCTAAAATGCTTGTGAATGCCAGGATTGCACACAAAGTATGAAAAGCATTACACATGTACCCTAAAACACATGCTATCATAACGGAAATGAGAGGCAGAGTTTACAGATCTTAAAAGGGTAGGTTTTTATTTTATTTTATTTTTATTGTTGGGGACTCATTGAGGGTACAGAAACCAGGTTACACTGATTGCATTTGTTAGGTAAAGTCCGTCTTACAATCATGTCTTGCCCCCAAAGTGTGTGGCACACACCAAGACCCCACCCCCCTCCCTCCTTCCCTCTCTCTGCCCCTCCCTCCTTCTTTCTCTCTCTGCTCTCCCCTTCCCCCACACCCACCATGTCATTAATTGTCCTCATATCAAAATTGAGTACATAGGATTCATCTTCTCCATTCTTGTGATGCTTTACTAAGAATAACGTGTTCCACTTCCATCCCGGTTAATACAAAGGCTGTAAAGTCTCCATTTTTTTTTAAATGGTTGAATAGTATTCTATGCCCACCAACCCAGGAATAGATTAACAGAGACACTACTCTGGCTTCGATTCCCAGTGCCAGCATTTACTAGCTGTATGACTTTAGGCAAGTTACTTAATCTCTCTGTGCCTCAGTCTCCTTCCCTGTGAAATGTGGGTGATAATAACACTGACATCATGAGGGGCTGTGAGGAACAACTACGTATGTAGGGGCACAGACTGAGTGCAGGGTAAGTGTTGGCTGTCATTACTAGACTTATTATTATTACATTTATTAGTTAAATAAATCACTTTCTGAAAATCTATGCATTTGTTACAAACAACGGTAGGCCCTGGGAATAGAAAACAGTTTGTACCCTTAAAGGTGTCATAGCCTAGTGGGGCAGATCAAGAAAAAACAACTAAAAGAGACCTGGTGTCACTCTGAGCGCATCTATACAGGATGCCATGGAATCTGCCATAGAGTATCAGAAAAAGTCCATGACAGGAGGTGACACTTGAGTCTCACAGAAGGCATCTGAGTGAGCCTGAGGAAAGAGGGCATTTCTGTGTTCAAATGGCCTTGGGTTTTTTCTAGCACATATCAGTAGCTGCTGAAGAAGTCTGAGGGAAGTAAGGAATGGCTACACCTCCAGAGCTTTTTAAAGTTGGAATGAAAGTAAGTTTCAGCCCAAATTCTGCCACTCATACAGGGATTTACTTTGAGTGAGTGGGGGGAACTCAAAATACAAATAAATAAAAAACTGCCATTCATTGGCAGGCACAGTTCAAACACACTGAGCTGTAAGCTCAGTACAGTCCTAACTCTCTGTCTTTTCAGGTGCCATGTCTAATTTTGCATGGAAGGGTCTCTGTGGGTTGAGAGGATGATAATCCAGAGTCAGGCTTCTGTAATCCCCATCGCTGGCATCAGGAACAAGAAATACTCCTACACAAATGGCTACAAAAGCCTTGGGCACCATCCCTAATGATGCAACCACAGACTTTGCTTGTCATCTTTCCTTTTCAAAAGTCAGGCTTACTGAGAAATAATTTACAAACAGTAAAACCCTCCATTTCAGTGTACAGTTCTGAGCTTTGACAAACACACCACACTTGAACAACCACCACCAAATTACAGGACATGACTATCACCTCCAAAATTCCTTGTGCCCCTCTGCAGTCAATCCCTGCTCACCCCTAGGCCTTCAGCGACTACTGATTTATTTTCTATCCCTATAGTTTTTTTTTTTTTTGTTTCCAAAAGGAGATATAGATGGAGCAATTCAGTATGCAACCTTTTGGGTTTGGTTCTTTTGTTTTGCACAAAGCACTTAAGATTGACCTATGTTCCATTCACTCCTTTTCATTGCTGACCAGCGTCCCACTGAATGGATATACCAGTTTATCCATTCACCAGGTGACATTTAGGTTGCCTCTAGTTTTGGGTGGCTATGAATACAGCTACTTCATCTATGAGCATACAGGTTTTTCTATAAATAGGCATAGAAATGTTCATTTCTCTGGGGAAAATTCCTAGAAGTCAGGTTGCTGGATCATATAGTCAGTGTATGTGCAATTTTATGAGAAACTACCAAACCATTTCCCCGAGAAGCTCTGCCATTTTGCTTTCCTACCGGCAATGTACAAGAGTTCCAGCTGCTTGGCGTCCTTACAGGCACTTGGTGTTGTCAGTTAAAAAAATTTTTTCTTTGGTCATTTTAATAGACGTGTAGTGTCATCTCACTGCATCTTTACTTTGTATTTTCCTACTGACTATTAACGTTGAGCATATTTCATTGCTCATTTTCTATCTACATATCTTTAGTAAAGTACACTTCGTATCATTTGCCTAATTTTTAAAATTGGGTTGTTTTCTTATTATTAAGTATCAAGAGTTCTTTATATACCTGGATATAAGTCTTTTGTCAGATATGCATCTTGCAAATTATTTTCTCCCTCCCTGTGGCATGTGTTTTCATTGCAGCAATGTCTTTGGAAAGAATGGATTTTAATTTTAATGAGTTTCAACTTATTTTTTTCTTTTATGAGTGGTGCTTTGGGTGCCATGTTAAGACATCTTTACCTAAACAAGGTCACCAATGTTTTCTTCCTATATTTTTTCTAGAAAGTTTAGAGTTTTAAGTTTTACATTTAGTTCCATGATCCATTTGGAGCGAAATTTTTTAATAGGATGTGTTATATTCTTATCAACTATTCCTGCAAGAGAATCCAAATATTATTATTGTTCATTTTCACTGATAGGTTCTCATCCTAACAGATGTTAACTAATGACTAATATAAGAAATAAAAACTCTTTCTGACATTCACGTACTGATTGATAACATGCACAGTTTTGATCCGGATACCAGTTCTTTCTAGCACATATTAGCAGCTACTGAGGACGTCTGAGGTAGGTAAGGCATGACTACTCCTTCACAGCTTTTATAAGCTGGAATGAAAGTAAGTTTCAGTCTAAATTCTGCTGGCAGTGGTTGTAGTAGGTGATGAACCCTGGGGTAGGATTCCTGACTAGGGCAACTGATGGCTACTGTGGTTGAAATTTAATCTAAATCACGCTTAGTTAGATATAAAAATTTAGCATCTACACTAAAGTATTTTTTAAATTAAATTACAGACAGTATGATCCCAGACAATGGGGAAAGCTTGTAACAAGGCACGAGGCTGAGAATGAAGGATGGTTCTGTGAAATCCCGAATGGCTCCTTTCTATACACAAGTCACAACAGAGGCATGGGGTGAAACTGGGGAGATGGGCTGGGGCCAGGTTACCTTAGACGTTGGAGGCCATCTAGAAGGTCTGGACTTTATTTATTCTAGGAGCCATAGGTAGCCTCAGGAACGTTTTAAGAGGTAAATGATATAATCAGGTCAGAGCTTTGGCAAGTTCACTCTGGCACAGTATGAATGGATTAAGGATAAGAGAATGGAAGTAGAGAGACTAGTCAGGAAATTCTTGTGAATTGGAGATGAGGCATTATAAGATTCTGACGCTATTGGCAGAGAGGAGAGATCACCACTGTCTAAGATACTGTCTTCTTCTTAGCAAGGGATTGGAGATAAAAAAGAAATTAAAATAGTAATCACTGACTGTCAAATTTGAATAAAGTTTTTTTTTTTCTTTTAAATTCTGGCATTTTGCCGCTGACCTTAACCTGACTTTGGCATTTAAGGCTTTCTGTAAACACTGTTGATTACACAGCAGGATGGTTGATTTTCAGAAAGTGTACGCTTAGGATCCCAACAGTGACAGGCAGTTGCTGCTGAACCCACATAGAGCCCTCCTGGTGGTGACAAGAATCAGCTGATAAAGGTGACATTCTTGGCATCTTGGATTCCAATGGCAACTTACTTTTCTTCTTCTAAAGATCAAATAGGAAAAAACCTCAACAAGTTTTAATGGTTTCACCACATCTTTCATCTCTTGGGGGGATCATTTGCCTTATGCTTCAAACTGTGGAAAGGAGCTGCTGGGTGGTTAAATATGACTACAGTAACATGGGTAAAATGTCTAATGCTCTTTGGATGGGTCCTTCAGCACAGAATCTGCTACATTTGAGAAGATTTTTTGGTTTGAACTTTAACAACATGAAAGAAAAATGTAAGTTGTGGATATGAAGATATTTTTGGAAATAAAATATATTTTTGGCATTTGAAGTTATTCTGGGCATTTTAGTAGCTTATCCCATTAATTGGTATCCGTGATTTTCTTTTCCTGTTCTAACTGTGCTCTCTCAGCTAAAAGTACTAGAGACAATAGCTACCCAGATGCCTCTTCATGACATCAGCTCCTGGACCATGGGGCCTGCGTTCTAATTCTCTTTCACAGCAAGATGGGAATGAAATAAATGTCAGTTGATTATGATGACAAAGATGACGCTGGCCATGGTTTTTGTACTTCTTAGATACATGCAGTGGGCTGACAAGTAGACTACTTTGTGAACATAGAATCTAAAAACTAATTCATTTTGTTTAAAGAGCAATAGGCTTTGTTTGGGGAAATAGCACTTATTTGATTTGGGTTTGGTTTCAAACCAAATTCTTAAGAATCAAGTTTCTGGTGAGCACCTAAAATGTAACAGGACCGCTTCAGGTTCAGAGGTGAAACAGTGAACAAAGTGTACCTGGAAAGGCTGATGGTTTCTTCCACAGCCTGGCACCCCGGGTACCCAGAGCACTGAGCAGTTGCCTCTATTCTAGTGGGTTACACTACAGTGTCCTGATTTGCGTGAGACTTGTCTTATTCATTTCACATGAACGAAATGAATAAGAATGTACAAACCACAGAAAAAAAAAGGTTGATAATGTGACAGGGACAGACAAGTGTGCCCACATTCACTGTCTGAGCCATACATGACTATTCTGTTGGTTTCGTGTACCATTGTTTAAAAGGAACAAAAACAAAATGGTACACACTAATAAGAGAGCAGTGTCCATGCTGCAAATATGTTAGTAAGGGGGAGAAAATTTAATTTAGAAAAAGAAAATTTAAAAAACCCCATGTATCCTAGTAGAAGTCCAGGAAAGATAATTCTGCACCTAGGACTCTAAAATCCAGTCTCTTTCGGTTATTCATTCTTAAAATTACCTTTTTCTGTTTTTCAACTATTATTGGAGGAGACATAGCAATGGGTGCTATAGCGCTGTATGGTTTCTTGTAAAATTAATAAATAATGACTAAAACATGTTCAGCTTTATTAGGAATAGTATCGCCAACATGTACAAAAACAAAAAGAGCAGAATAAGGGGTAAGGATTTAAAAGACCTTTCTCAAATGTGTTGCAAATAGCCCGTTTGGGATTAACTACATTCCGAGTAGACAGTTCTGAATGTATAATCCATCATGTAACCACACAATCAATAGTATAAATTCTAGCAGTTGTGATAGTAATTAAATTGGTGTTCCCTTGTTTTTCTTGGCAACTCAAGTAACAGAAGCATCAGAACATTACTGGGTGTTTTGCACTTTCGTCTTCCCATTGGGTTTATCTATTCATAGAAAACCCCTGATTTATTTCACTGTCTGCTTGTAAATAAATAGAAAATATATCTAAAAAATATCGCAAAACAAATCAGAACACATACAGAAAGAGACCTTGTTTCTGGACAGCTTAATGTAAGACATAAGATCAGAAATAACACTAAGTAAATCGATCCCAAAGGTGTAATGCCACTTCTCCCATTCCATTCACAAGGAGCCCACGAAGAATAAAGAGGTTCCTTCCTGGACAAGGTAATGAAGAGTGAAAACAGCACGTGACACACAACAGGCGTGACATGAACATCCCTGGCAGAAACCCAAGTTCTAGATGGAGTCCAGACATACTCCAAGAGCAAAGATGTACTTACATCATTAAAGCCTAAATTGAGTAAAGGCTGCAAATGAAAATATTTTACCAACTTTAATAGTGTTCCAAAGTAATACAGAACACAATGCATTACCACGCCATACACTCTCTGATCCTGACGTTTTGAAAGTTTACTGTCTGTTTGACATGACTATCTGAAAGTTAAATAAACATCTCCAGTGGTCCATCTCTAAAATGAAATTCTTAGTTTATACTCTCCACCCCAATCTTTCCGTTAATGCCCCTCACCGTTGACACAGTTGCTCTAGCCCTCCAACCGCTGGTTTTCCTTGAGTCCTTTCTTTCTCTCACTGCCACCAGCCCCTGTGCCCAATCCACCCTATCAACAAAATTTAGCAGCTCGGCCTTCAGTACATGTCCCAAATCCAACACTCTTCACACACCCACCTCTGCCACCCTGGTGCTCACAAATAGTCTCAACTGGTCACCCCTGTTTCTATTCACAGTTCTCCCTGCAATTCCTTTTGTATCTGATAGCCAGAGTGATCTTTTAAGGAAGTTAATTAATTAGCATTTCTCCCCTGCTTAAAACCCTCCTATGGATTCTTAATGCCCTGAGATTTATTGCACCTGAACGGTGTGGTCTGTAGGACCCTGCACTGTATCTGGCTTCATGACCCTACAGGATCAGACTCAAGCCTGTCTCCAGGACCTTATTCCTCCAGTTTTCCCCACCATCTTGTTCATCAGGATGCAACCCCACCGGGCTCCTCTCTGCTCCTTAAAACCCGCCGAGCTTGATTTTGTTTCAGGATCTTTATGAGTGTTGCCTCCTCTGTGTGAAACTCTCTTCCTCTAGATGTTTGTGGAGATGGCTCCTTCTTATTACTTGGTTACAATCCTGATCCCCTTCTTGGGCAACTCAACCCCAGCCAGTCTCAGCACTGTCCAGGATGACACGACTGGCCACACGGCTGCTGAGCATTTGAAATGTGACCAGTCCAAATTGTGATGTAAAGTATAAGTACAAACTATTCAGATTTCAGAGGCTTAGGGCAAAAAATACAAAACATCTCATTAATCATTTTTACATTACATAAATGTTAAAATGATAACATTTTAGGTATACTGGGTGAACTAAAATGTATTATTATAATTCATTTCACCTGTTTCCCTCTACTTTTCCAAATGTATTAGAAAATTTAAAATTACCTGTGGCTTGCATTTATAGTTCACCTTAGCTCCTATTAAGTATCACTGCTTGATTTGATTATTATATTTTATTATTTTAGTCAAACTTATCTAACATTATCTTTTTTGTTTACGCATTGGCTGTTTCCCTCCAGTAGAATGTAGTTCCCTGAGAGCAAGGACCTGGGATTTTTCTTTTCATTGCTGGAACCTGATTTTTAGAATACTATATAGCACATAAAAGGTACTTGATGCATATTTGTTGAATGAATAAATGAATGAATGAACACACGAAGACTTCTTAGTCCTTTCTTCTATCTGTTTCCACGTGTACAATAATAGAGGCTTTTAAAGCTAATCAGAACATTTCTATAAGAGAGGGAAGAAGGATCCAAGAATATGGTACTTTTGAAATCACCTCTGGAATTATTACTTAATCTCTCCATTTGGGTTTTAAGTTCCTTGCAGGAATCATGATTCTTAGATTTGTATACTATCTTCTTGACTAGCAGAGGACCTTAGTAAAAATACCAACAACAAAAAAGTCATCATAATTGCAAAGCTACCATATTTTGAGCCATTACTGTTTGGCTGACATTGTGCTAATTATTTTTTATTTCCTTTATAAGATCTTTATACTTTATACAAGAAATCACCACTTCTATTTTGAAGATGAGGAATCTGAGGGTTTGTAAAGCTAACTGACTGACCTAAGATCACCCAGCCAGTTGGTATAGGCATTCAAATCCAGGTCATTTTTTTTTTTTTTTGAGACAGAGCCTCAAGCTGTCCTCCTGGGCAGAGTGCCATGGCATCACAGCTCACAGCAACCTCCAACTCCTGGGCTCAAGCGAGTCTCCTGCCTCAGCCTCCCAAGTAGCTGGGACCACAGGCGCCCGCCACAACGCCTGGCCATTTTTTGGTTGCAGCCATCATTGTTGTTTGGCGGGCCCGGGCTGGGGAGTCGAACCCGCCACCCTAGGTGTACATGGCTGGCGCCCCAGCCGGTTGAGCCACAGGTGCCGAGCCCAAATCTAGGTCATTTTGATTTCATGGGCCATGCCGACTCTGAATCACCCCACTCACAATATAGCATGTGTTCAAATACTTGAAGAGTAACTAAATGAGGCTAAAAATCACTTTCAGTGTAAAAAAAAAAAAAAAGGACAACATAATAAGGACAAAAATTATGGTGATCCTCCCCAGAAGTAAGTACATGATTTATGAATCACAGAGTCCTGTGCTTTGGCATGTCATACCTCACTTCCAGATGTAAGACCAGCAAGCAGCGGTCAGCCATGTCCTGGAACGATTTGGCAAGTTCTCCCAGGGTCTGCATGATCTGCTCTGACACTGGGGGAAGATCCATGTTCACGTGGCCATCTTGAGCAGGAGAAAGCACTGAGAAGAGGGGTGAGGACAAAACACCAATCATTTCATTAGGCGGCAAGAGATTTTTTTGAAATAACATGTTATTTTGTTCACCTTGTTGTTTTTTTCCAATTTGGCTGATACCAGTGTTGGCAGTATTAGAAGCCCAAGATGTAATACCTTGTTTCTACATTTGGTTAAACCTAGAAGCTTAGCTCATCTTTACATTTCACAGAATGACAGAAAAAGAACCTCAGGGTTGGAAATGGCCTTAAGAGTCACGTGGTCCAATCACTTGTGTCTTTTGTGCATTTTCAGGTGTCTGTTCAGCTTCTGGTTGGACGCTCACAAATGCTAGTGAAAAGAAATAGCTTTCCAGGAAGCCTACTCCATCCGTGAAAGATTTGACCATGTCATGCCAGGCCAACATCTGTCTTCATTCACTTCTAATCACTGACTCTGATTCTCTAACTCTGCAATCATTTTCATATTTGTTAGTGCTTCATGTACTGAAGATACCTCTTTTAGCTTCCGTGAAGGCTTCCTTTTTCCAGGCTAACTGTCCATAGTTCTTTGATCATTTTCCAATGACTAGATTGAATTATTTTGTAATTCTCAAAATTTACAGTCAAAATATTCTAGTTTTTTTTTCTTTTTTTAATTATTAAATCATAGCAGTGTACATTAATACTATCATGGGGTACAGTGTACTGTTTCTGTATACAATTTGAAATACTTTCATCCAACTGGTTAACA
>NW_003852444.1:10111584-10117343 GCF_000181295.1 Otolemur garnettii
TTGGATACTTTTTCTTCCATTTTTGGGATATGGGGTCTCAGAGTCAAGAACGGTAAATACTACAAAGGGCCCTGACTGATGTCTAGAGAGGATGATCAATTTGCTTTCTCTAGGTGCTCTGCTGCCCGCACTGAAGCCTCCAATCTGTGGGGTGGAAGTGGTAGTGAACCGCATTCTACTCTAACTCCTGCATAGGTTAAGGCCAACTAAAAGCCCCAAGAAGGTCTTTTTGGAAGATTTGACAAAGCTATAACCTATATCTTTCCAAAATAATTTATAACAATGTTTAACAGCACTGGCTGGGTGTGGTGGCTCACGCCTGTAATCCTAGCACTCTGGGAAGCCAAGGAGGGAGGATTATTTGAGTTCAGGAGTTTGAGACCACCTGGGCAAGAGTGAGATCCCATCTCTACTAAAAACAGAAAAAATTAACCAGGCATCGTGGTGAGTGTCTGTATTCCCAACTATTTGCTAAGGCAGGAGGATTGCTTGAGCCCAGGAGTTTGAGGTTGCTGTGAGCTAGGCTGACATCACGGCACCGTAGCTTGGGGAAACAAAATTTAACTCTGTCTCAAAAACACAAGTATTTAACGGCACTTGGGCATTTTCTTCAGCAAAATATGAACAGCAAAAACGTGAACTACACACATTACATATATTGTATTTAGTTCTCCATCATTTCTCAAAAAACACCAGCAATAATTTGATAATCACATCCAAAAGTTCTTTTAGCTCTCTTTAGCCTCAACATTTGGCTGTATTATCTCTAGCCCTTAACTTTATATAACCAAAACTAATTATTTAAATTCTATTTATTTTCTTCTATAAGGTGGAGATTATAGTACCCATATCATGGGGTTGAAAGGACTAATGCAGATAAAATAATTAGAATAACTGCATATAAAACTCACTCAATATAAATAAGAAACATAAGTAATTATCATTATTCCTGAGCATGTGATTTGCCCAAGTTTTAAGTTTAATTACAGCAACAAGACACAAAATAATTCCATTTATCTTGACGTTCAATTGCTAGTATTTCTGTTTTTTGCTTTTCTGTCTGAAAATCATTCTTCCAGGGAATATAGCATCCTTTGAGAGAAGACTCTCTGGACTTGGGCACATGGGATCTGGTGAGGCACCACTGACTCACTTGGGAGCCACCATCTGGCTGTAGCAGTGTCTGTAGTTACAGCCTTTCAGAGTTGTATCTATTCTTAGACTTTGCCAAGCTCAGGAAAGGGCCCAGATAGACAATTCAAACTTACAAGGCTAGGAGTCTGGAATCAGACTCTAATTAATTAAAATGACATGGCAAACATTACGGAAAAATGTTCGGGGAAGTAAGG
Organism: Otolemur garnettii; assembly: GCF_000181295.1. Lineage (NCBI taxonomy): Eukaryota > Metazoa > Chordata > Mammalia > Primates > Galagidae > Otolemur > Otolemur garnettii. Next base: position 10,112,934 of record NW_003852444.1, read on the forward strand.
GCATATAGTAATGTAGATTTTTACGTGATTAGTAGCCTTGGCATAATCCTAGATGTTCACTAACTCCATCTGCCAGAGGCTGGATGTCTGACACTGCATCCCTCTCTAATGCTAACATTATTCACATTTGATTGCAAGGCAAGATCACTGCCTTGGCAATGTTGTCACTAGCAGGCTAGATGAAAGCAACTATAAGTAATCCTGTTAAAATATTTCAAAACAGTTTAGGGCCTTTTCATTCCTTTGTTGTGTGACACTGTGACATGGAGAATTAATTATTTATATATCAATGAGAAGAGGCAGAAATTGGACTTATGGTCTGAGGTCCTCTTACACTAATTGACCAAATTTCATCCGAGGCATTCTGGACAAATCCCAACAAGAAATAAAACATTTCCCTTTCCTATTATAGAAATATATAATTTTATCAGGTGGCCACTGAGTGCTATCAACTACAAATTAAAAAAAAAATCCAGGAGAGTAAACCTATGGCAAGGTTAGCTGCTGGGGTAAAACTCGCAGTGAGTCAGGTAAGAGTAGTTAGAATAGCAGCACACCATACATTTCTTTGACTGTAACCTATAGCAAAACATAGCAGTTATTAAAGCAACATGGAAAATTATGCCCAATGGTCTACTGAAAAGCTGGCTTGTGAGTTCCTGAGGGTTCCCTGAAATTTATGATTTTTTTTTAATAAGAAGGAATATATTGAGCAAAGAAATGCTGAGCATGGCAAACAAAAAGAACACAAAACAATTAACTAGCTTTTAAATGTCAAATGGGAATCTCCAAAAAAAAAAGCAATGTGACAGAATCTGCTTGGAGATTACAGGTAAGGTAGGTTGTTACTGGAGACACACACACACACACACAAACACACACGTACATATTCTTTTAGAGCAGTGGTTCTCAACCTTCCTAATCCCATGAACCTTTAATGCAGTCCAAAGGGATTGCAACCCACAGGTTGAGAACTGCTGTTTTAGAGGCCATGTGATTGTATATTTATCTTAGATAGTGCTTTTTGTATCAGCACATCCCACATGTGTTGAGTTTTAAAAATATAAATGCTTGATCCCTTATGAAGGCATGTACTGTTTTTCTAATACTAGGGATGGGTGACATCAAATCATTTACAATATCCTTGTTTCTCCTATGACCATTGCATAAAAGCATGTATCTTGAACACACCTAGTTCCTCATGTTTAACAGTTTGTTCTAGTCCCTTAGGTGGTTCTATTGTATTTCCAATTCTCTTCTCCCTTGCTTATTCCACTACAGACTCTGAAAAACTAAATGTTTGTTTTCCCAGTCTGTTAGTGGCTGTATGTCCTAAGATTAGTCATAAGATTAGTAAACCCCTTAAGTAGAATATTATAAGCCTTTTGTTTGTCCAATAAAAGGAGAGAGCTGAAGATGGTACTACTCCTTTTCCACTTTCCCTTCCTTTTTCTGACTGAAATGCGGTACTCAAAGTTGCAGCAACCATCTTGTTATCAGGAAGGAAAGACCAAGAATCAGAGAGGTGCTAGAATAAGTATTATTGAACCATAGGCCAATACCAGCAGATTTCTTGTATTAGAAAAACAAACACCTCTTTAAGCCACTTATAAATTAAGAAATATATAACTTACTGCCAAGCTAAATCCTGTTTTCAGCCTTTAACATTTTAAATTCTATTGTCATATTCTTGACTCAAAAACTTTTCTTCTTTCAACTCCTTCAAACTCTCATTTTTATTCCACCTGCTGTAACTTTAATTTGGTAATCTCTTTATTTTCTTCTGGTAGAACAGGTCCCTTTCGGGGTCCTCAGCATGGATTGTGTGCTTGATCACCTGAACTACTCTTTGAACAGAAACTTCAACACCCTTGAGTACTCATCTTTCACTGTTAAGTGCCCTAAAACTCAGTCTAACCTTGCAGCAATTCCACAATTCATCCTTTAACAGGAAAACAAAACAAATATAAAGATTGTTCCCTGATCCTAAAACCAGACAAAGACACAATAAAAGAAAACTATAAGCTAATATTCTTGATGAACACAGGTGCCAAAATCCTCAACAAAATATTAGCAAACAAAATTCAGTAACATATTAAGAAGATCATTCATCATAATCAAGTGGGATTCATCCCAGGGATGCAAGGATGTTTTAACATATATGCAAATCAGGAAACATGATCCATCAATAGAATCCAGGAAAAAACTATTTGATCATCTCAACAGATGCTAAAAAAGCATCTAATAAAATTCAACATTGCTTTGTGATAAAAACCCTTAACAAATTTGGTATAGAAGGAATATACCTCAATATGATATAGGCTATCCATGACAATTCCAGTTTGTCATACTGAATGGGGAAAAACTGAAAGCCTTTCAGTAAGATCTAGAATAAGATAAGCACGCCTACTTTCACCACTTGTATTCAACATAGTACTGGAAGTCTTAGCCAGAGCAATTAGGTAAGAGAAAGAAATAAAGGGCATCCAAATTGGAAATGAAGAAGTCAAATTATCCTTGTTGGCAGATGACACAATCTTATACTTAGAAACCCCTAAAGATTCCAAAAAATTCTTGGTATTGATAAACTCCGTAAGGTTGTAGGCTACAGAATCCCCATATAAAATCAGCAATTACTCTGAAAAAGAAACAAATAAAAATCTCATTTATAATAAGTAGTAGCATCAAAACCAAACCAAACCAAACCAAAACACACAAACAAATAAAAAAGCCAAGGAAAAAACTAAAGAAGTAAAGGATCTCTATATAAGGAAAACTACAAAACAAGGATGAAAACAATTGAAAAGGACACAAAACAAATGGAAAGATATTCTATGCTCACAGATTGAAAGAATAGATACTGTTAAAAATGTCTATAGTACTTAAAGAGATCTGAAGATTCAACACAATCTCTATCAAAGTATCAATGGCATTCTTCACAGACAGGAAAAAAAAAAAAACCCTACAATTTATATGGAACCACAAAAGACCCAAAATAGCTTAAGAAATCCTGAGCAAAAAGAACAAAGTTGGAGGCATCACACTACCTGATTTTCAATTGTACTGCAAAGCTATAGTAAATAAAATAGCATGGTACTGGCAAACAAACAGACAAATTGACCAGTGGAACAAAGTAAATCCACACAAAGAACCCAGAAATAAATCCACACACTTACAGCTAACATTGGCATATATAAACTGGAAGTCCATATGCAGAGGAATGGAACTAGATCCCTATTTTTTTTTACCATAGACAAAAATAAACTCAAAGTGGATTAAAGACTTAAATGTAAAACCTGAAACTATGAAACCACTAGAAGATAGCATTGGGGAAATGATCAAGGACCTTGGTCTGGGCAGAGATTTTTTGGGCAGGACCTCAAAAACACAGGCAAAAATAGATAAATGGGATTATATCATGCTAAAATGCTTTTGCACAGCAAAAGAAATAATTAACAAAGTGAAAAAACAACTACAGAATGGGAGAAAATATTTGGAAACTATTTACCTGCCAAGGTATTAACTAGATCATATAAGGAACTCAAACATCCCAGTGGCAAAATCTGATTTCAGAATGCACATAAGGCCTGAATAGACATTTCTCAAAAGAAGAAATGTTTTCTTTTTCATACACCTGGTCAACAAATATAAGAAAAAATGATCAACTTCATTAGTCATTGGGAAATGCAGGTTAAAGCCACAAGGATTATTTCATCTCAGTTAGAATGGCTATGCCAAAAAGAAAAAAAATGATGATGATGATAAAGATGTGGAGAAAGGGGAATATTTGTATACTTTGGTAGTCCCAAGTTGCAAACATCTGACTTATATACAATTTACTCCCACTTACAAGTGGAGGCTATTACAGTAAATCCTTGAGTTATAAACATCTGACTGACCTATAACTTGCCCTTAAGAATGAAGGCTATTATAGGGGATAGGTAAATGTACTTGTTCTAACTTACATACAAATTCAACTTAAGAATAAATCTACAGACCCTATCCTTTTGGTAACACATGGACTGCCTGTAGTATAGCCACTATGGAAAATAGTATGGATGTTCCTCCCAAAATTAAAGATAGAATTGCCATATAATACAGCTGGGTATACCTCCAAAAGAAAGGACATCAAAAAGTTATCTGCAATCCCACATTTACTGCAGCACTATTTATAATAGTCAAGACACAGAACCAACATGTGTCCATCATTTATCCATTTAAGTGATACACACACACACACACACACACACACACTGGAATGTTATTCAGCCATAAAAAGAATGAAATACTGTCATTTTCAGCAATGTGGGATAGAACTGGAGGTCATTATGTTAAGTAAAATAAGCCAAGGACAGAAAAAGAAGCATTTCATATTCTCACTCATATGTGAGAGCTAAAAAGTAGATCTCA
>NW_003852444.1:10119193-10121315 GCF_000181295.1 Otolemur garnettii
CCTTTGATGGCTCTTCTCTTTCATGCTTTCTTTGGCTCAGAAAGCCTTTCCGGATAGCTCAGGCAGGGTCACTGGTTCTTCTAGGCATTTTTCTCTACACCCAATTTTATAACACATACAGAATGTTTGGTAAAATTTCTTATTTTTTTGTAAATAAAGGTACATTAAGCAATAATTGTCCTTATGTATGCCGAACTTAGGGGTGACTTTTGGGACACCCTGCCCTACAGTAGTTAGCATATGCAGATCCCATTAAGTCTGTCTCCCTTCCAGATCACTGAGTCCTTCAGGGAAGGGCACTGTATACCGTATATATATTCCCATTTGCAAGCTGGCAGAATAAATGGTGATATTACAAAAGCTTAGTCAATGCTTTTTTAATAAAACTGAACGAATGATTTAATTGACCCCCAAAATGACAAAGAATTCACATACATCGTAACAACAGATTGATAAAGATCAGAAAAAAGAAGGAACAACTTGCCATTTCCAACTATACCTTTTTCCTTAGTTTCTTGCATCTAATCTAGGGAAAGAGTGAGAATGGGGAAGAGTTCATGATAGCTGGTTTCCTGGGCTATCCAGGAATCCTACAGAAATAGAGTTTAAAGCAATCCAGCCAATCCCTACAGCCCAAGTACCTTCCCTATGAATTGCATTTCCTTTAGAAACCACTTTAATTTTGTGAGTAATCGGCCCACTTTGCTGCAGCCGAGACTTGGGGCCTCTATTTTCTATTGACATAAAATCCCTGGCATGTTAAATACCCAGCATCTCTCAAGGAAAGCTAATCTACTAACTGTCATGGAGAAGCAATCATCCTAGGACATCAGGATGTCTCAAGTGGTTCCACATCCTAATATTAACCAGACTGAAATCTGTTTAGGTCTTAAAATTAGTCAAAATTAGACTCATTCAGGCCCAGAAGAGCATCTGTTTTCAAGGATGCAGCTGCTACACTTTCAATGGCAACTTACTGTGACTTCTTTAATTGATTCATATGAGGATGTCCTTGTACATCTGCAATATTATCTAAAATTGTTACAATATTAGCTTAGACTGGTATCAGCTGTCATGAAAGTGATAAATTGAAAAGGGAAAGATGGTTATCTCAGCAGGAAAAGAAAGGTTAATGCTGTGAATTCAAACTTTTCAGAAGATAGAAAAAGACACTGAAGAATGATCTTATGACACAATTTTACATGAAAATATTTTAGAACATTAAATTTTCTGAATCCTCTTCCCATTTGTATAGAGGGTTTCTGCTTTATCCTGGGATGAAATTATTTAATTAAAAATTTATTTTATTTTTATTTCTTGTAGAGACAGGGTCTCACTATATTGCGCAGATGGGTCTCAAACTTCTGATTCAAGTGATCCTCCTGCCTCGCCCTCCCAAAGTACTAGGACGACAGTACTTTTCTTGGCCAAATTATTTAGATTTTAGTATTTAGTCTTCCTTTAGTAGAAAAATTGTAATAACTGTACTTTCCCAACTCTAAGAGCAATGTGTTATTAGGTCTTATAAATAATTCTGAAATCCTTTGATGTTGTTACCGGGACAAACACTTTTTTGTAAAATAAAAATAGGAATGCTGTTTAGGTCTATGCCATTAAGAATTCATGGGGTTTACAAAGTTAATGGGGTCTGTGACAAGAGCCCCTCTAGCTGACTTCTTTCCTCTCCTTAAATGCCTGTGGGATATGCTACTATCAAGCCTAGAGCTGAGGCCAAATTTTAAACTGTTAGACACTATAATACCCCAGTTGCAAGTTGGAAATTAATGCCCGCTAGCTCTATTCTCAGTCTTCATAATTTCTTCGGACTGCTATGCTACTTTTTATGCATTCCCTGGATTGTCTGCAAACCTATACAAGTTAGCCTTCCCCTCCCCCAATGCTCTGGACCCTGCAGGCACTTAAGGAGTGTTTGTTAAATATGTTATTTATCTATTTATGAAGGCTACTGGTGTTTGAATGGATAAGTGAGGCTCACGTGCTAAATATCTACCATCTTATTAATATCTAATTTGAATTTTCTTGGTATACAGATGTCCTTTTTTCTTTATCTAAGCTAGTTACTCCACACTAAAATTTCATGGTTAACTTTTGGATCACTTTC
>NW_003852444.1:10122328-10127274 GCF_000181295.1 Otolemur garnettii
AAGGATGGAGACATTATTCAGATTAGACCATACACATGCAAACCCAAGTACTTAAGCTGCTCTGGAAACACAACCTACTCTTTGAGACATAACACCCAATCAACAAAACCCTTGATATCTAAACAGCTGTGCAGCCAGAATTCCTAGGCTTTTCACTGCTGTCCCTTGTTGGTCCACTCTTACACAGGAAGAAGGGCACATGGAAAAATTCATGGGAGGGGGAAAAAGTGGAAGAAATTTATTACTAGGAAGGAAAAAAGTGGCAAGACTGGGGAAACTAGAAGATGAGAAGAAGGTGTCTTATTTATATTTGCTTTCCTACAGTCCAGCCACCTGATAACGTGTTTATGTTCCAAAAAAACATTTCCTGATATGGAGACGTTGAAGTCAAATAAACAGTAGAGATGAATCTCTAAATTTAAAACATTTTATTTGTGAAGCAAAGAATTGCAATTTGGAATACACACATAGACCAGGTGGTCTTTGGTATGCCTGAAAAAAGGTTAGGAATTTTATTAGAAAGGGAAATGTTATATAATGTTTTCAAAGATAGCTCAGAGAAACTGTTGGGAGCTGCTATCCTTGACTGGCGAGTGCCAGTGGTAGGTGAAACCAATTTTTGAGTCATAAGAGGTTGTTTTGGCAACTACTAGGTTAAAACTGGTGTTAAGAGTTATAGAGGTTGTTTGAACAGTGGGGCTCGTGGAAAGTTCAATTCTTGGAGCGGGTGCTATGAACTCTTGGGTATTTTTTCCTCGACCCCTCGATTCTGATTTAGTGGGATATGACAAGAATGACTCCATTTGTACAGTCAGCTTTCACAGAGGGAACACTTTATATGGGGTATAGGAGGCAGACACCTACTTTCTTTATGCGGTACCATTTGTTATTTAAATGGTGTTACACCTTTTCCCCACATTGGTTATAAGGCTTGGACAATATAACTTCTTACCGTTGCTCAGAACATGTTCTCTGAAATGTCAGATATTCCCCTAACTACAGACAGTAATTTGTCAGGGAAGAAAAGATACGCCTGTTTCACCCGCTGCCCAGCTTAATGTTACAGACGTTCAGTAACATTTCTTTGAGAATGTACACATATTCCAAGCTCTCCTGCCACCACTCAGAAGCTAAACTCATATAAAGAACTTGCACTTAATTTTAAGGATGCTGCTTATGAGAAATGTTCATCTCTGTGAAACCAAATTCATTCCCACTGCTTCACAGAGGAACATAATTTATTCTTTCATCTTTTATTACTTTTAAAATCTCTTTAAAAGAGAGTTCTTAACTACCCTTGTTTTCCTCATAGACACAACTTGTATGAACCACATGGAGGACTGTGGCTGTGCCTGCCACCAAGCCGAGGACCATCCTTTGAACTCTAATTAAACTCTGGCTCTCTCCTGAACTTGGCACATTTCATTGTCCTCTAAATTTGCCTACAGCATCCCCAGTAGATCGTGAAAGATATAATAACAAAAACAATAACTTCCACTTCTTGGCATCTCTTATGGGAAACAGCTCTTCCTTACACTCAGCAGACTGCCAATAATTCTTGCTGAATTTCATCTTCACGTTAAGGACAAATCACAGAGTTTTATAGCCATTTTTTTTCACTTAGTTTCCACAATTCCTTTAACCTAATGTCCTCCAAATAGTTTATCAGCCTGGAACATTATTCTGTTCCAGGGTAAGAAGCCAATACCCAGAAAGGGTATCTGAAACCGAAGAATTATTTTAAATATCGAACTCTGTAGAAAGAACAAAGGAGATCCATGAAAGGCCAGTTTTGAAAAGCAAAACAAAAATAAGAGCCAAGGTAAAAATGGACAGTTGTTCCCTTAGGCTATCGCAGAATAGGCAGCCAGCTCCAAGCCAGCAGTACACGCGCCACACGGCAGATCTGTAGGAGGAAACTGCATCCCGTTACTCTGAAACAGTGCTTGATGGTGACCAGTCTGAGCAAGCCTCCGGTCCCTAAGGACATGGAGCTTTGGGGTCCTATCTACATACAGTGCAAACCAGCTAGACACATGATTTTTATATCTCGTGATTGATAGTACAGACCTCAGTCTCTTTCAGTCCTGGGGAGAAATACTAAGATTGATTTCTTCCTTTATTCCAAATAATCCTCCCCGAGGCTGGGTAAAAACCTCATCATCTACTAAAAAGGCATATGGTGTGGCCAATTCAGCTCCTGTCTGATAGGACAGAGGAAAGGGGGTTTGGGGTGGGGGGCGGGGGAGCTAGTGAACAGCCCCTGCCTGACTACGGCAAAGCACTACTGTGGAGCCGTATTAGATTTCCATGGACTCTGTAATCCTTTTGTAAAAGCTTTTGTAAAACCCTGCATCAAAGAGCATCTTCAAGTGCTAACAAATTCTAAACCAGATATTTTTGGTGAATAAGTGACACAGATTTAAGTTTTACGAGAATTTTACAGGCAAAATATGACACAGCAGAGAGCTAACATTTGTCTGGTGTTCAAATAGGAGCCTTTCAGTGTTAGCATTTGTAAATCTTCCAAAGAGCCTTAGGGAATGGCTTATTCACTGGGTAAATTAGAAATAATAGGTCCATTTACACATAGTGAAACTAAACGAGACAGGAATAAAACATGTTTCCTAATATGACTCAGCAAGCAAGGGCCACCAGTAGGGACAGAACTCAAGGAGTTGAGCTGAAAATCCTACACTGAGCCCCTCTTCCTTTTAGCTTTCCCCAGTTGCCTTTTTTTGTAGGTTTCCTTTCCAGGCAGCTGCATCACTCAGACTTGGACCTCAGTGGAGAAACCGCCATTACCTTCTTGACTGAGAGCAGGTATAACCTCACTTTTATCCCCAGTACACAATGCGGTTTCTGGAACTAGTAAGTAAGTACCAAGTACAGTGAACAGGAAGGTACCAAATTGTTGGGACAGAGAGTCCTGAGCTCAAATTCCGGCTTTCTCATGGATGAACTTCTCTACAATAGACTCCTCACCTATGAAACGAGGATCACTATACCTGCTTTTATAGGAGCCTGATGATTAAATGAGAAAATACATGAAAGCTTAGAAAATAGTATCTGGCACACAAGTGCTTAATACATGTACAACATGAAAAATTTTAAAAACTACTATTAGTATTACTCGATAAAGTTGTTAAATAAACAAATAACAAAAACCTAGTATCCTTCTCCTCCAGCTATAGTTTTATGTAGGCATTGGATCAATTAGACTTGTGTTATACATTTGACAGCAAAACCCGAAAGCCAGTAGGACTGCAAGAAAAATAGGCAGAATCCTAGAAGCAAAGGCCGTTCTGATCCCAATGCTGCGCGTATAACATGCGGAACATACAGACAACTGGTTTATCTAGAAGAAGCTGACCCTGCCACCAAGCACAAGAACCATCACCATGACTAGCTGTGTAATTGGCAGGGGCTCCTTTGAAGCATGTTGGAAGTAAGAAAAATAGAGAGAATTAGCTTGCTGACACATGCTGCAGAATTTGGTGGTGTAAATCTTGCTAAGACAATTTCTACTCAGTGAGGACAAGTGTGGTCTCTTCTCAGTATGTGGTAAAGATAACAGTTAAGTCCCCCCCACCCTTTAATCTTTCTTGTGTCAGAAATTCCCTGCGCGGGCTGAATTGATGTGCTGGTGCAGTACACATATTGACTAATGCCGTGTGAAGGTTAATAATATATGACCATATTTCTGTCATTCTGCATTAGTAACACATGAATACTGTTCACACATCCCTTCCAGCTTGGGCATATAATCCTAGGAATAACGAACAGTTCTTATAGACGTTTCCAGTGTCAACTTTCCTAAAAATTGAAAGATTAATAATCTGTGTTTATGCCAGATAAGGGTAAGAGACAATTATTTGCCTATCAGCTTATTATATAATTTCAGGCTATTACCTCAAAATCTAACTGTCTTTTGCTAAGTAAAAGGGTATGAATATTCTCATATTAATTATGAACCAAATCTTCCTAACTACAACATTGATTTTAGATTACCATTTCTTTTGTTTCTGGTTTTTAATTTTTAATTCTTATAGGTACATGATAGTCGTGTATCTTTAAAGGGTACATGTAATATTTTGATATAGCGTACAATATAAATTAATCAAATTGGGGTAATTGGGGTATCCATCACCTCAGGCATTTCTCACTTCTTTGCGTTAGGAACATTCCAGTTCCACTCCTTTGTTTTAAAGTATACCCTAACAATTTATTGTCCATAATAGTCACTTGTCATGCTATCAAATACTGTTCATTCTATCTCTCTAACCTTATTTTTGCATCCATTAAGCATCCCCACTTTACCCCCACCCTCAATGCTCCCTTTCTCATCCTTTGGTAACCATCATTCTACTTTCTGTCTCCATAAGATCAATTGTTTTTAATAATTAGCTCCCACAAAAGAGAACATGAAAGATTTTTTTTGTGTGTGCTTGGCTTACTTCATTTAACATAATGTTCTCTAGTTCCATCCATGTTGCTGCAAATGGTAGGATTTGTTCATTTTTGTGAATATATACTACTCCAATGTGTATATGTGCCACAATTTTCTTACCCATTCACTGATGGACACTTAGGTTGATTCTAGGTCTTGGCTATTGAGAAGAGTGCTGTAATAAACACAGGAGTATGGATTATCTTTTCAACATACTGAATTCTCTTCCCTTTGGATATGTAACAGTGAAACTGTTGGGTCATGTGGTCAACAACCATTTCTTTTGGATTGGCCCAGAAAGTAGTGGTTAATTTCTGATTCACTCACTTACTAATTGAACAACTTTGGGTACATTGTCAAACCCATGATTTAAGAGTGACATTTCCAGCCTAAGAAGGTCATCATAATGATTCAGAGAGATAAAACACAAGGCATTTAGAACAATGATTGGCAAATAGTAAGTGCTCAGCACATCTTAAGTTATTATTGTTGAACT
>NW_003852444.1:10128156-10135630 GCF_000181295.1 Otolemur garnettii
TTAGTTTTAAAATAATTTATTTTTTATTTTATTTCAAAATATTAAGGGAGTACAAACGTTTTCACTTTATAGATAACACTGTATGATACTGAAGTCAGGCTTTTAGTGCGTCCATCACCTGGATGGCATTCACCGTATCCAACAGGTAAGTTTTTTGTCCCTCTCAACCTCCCTCCTTACTTCCCAATATTTCCTTTATGTGTCTTATTTAATACAAGGCATAAATGCCTGAACACTTATGTCTTTAATCCATCTTGTATTAATTTTTTCATGTGGTGAGGCAGAGGTCCTGCTTCATTTCTCTGCATGTGCACTATTTATTGAATATAGTATCCTTTCTCAGTCTGTATTTTATTTCTGCTTTGTTGAAGATCAGTTGGTTATAACTTATGGTTTTATTTTTGGGTTCTCTATTCTGTTCTGTTAGTCTGTGTCTCTACCTTTATACCATTACCACAGTGTTTTAGTTACTATAGCCTCGTAGTATAATTTTAAGTCAGGTAATGTGATGCCTCTGTATTTACTCTTTTTGCGTAGGATTGCTTTGGTCATTTGGACTTTGATGGTCCCAAATGAAGCTTATGATTATTTTTTCTATGTCTGTGAAATAATTCCTTAGTATTTTGATGAGAATTGCATTGACTATGTAAACAGCTTTGGGCAATGGGTAGTCATTTTAATGATGTTGATTCTACCCATTCATGAGCTTGTGTGTTTTTTCAATTGTTTGTGTTACCTACAGTTTCTCTCATCAGTGTTTTGTAGTCCTCCTTGAAGAGGTCTTTTGCCTCTTTGGTTAAGTACATTAGTATTTTATTTTCTTTGTAGCTATTGTAAATGGGATTGAGTCCTTGATTTGACTCTCGACTATTATTACTACATAGAAATAATACTAATTTGTGTACATTTATTTTGTAACCTGAGACTTTGCTAAACTTATTTATCAATTCTAGGAGTTTTTTTCATGTGGAGTGCTTAGGTTTTCTAGATATAAGATCATATTGTTGACAAAGAGGGATAGTTTGACCTCCTCTTTTCTGATTTGGATTTCTTTTTCTTGCTTGATTTCTATGGCTAGCACTCCTAGTACTATGTTGAATAGAAGTGGTTATAGTGGTGATAGAAGTGGTGATAGTGATCCCTTGTTCTAGTTTTTAGGAAGAATTCTTTCAACTTTTACTTGTGTTGTTAACTATGGGTTTATAATATACGGCTTTTATAATTTTGAGGTCTGTTCCTCTGTGCCTAGCTCATTGAGGGTTTTCATCAAGAAAGGGGGCTGGATTTTATCAAATGCTTTTCTTACATCTATTGAGATGATTGTGGTCTTTGTTTTTGTTTCTGGTTATGTAGTGAATCACATTTCTTGATTTAGGTATGTTGAACCATCCTTCTTCCATCACTGAGATAAAACCCATTTGATCATGGTGAATTATCTTTTTTATGTACTGTTGAATTTGATTTGCTAGTATTTTTCTTGAGGATTTTTACATGTGTTCATGAGGGATCTTAGTCTATAATTTTCCTTTTGTTATGTCCTTTCCTGGCTTTGGTATCAGGGTGATACAAGCTTTGAAGAAAATGTTGGAAAGGATTCCTTCTTTCTCAGTGTTATGGATTAATTTCTGCAGGATGGGTGCTAGTTCTTCTTTGTAGGTCTAGTAGAATTTGGTTGTGAATCTCTCTAGTCCGGGGCTTTTTATCATTGGTAGGGTTTTTATTACTGCTTCAATCTTACTGCTTGTTATTGGTCCATTCAGAATTTCTACTGCTTCCTGATTCAGACTTGGGAGGTATGTGTTTCAGGTATTTATCTATTTTCTATAGGTTTTCTAGTTTGTATACAAAGTAGTCTCTATATTCTTCACAAATAATATTTTGTATTTCTGTGGTACCAGTTGTAGTGTCTCCTTTTTCATTTTTGGTTAATCTTGGTGGTGATTTTGCTTATCATTTCAAAGAATCAACATTTTGTTTCATTGACCCTCCCCCCCCCTTTTTGATTTCTATTTTGTTTAGTTTGGCTATGAGCTTGGTTATTTCTTTTCTTCTGCTGGCTTTGGATTTGATTCATTCTTCTCTTTTTAGTTCCTTGAGACTGACATTAGGTTGTTAGTGTGTGATCTTTCTCTCTCTTGCATGTATGCGTTGCAGGCTATGAATTTTCCCCTTAGCACTGATTTTATAGTATCCCATAGATTTTGATGTTTTGTGTTCTCTATGCCATTTAGTTTGAAGAATCTTTTGATTTCTGTCTTAATTTCATCATTGACCCAAGGATCAATCAGCAGCAGGTTTTCCATGATTTTGTGTGGATTTGACTGTTTCTCTTGTAATTATTTTTAGCTTTATTCCATTATGGTCTGAAATCATGGTATGCTTTCAGTTTTTCTAAATTTTGTCACACTTGTTTTGTGGTCTGTGATTAACCTTTCACATGTCCCATGTGCTGATGAGAAGAGTGTATATGCTATAATTTTAGGGTAGAGTATTCTGAGATGTCTGTTAGGTCCATTTGTTCTAAAGTTACTTATAAAATCAGTGTCTTTGTCAATTTTCTGCTTCAATGATCTGTCTAGATTTGCTAGTGGAATGTTAAAGTCCTTGGTGATTATAGTGCTACTGTGTATTTCTTTGCTTAGATCTAGAATAATTTGTTTTATGAATCTGGGAGCTCCTGTGTTAGGTCATATATATATATTTAGGATTTTTATATCTGCTTGCTGAAATGCCCCCTCTATCATTATATAATGACCATCTTTGTCTTTTTTTTTAAGCATTGATGATTTAAAGTCAATATTATCTGATATGCGAATGGCTATGTCAGCTTGTGTTTGGTTTCCATTTGCATGGAGTATTTTTTTCCATTCCCTTACCTTTAGTCTGTATTGAGTCCTTGCAAGTTAGATGTGTTTTCTTAGAGACAGCATATACTTGAGTTGCGATTTTTCACCCATTTAGCCAATTTATCTATGTCTTTTGAGTAAAGCAATAAGATCATTCATGTTCAGTGTTAGTAATGATGTGTGGGAATCTTCATCATGTTGAATGATACTTTGCTCTTGTTTATTTCTCTCTTATATTACTGTTTTATAAGACCCATGAGCTTTAACTTTTACATATTTTTACACTGGTGGCTATCTATTGCACTGTTCCACATATAGTATACTTTTAAGCATTTCCTGTAGGGTAGGTCTGGTAGTGACAAATTTCCTTACTGTTTGTTTGTCTGAAAAAGTCTTTATTTCTCTGCCATTTACGAAACTTAGTTTTGTAGGATAGAAATTCTTGGCTGGCAATTGTTCTGTTTAAGAAGACCAAAAATAGGGCCCTAATCCCTTCAGGCTTTTTTGGCTTCTGAGACCATGCGAAGAGGTCTGCTAGAATGGGTGTTCCTTCGTAACTGAGTTGTTGCTTACTGTCTTGCAGCTTATAGAATTTTCCTCCTTCATTTTGACTTTTGCCAGACTGGTGATAATGTGTTTTGCTGATGGACCATTTGCAACGAATATTCCAGGTGTTCAATGATCATCTTGTATCTGGATATATAAACCTCCGGCAATACCAGGGAAGTTTTCCTCAATAATTCCCCTCAAATACATTTTCTATGCTTTTTGCTTTTTCTTCTCCTCAGGGGTGTCTGTCTCTGCTTGCTTTGTATAGTCCCATATTTCTCTAAGCATTTGTTCATTCCTCCTTATCCTTTTTTCTGTATCTTTGACTGACTGGGTTTGTTCTATGCCTTATCTACAAGCTCTGAAATTCTTTTTTTCTGCTTGGTCTAGCTTGTTGTTGAAGCTTTCTGCTGTATTTTGTGGCTATTTAAGTGGTGGCCCCAGATGTCAGGGCCGTGGTTGTTTACTCAGTTCTAGGGGCAGTGGTGGTACACAGGGCACATGAGGGTGGCAGTTTTTAGCAAGTGAGTCTGCAGGGATTTGCAGGGGGCACCACAGCACGGGGTGTAGTTACAGTAGTCAATGTGCACTATGCACTGTGCCCCTGGGCTTATGGCACAAAGGGTCACTGGGGCATGTGGAGTGCAGGGCCATGGCAGCTGGGCAGGTTACAGGACCTTGGCACCTGCCTAGGCAGGTAGTGGGAACTTGATGAATGTCTTAGCATATCACAGGACCTGGGCATGTACCTGGGTGTTATAGGACTGCAGCTATTAGTGGGACAGGTGGTGAGAACCTAGTGGGCACATGGGTAGGTTGGAGAACCTTGCCTAGTACCTTGGCAGGTCATGAGAATGCAGCCAGCAGCAGGGTGGCTCACTGGGCACAGCAGCTGGGTAGCCTGTGACTGAGGGGGCTAGGGAGACCTAAAGTAGTGTTTTTTACCTTATTATAAGGGATGAATGACAGGGATCTCTGTTTCCAAGGAAAGAACATCTGTGGAGCTTGATTCTTTAACAAAGAGAACTTAGGAGTTATTTTGGGAATTCAAAGACATAGATATTCAATGAAAGTCTGACATTGTTCATGTGTTTGAGAGATCAGGTCTGCCTTATTCAAACAGCTCTTCAAAGGCCATACTAAATTTTGAATCAGCATTTATCTCATAATCAAAGTTTATTTCCTTTCTGTCAAAGGCACTATGAGGAAAAGAGAAAAGAATCCATATGAGTGTGATTCCATGTGGTCACATAAGGGAGTAATGATTATGAATCTAAATAGCCATTACTAACAACTATGGAATTTTGACCTGAAAGAAGTTTTGTTATCTTAAAATAAAGAGACAGAAATGGGGTTATAAATTATTTTAGTATTCACATAAAGTTAATGACAAATCAGGTCTTCTTTTAAGGTTGAAAATAGCTGAATCAGGATGATTTTGGGAAGGCATTTTTTATATTTATTACCCTAAGAATCTTGCTACTTTATTTGTTTTCTTGGGAATATGTTCACCCTGCTATCACTTTAGACTAAATTTATGGTAGCAAGTGAAATGGGAAAATACTCTTGTTCCCTTGTCTGTTGTTAACTCAGTGTCATATGTAGCTACCTTCATAAGAAGCATAAGGAAAATTTTCCAACTTCTTATCAGGGTTTGGGGTTGGGATTTTGCCATGAACAGGCACTCCCAAAATATATACAAGGCAAAAAGAAAGGAAAGGAAACATTTTCCTCTTACAGTGATAGAAAGATGCTCAGGCAGCTGGCAACCATGAGGCTCACGGCAGCTTCCAAGAGAGGCCCTTCAAACAGCTGCTTCCTCGCCACAGGTAAGTAAAACTCTGGGCTGCAATTCCTGATTTTCCTGAAGGTCAGCAGCTAGTTTCCTTGTGTTTTTGTTTCCTTCCAACTGTTGTCTAAGCCCTTTCAGCAATTTTATAAACATCTAATTCCCTGTATTACATCCCCCTTGCTTGAAATACCTAAAATGGCCTCTGTTTTCCTGAATGAGCATTGAAAATGTTTGCAACCTTGTACACAGGTATTATTTCTGAACGGTGACACCTCCAATCTCAGGGAACATTCTGAGCAGAAAGGAACAGGATGAAGGGTCATCAGGAATCCCTGGGCTACCCTGGAATGGAATGCTGTGACCCCCTAAGGCAAAGATTTTCACAAGGGCTCTGCAGAGTTCCTAATCTCTGCTAAAAGACAAAATAAACAAATGTAGGATCCAACTGTTTTTAATTTGTGATTCTAGAATCATGTGGCCAAAGTGGTTCAGCATGCTGTGCCCCACCACATGAGCTGGTTGTATCTATAGGCAGAGGAAAGGGAGTGACGTACAAAGGAAGTAAGTAGAGAGGTAGCTGGAGGGGGTAAAGCTCAGTGTTGGCCTTGTTTAAACCTGGTTTGAACAGCTGGCGGCCTGTGATCCACTGAAACTTGGTTGTTGTGATTGTTTGAAACCAAACTACTTGTTAAAAGAGTAGATTACAGTCTGTTGACACAGCAAATTAGGTACACTTCCTCCGTATGAAAAACCATTTAGGCTGAAGTTAAAATACATACAGAGGAAGACTTAGGCCAAACTTAATTGCCCTCCCCCACCTTAATTAGGGAGGAGGGCTCTACTTTCATTTGTTATCCGCTTAAGATTTTGCAGTAAAACCTGCTAGAAGAAAAGGTTTCAGTGCTAAAAAAGAGAAAAAGCTGTTTACGAACTTGAAAAGGGAAGATTTGGTCCCACCATACAAGTTCCCACTGCATTCTACTCTTAAGTTGCCAAAGTAGAGATAAAAGTCAAACATTTAAATCATAATATAACTCCCATAGACTAAGGATGAGTGGCAGCAAAATCTATATAAATAATATTTATTTGGAAACAAGTAATCTGCGTTTTCCTTTCTCTTATTTCAGTTACTGGCAGGTATAATAGTATCTTTTCATAATTTACTGAGTACTAAGCAAATTATGAATTGCTCTTATTGTCAATAACACAATCAAGATTTCCTTCCAAGTAGATTCAGTCTGCCCTTCAGAAAATATTTTGTTTTCTAATTTCTCATAAAAGTATTCTATAAGTATGTCTACCAGTTTCCAAATAAATCCCAAGTTAAAGATATAGACCTCCACAAAACAGACTGTTTAGCAAGGCCATGGAATTTGGAGCTGCTTTCAATAATCCTATAAAACCTTCAGCTTAACACTGAATGTATCTTCCAAACAAACTCCAAGTTCATGAGTTCCCTAAATATGTTAGAACTTCTGGGTCCCATAGCTTAAACCACCAACTCTTTGGCAACTAAGTTAAAGGTATGAAATTGAGAAGGAATCACTTACTGAGGCAGGAAAGCTTACCTCTCTTTGTTCTGATGCTCCTTCATCAGAACATCTACTTTAAAAGTGACTACTCTTAAACTTTTACATCTGCATCTGGTGAATTGACTAAATAGAATTTGATTTTTAGGTAAACAATGAACTGATATTGGTAAACTTTGGTTTCATAGGGCATAAAATTTAAGTTGAAAAATATATTCACATCTACTTGTAAATTAGACATAGATATTTGAGATTGGGCAAGACGTGTGGTCTCTGGCCATTAATTATAAGGATATACGCATAGTGCCCCACTTCCTTCCATTGTAAGTCCTGTTCAGTCTCTGGCAGTGGCCCCTTGGGCACCCATCCTACTTTTCTTCTCCTCTTGTGAACTATGTTGGCTCCTGGAACTCATCACATTCTTTCCTATGTGCTAAAAATCATATTGGTTCTAGGGATCACTATCTAAAACTTTATATAGTTTCTAGAATTTCTTCTTTCACTTTTGAGAATGGGAATATTTGCTGGCGTTCTGTCACCTTTTCCATGAAAAATTTATCACAATTTATCACATTTAGAAAATTTCCTTAACACCTTCAGCTTTGATCAAGTTGAGCTCTTCTCTGAAGAACCCAGATGTCATCTGATGCTTTCCCCACAAGTATTTCATACCTCATCTTATCCTTATATTTGAATAGTAGGCCCCTTTCTAAATAAGATAGAAATAAAAGATGAGTAGAGTGGTTCTGCTTTGTATT
>NW_003852444.1:10135820-10144426 GCF_000181295.1 Otolemur garnettii
TGGTGGTTAAAACCACAGACTGGGAAGGCATACAGAGTAGGTGAAAATTCTGGCTCTTTTGATTAATAACTTCAGAGCTGTGTGTCTTTGGATAAGTTATTTCACCTCTCTGTGCCTTAGTTTCCCAGTATATAAAGATGGTGATAATGATGGTATCTATTTCCTGGGTTACTGTGAAAATAAAATGGCAGTGTGAGTGTTGTGTGTGTTTTAGAATATGTCCTGTCACAGAATGTGTTTGCTATTATTTTTTGTTAAAAGTAATTATCATTTTATGGTTCAAATTTTATGCTGTATAATCGCTCATCCTTCATCATGAATTATATTCCCTTTGATAGGTTGTGATCCTGGTATCACACCTATATTTTCTCCATTGTCTGAAAATGTAGCTTTCTGGAAACTAATCACGAAGGCATGCCTAGTGTTTATTCACTTTGCTGTGTAAACTCTATATGATATGTTAACATTCTCCAAAGATTATTATAATTTGTATATTCCTTTTGGTCAGAATTACATATATAGGGTCTCCGTGTTTTTCCCTCTTGGGAAGAAAAAGTATCCAAAAGTCAAGTTGAGAACTTCATTATCATTCTATTTTAGCTGAATTGGACTTTTGGAAATGTCAAAAGATGACCCTGACAGGGTGGTGGTAAAGAAACCTCCTGTCACTACCACCCTGTCAGTGTCATCTTTCATGTCAAGAAAGCATCACCCACAGCCTGTATTTCACTGAGTTGTATATTTTTATAACAATATCACGTGTTTATTCCTCTGTTTGTTTGTTTTAATCTTCATTTGAGTATTGTTTCCAACTTCTTAGAGAGGTGAAATTCCGTAAAATATTCCCTACATTTTACCTATTAGCAAGGATGGTTGCTAAATAGCTATGCTTTACTCTATAAAAGATAGAAAACTCCAAAGAAAGGTATAGGAATTTAAATAGGGCTCAATTTACTTGGTTGCTGCAACTGGTCCATTTGGTACTTTGCCATAATTTTAGGTGAAACCATTGTACATATATACAGCAAAGATGTTGATCAATACTTGCAAAATCCATAGTAAACTCAATTCTCAATGAAACTTATACGGAATCCCATAATTCTATTTAGTCGATAGCATCAACCTCTACCTTCATTAAACCATTCACAAGGACTACTAACAAGTGGAGTTACCTTAGGGACATTCAGAAATTTATTGCCCAGTGTGGGAATTACCTTTTTTGCCCTATGCTAAACCTTCTTAGGTTGTTTAGCTGCTTATAATTATGCATGTTAACTCCTAAACAGAGCTCCTATTTCACTTCCTGTCTCATCTCCCAAGTTGTGTTTTACACACAACTACAGTGTGTAAAAAAAATGATGTTCAAGTGAGTCCATGTCGCTGTGTCTAACAGGTCATTTAAGAAGATAATGAGGTATGTAAGATTAAATCTGTACACTGCAGATCAAGTAATATTACTGCTAATATCTTTATACCAGAAGAGATTTCTGTGAATCAACGGAGTATATCCTAACAATAATTTTATACAATAAAGTTCAATTAAACAATTTCTATAGTTTCCTTTAGTTGCCTATACTTAGATACAAGCTGTGGAGCACATTTGTGATGTGCAGGTACATTTCAATGAATGTCATTTTAACATATGGCTCTATTTGGCAGAGACAATTTCATACCCTAGCATGGTTCTGGACATAATCATAGTGTGCCCAGTTGTATAGTCAAGGAAATTAGGAATACTTTTCATGCTTCTGTCTCCTGTGGTCCCTATGTCATTCTTTCTTATCTCTCAAGTGCAATCCCACTAGCTCTACCTTGGTACAGTCTGCAATGGTTTCATATGTCACCCCAAAAAGGATGGGTTGAAAATTTAATCCCCAATGTAGCAGTGTTAAGAGGTAGGACCTTTAAGAAATGATCAAGCCATGAGGACTCCCTCCCTCCCTCTAATGACTGTTAGAGTAGGAGGGGGCTTATTACAGAAGGATTAGTTTGGCCCCCTCTTTTCTTGCCCTTCTACCTTATGCCTTCCGCCATGCATCATGAAGGTCCTCATCAAATGTGGGCCCCTCAGTCTTGGACTTCCCAGCTTCCAGAATGATAAGAAATAAATCTCTGTTCTTAGTAAATTACCCAGTCTCTGGTATTCTGTTATAGCAGCACAAAGCATACTGAGACAAGTTCTTCACTACTGAACACCTGTTTTAGTGTAACAGGTTTTGAAAATCTCTTGGTCTCAGGAATTACTCCTCTCCAATTCATTCCCCTATAATTTTACTGGAGAAATCATCCCCAAACACCATCTGATCATCTCTGTCATATATCTAAAATCTTTCAGGAGCTTGACATTGCTTTCCAAATAAAATCTCAACTGGCTTTGCCCACATCTCTAGCTTCATTGCCTTTTGCTCCTTTAAATCGGGCTCTATGTTCCAGCCTTACTGAATATATGAATTACACTGAACTCGCCATATTTTCTCTCATTTCATAGCTCTTTTCAACTTTTATTGCGTTTATCCTCCATAATCTGGCTTTCTATCCCCTCTTGGTGTGGCTCATTATCATTTGTCCTTCAAGACTCAGCTCAGAAGCCACCTTCTCCACAAAGCCTTTTCTTACATCTGGATTCCCTCTGAGATGTATACTTCGTAGATTCCCACAATGTGCTGTGCTCTATCCATAGTTGCCAAATCCCATTACAGGGCAACAACTTCCACGCCTATCTTTTACATCACTTTAAACCCCTACAGGCAGAGTTACCAGTGTTCCTTGGCCCAGAACATAGCTGATGCTGTGTTCCTTATTAACCTGAATTAATACCCAAATATTTACTGAATGAATATCTTCCTGATATCCCCATAAGATAGTATTTCATTGATCTAGTTTAATCTATTGAAGAAATTCTTCAGAACAGGATTTATGAATTCCTGCCTATGCACATGACCATTGTGACTGTCTGTAGATGGATGCCTAGGGGATGCCTACTGAAGAAGATGGAGAGTGAAGCAGAGGACAAGCCAGGGAATTCAGCAGGAAGGTCAGAGGTCAAAGGCAAAGAGAGCAAAGCCAAATTGCCTTTTCCAAGTAATACCATTTTCAGCACTTCCTCATTCTCTCAAAAAACCTACAACCCACAAAACTGCAAACAATTCCCTAATGTAGAAAGTAAAAGAGAACACTCTCAAGTTTTTGTATCCGGGGGGTTAATCTAAGAGCATCTTTACTTAAATGTAAACACGGGTAAATTAGCTCCCCTCTGCATAGTCTACCACTCTGTGTTTTCAAATATACTTTGAACCTAATGAAGCAATTCTGATACCTCAAGTTTGTTAAAATGTCATTCTGCCTGTTTTTATTAGGTAAGGAAACAACTTAAATGATGGAAAGTAGAGGACTTTCTAATCCAGAAACTAGAAAGCACGTTCAAGAGTCACCGACACAGACTTTTAGAAGAAAATGCACTGCTGCTTTGTACTCCAGATGAAGGAATGTTAACATTTTTCTGTCACATGAGAAAGTGGAAATCATAAATATAGTAGACAGACTCATCATCTACAATGAGGGGTGCTGAAATAAAGGAAAGTACAGAATATAAAGAGGAGAAAGAAAAACAGGGCAAAAAATTTCTTGTTAGTTCAGTGAAAAACAACGTGGCTCTCAGGCAAAACCCCAGCTTCAATCCCTGCCTAAGCATAGTTCATGCCTTCTGTTCTACTTTCCATCCGTCAAGTGGGCATAAAGATGTTTGCTTTCTAACTAGCTCAGAAAGTGGCTGTGGGAATTAACCAAAGGATGTCTATAGTGTAAGGTACAATTGTTTAGGGCTAGAGAGTTTTTGCTGAAAACACAATAGGAAGTCAAAGAGAAAGAAAAGACAGTTTAAACATGGACTTGGGACTCCTGGGTTGCTCATTCCAATGAAGAGAGAAGGGATGGCCGGTCAAGCTCAGAGAGTTAAGTAAATGCATTTGAGATGAGCTGACTCTGGTCCCCATCCACTCAGTAGACCCTAATGATGGAGACAGCGCAGACTGGCTGGTGAGAAAGAGCCAGCTTAATACTCTATTACTTTTTTGTTTTGTGCATTAATGTCCTTCATGGCGTGTGTACACGAACCAGTAATGAATTGGCTCCTTCAAACTGCCTGGGATGCTCCTCACTGCCTCTGCAAAAAGGCATAAATTTCACATGGAAATGAGCACTTTTAAGAAGGCAATCACTCCCTTAAAGGAGGTTTGTTTTCCATTAGTTTCTGCAAACATCCTGCCTTGAGGACATTTCTGTTGTTTAAAAAAAAACTACTCTTTTTTATAAAATTAAATTAAAAAGAGGCAAAATAATCCTCCAACAGTATATATATTCATATTTATTTATTTATTTCACATAAGGTCCAGATACAAGCTGAATATAAAACCCAACAACTGTGAAGCCTGATTATTTTTTCTATAATAAAGAGAAGTCAGTCTTGTACTCATTGACTGCTATACCTCAACCCTGATGATTAGGTTTTTCTCCATGTGCCGAGGGGCTCTACACCATCTCTACTCCCGCAGGATCAGAAGTCAAGCCCAGGTCTCCGATGTGCCCAGCGATATTTCATTTATCTTGGGTTCATAATCACATCTCTCACAGGACTGTCCAGTAAGGGATGAGGCAATCTATTTGGCCTATCACCGGGTCCTCTGTGGAGTCTTCATCTGCAAGATGTTTCTTAAAGACTCAATAGTAATTTGGGAGTCATTTTAAGGTCTAAGGAGAACTCAGTAATTAAAGAAAAGGCAGGTGTCTGGGGAAGGCTGTTTGGGAGACTGGAGTCTCTTAGTGGTGGCTGTCTGCAATATGGCTGCCCATCATGAGCCAGTGGAGCCTACACTGGTAACACTAAGTTTAAAAGCTTGAGCAAAAAATATGTTAGTTATTCACCTTAGGATGGCCTTCTTTTTTAATATAAAAAGTTATGATTCTGACAAAAAGAGCTGGATGAGGAGCCAGGAGGTCTCAATTCTATTACTGGTTCTTTTGCTGATTTTTCTAAGAGAGTTTTGGATTTATTATCTTCCCCAAAGACTTACACACTGTCTATTTTCTAAGAACTTGAAGTTCTTTCTCATATATTACCTCATATTAGCCTTGCGGATTTTAATTAAAAAGATTTCACGGGGGCATACATACATAATAAAAACATTCTCATAAAATATATAAGACAAGTCCCCATTTCTGTAGTTAACATTCTTAACATTCATCCTTTCAAATTACCCCTTTCTTCTTTTCTCCAGGATTTTCAATATTTCCTAGGCAACCATGTTAAAAATAAAGCAGATCCTCTGTGTTAATTTAACTCATCTCTTATGTAGATAATGGCCCCCGTAAGCTGTAAGCCCTAAAATGGTCAGGACCCCCTGTTTGGTGTCCACCCACGAATCCCCCATGTCTCACAGAGTCCTGGGCACATGGCAGGCTGAAGGACTGAAGTAAGAGAATGAAGAAGGAACAATATCCGATCTTGCTTCGTGCCAATTTCATCTTCCTCTCTCCTTTCAAGGGAATTCTCATCTCTTTTCTTTTTGACACTTTAATATCATGGATTACTCTCCAATAATTTAAGCTTACAATCAGTCTTTCCCCCAAATCCTTGACACTGCAGCTACCCCATGGGATTTGGGTGCCCATAACATCTACTATTTGTCACATTCCTTTGACTCCTTGCCTTACGTGTCAGGGACACCCCTGAGTACTGGCATTTCTTTTGTGCCTAGGCTGTCTATAGTCTCAGGAGAAGTTCCTGGGGGGTTCAAAGCTTCCTGTGTTCTACTATGAACATATTTTCTATTTATGACATTATAACAGTACTTAAGTGAGGCTGAGGGGTTTTTTTAGATGTCAATTACCATTTATTAAACACTGAGTGAATACCCTTAAACTACAAACATTCACCTTTTAAAGAAAATTTGGAGGCATTTCAAAGCTCTCAGCACAGGGGTACCTACTCTCTCCCCTACTGAAGCAAAAAAGGAAGCCCCGTGATATCTGATCTAGGGAAGTCAGAGGAGAAGGGAACGCAGTTCATGATGATCAGGTGCCACCTGACAGAGTGGAGGACCACAGCAGGTGGCGGCAGGGTTCGGATGCTCCCCTCTCTTAGGATCAACTCCCTGTTTTTATAATGCCTGCCACCCTAGTATCTCAAAGCCATCCCTACATGTGCAGCATGTGAAAGCATATTGAAATCCTCTTTGGATCACAATACATCTGTTCCAAGAGGCTGAATGAGAGGTGCCAGGGGAACATTAACTCAGAATTTCCTAACTCGAGTGCAATTAAAATCTCAGCCACAGTGCGGAATTAATGCAGCCCTTTGCATTTTAAATACATATTTTAATTAAATGACACCCATCTGTAGAATATGAGACTGCATTTTTATTGAGGATTTCAAATGATATAATCTGTTCCTATGAAGCGTAAATGGCTTGGTTCATGTTTCCAAAAACCTCAAAAGAATTATATAGATCTGGCAGAAGCACATGTGGTGACACTCAATTTTGCTTAAATTTAAATCTGTTTAACTTGCATGATAAGTGTTGTTTGTGTGAGAAGATTTAGATTGTGTATAAAGAGTGACAGAAAATAAGAGCACAGCCTTTTAAACGTCTCCGGCTATGTCACCACCGAGGCTGTCGGGGGGAGCCAGAGGGTCAGGGGTGGCACATCTCCACCCTGGCTAGAGCTAAGTCGTCACGGTGAATGCCTTTTAACTAATTTAACCTACTGAGAAGTGTCATGTAAGGTAAAAGGTATGCTAATGAGCCCAACAAAATACAGGCAGAACAGCTAGTCGGGAGTTGCACAATTAGTGCTGACAGAAAAGATTCCGAGTACGT
This sequence comes from Otolemur garnettii, assembly GCF_000181295.1. NCBI lineage: Eukaryota > Metazoa > Chordata > Mammalia > Primates > Galagidae > Otolemur > Otolemur garnettii. The sequence goes on from NW_003852444.1 coordinate 10,142,696, forward strand.
GTAAAGTTTCTCAGGCAACTAAACTACACTAACAAAAAAGCATAGAGCAAATGGGTCTTTATCTATTTAGAGCTGTCATTTAGTATCTTTTCTTGATGCGGAATTTTAGCCTGCCTTTACACAAGAAGTATATTCTTCAAGGAGATAAAGCCCAAGACGAGGCGGGAGGCAACCCTGATTTCAGACCTGACTGTGTGACCTGCAGAGAGTCCTACTGGGGCTCTCCGTTTTCGCGTTCATACACAGTTGAAAGGGAGGGAAGTTGTGTTGAGATGAAGTGTGGGCAGCGGAATCTGACTGCACAGCTTTAAATCCTGGCTCTACCACCCCCAGCCTCAACTCACTCCTCTGAGAAATGAGGGCAACTCCCTACCACCTACCGCACGGTTGCTGCGGGGACTGGAGAAGGTCACTCTAACTAGAGAGCGAGGCTGAAGCCCACCGCCTACTGGGTGTGTTCACTAAAGGCCAGCTTGACTGCCCTCAGAGGAGTCTGGTCTGGGAGTCACACTGCCCTACGGACCATCCTGGCTTTGCCACTCCATCTTTGAACCTGATTTTTGACATCTAAAAAATGGAGGCAGTTATATCTACTGTGCTAGTTTCCCATTACTGCTATGACAAATCGTCACACACACAGTAGCTTAGAACAACATAAATATATTATCTTAAAGTTCTGGCGATTAGAAGTTCGGCTTGGGTCACAATCGTCGGAACAGGTGTCTGAGGCACTGAGGTGAATCCATTCCTTTGCCTGTTCCATCGTCTAGAGAATGCTGCAACTCTGCCTCGTGGCCTCTTTCCTCATCTTAAAGGCTAGCAATGATGACTTGTCACGTTGCGTTATCCTCAGGGTATCCCAAAAGTCATCCCTAAATTTGTCATACATATGGAAAATGGGAAATTATAGCCAAAGCTATCCTTATTTACAAAATACTCATAAAATTTTGCCAAATATTCTCTATGTGTTGGCCACTTCTTTGTAACAGTTTGTAAGGAGCATTTTGTAAAGAAAGGTAGCGTTAGTTACAATTCCCCTTGTTTCCTATGTACGGTGACTTTAGGGACACCCTATAATTTACTCTTCTGCCTCCCTCTTCTACTTTTAAGGACCCTTGTAAATTACAGTAGGCTCACCTGCATATCTAGGATAACATCCCTGTTCTAGGGTGAGTTGATTAGCAAACTTATTTCACTTTTGCCTAACATGTTCATAGGTTGTAGGAGTTAGGATGTGAACATTACTGGCGACCCATAATTCTGTTCACCATACTTATCCTGACAGGGTTGTGAAAATTACAGCTGATATTCTAAGACCCTCAGTATAATATCTTATGTGCAGCAAATTTGTTTCAAACTTGGAAGTAAGCTAACTGTTTCACTAGTAGTTTTATGTTTTGATCATAAAGAAGTAGAGTCCAAGCCCTGACTATTTACCTATAAACATTTGTCTTAATAGCCTGAATATTATAGCAACATAGTATTTGGCTCTCTGGTTGATCTGCTATAGCAACTTCAGGCAAGTAAAATATCTTAGCAGGAAATAATGTGTACACTGGATATAGAGTGTGGAATAATGGACACTGGAGATATGAGAGACTAGAAAGGTAGGAGAGGGGAAAGGGATGAGACATCACTTCACAGGTGGAGTGTAATTTATTCAGGTGATGATTACACTAAAAGCCCAGGCTTCACCACCATGCAGTACATCCATGTAACAAAACTGTATCC
>NW_003852444.1:10145653-10199702 GCF_000181295.1 Otolemur garnettii
AGGCGCCGAGCCTAGATCAAATTTTTAATTAAGACACCCCTCCCCCATCAATGGTGTCCCGCTTTACCAATGTTAAAATCTGGTCACCTTATCCAAAACTCTATCAAATAGTATGTAGAGATATTTACACAATAATGATTTGTTTATAACTTATGGGGGGTATATCATACCTTTAAATATTAAGCATACTTGCATCTTTTTTACCAATTTTATCATATATGTGCATCTGTTTATTAATATTTACATAAGCACATGTGTTAATACATAGGCTTATACATTTTTCATTATACCTAAAATACTAGGGGTCTCTTGCATCTCATAGAATACTAACAAATAGAAACTGGCTCCATCTGTTTTCTTAGGCTTCTTACTGTACAGAGGCCTGTCCTGTTGGTTTCAGTGATCTAATAATAACCTTTATGAAACCACACAACACCTCCATCAAGATGGCGTATCCCTGAGAAGGGCAGAATGTCAAGGACACCACCTAGATCTGATTACTACTAGATGGCAAAGCTTTATCATCTCACTTGAACCTAAGTAAATAAGTCATTCTGGTCAGATTTGGGTATAATACTCAATATTAGAAATGAGGGCAGATTCCAGAGAACCTCCTCTCATAAGTATCACAGGAGCAGTTCTGAAAGTGCAGATTCCAGCCAACATTTGAAAGGCCACTTTCCTTCAGTTTTTAGATCTCTAGAAGACTAATAAGGACTTTGTGGACTGCAGGCTCTTTTTTTTTTTTTTTTTTTTTTGCAGTTTTTGGCCGGGGCTGGGTTTGAACCTGCCACCTCTAGCATATGGGGCCAGCACCCTACTCCTTTGAGCCACAGGCGCCACTCTGCAGGCTCTTTCTTGGTTGGATCTACCAACATATTTGCACACAGTATTAATTAGAATTGATTACAAACTTAAACTAGGCACAAGCCCTAAGAGAGGAGTTTTGCTACAGTACTCACTTCTTAGTTCACTTTTTATTTTAATTAGAGCTAAATATGTATATGAAGAGCCACGTAGAGTTCATAAGCTGCTTTCTCCCCCGAGAAATCTACTTCAGACTTGTTTAGTTGATTACTTTGGTTCATATCCCCGTGCAGTTCTTTGCCCATTTTGCTTCTTTGCGATTTTTCAGTGTTAGGTACTTGTCTGTGGCCCTCACACAGTGAGAGATGTGGACTTACCCGCCCTCCACATACACACTTTTTACCATTATTCTCTTCCTCCAGATTTCTCCCAGTTTTGGTTAAATCAACCTTTTGTATTTATATGACTGTGCCTGGATAAACACTATTGACATCTAAAGCTATGCAGGGCTCTACAAGTTTTATTAAAAGTCTTATTAGTTAATGCTTAGTTTTCTAAGTACTGAGGAATCATTCACCTCTAAACTCTGCCCTGACTGATCAATTCTCCTTTGAGTAAATGCAAACACACTGGGTATTCCACCAACATTATCTACCTGGGCAGAGCTCTCTGAGACCTGAGCTACTCCTCTCTGGGCAAGGTACTCCCAGGGCCTGTGGCACAGCTATCATCTTGTATCTACTATCACTCTGGTGATCTTTCTCTTTCTGTAAGTATTCTATACTCTCCATTTCTTTTCTTTTTTTTCAGGTATATAAACTATTTATTAATAAACAAGGCCTTCAGACTGATTTCTTCTTGGACACACCCATGGTAGGACCATGTCAGCCAGCTGTCTTGGTATGTTGGCCTTGGACACAAAGGCCCCAGAAATGGCACAGGCCACTATGGGTCCGAATCTTCTTCAGCTGCTCTAAGTCTCCCCAGAGCTTGTTGCGCAGACCATTGGCCAGGACCTGGCTGTATCTTCCATCCTTTACATCCTTCTGCCTGTTGAAACACCAGTCTGGGGTCTTGTGCTGGCGTGGATTCTGCATAATGGTGATCCCACATTCCCCTTCATTCTCTGTGAGTTCTCCTGTCCTCTTGGTGAAGTCAAAGTCTGGCTGTCCTCAACACTACACCCTCAAAAGCAGTGATGGCAAAGGCTAGTTTCCATGCCCTTCGCTGTTAGGGCTGAGTACTTGGAAAACATGTTGAGACTTCTCAGGGATCACTAGACACAGGGAGTGTGAGCCTCCCATGGAAGAGCTAGAATCTCCATTTCTTACAGCCCAGGTCTTCCTGTTTTTATGTAAACTCCTTCAGTGTGGTAGATTTTGTGGAAGACTGCGTGGATGATAATTTTTTGAGACCGTGTATGTCTGAAGACGCCTGTATTCCTCCTTCACACTGAATTGGTAGTGTGGATAGATATATAATTCTAGGTTGGAAATCACTTTTCTTAGAATCTTAAAGGTATTTTTACATTGTCATCTAGCCCCTGTGTTACTTTTGACAAGTCATTGTTTTTCTGTTTCTTGGGTTCTTTGGGTAAAACTTTTTATTTTTTTTTTTACAGTTGTACAATCCTGAGGGTTCTATAATTTTGTTATCACTGCCTTGTTGAGAATCCACTGAGGACTTTCAATTTGAAAATTTATGTTTTCTTATTTGGGAAGTTTTCTTAAATCTTCTGATGGCTTCCTCCCCTTTATTTTCTCTCTTCTTTTTCTCTGTGGCCCTGCTACTCAGTTGCTGAATATCTTAGACCAGTGATTTTTAACTGGTGTGCCATGGCATACTGGTGTCCAATGAGAGGGTCTTAGGTGTGCCATGAAAATGTTTAAAGATCATTAATTAAATTATTTTTGAAAGAAGTTCAAGGCACAGTTAAGTATATTCTCTTTTTTACTCTTTTGTTTTCAACATAATTTAAATGTGTCATGGAAGTTTAACTACAGGTTCAAGTGTGCTGTGAGATCCAAAAAAAAAAAAAAAAAAAATTGAAAAACACTGTCCTATATTATTCCATAGGGTCTTTTTTTCTCTTTTGTCTTTTTGTTTTACTTTCTTGGATATTTCTTCAACTCTGTATTTTGATCTTTTTTCTGAGATTTTCATTTCACTTTCTCATTTCCAGGAGTTCTTGTTTTCTGAATGTTCTTTTCAGATAGCATATTATTCTTGTTTTACGGATACAATGTTTTCTTTTACTTCTTCTACGGATATTAACTTTCACTGTTTTTCAATATGTATATATTTTTTTCCAGATAATTTCGTTCTATTCTAAGTTGCTTTTTCTGTTTACTTTGGTCTTCGGGTTTCGTATTATATGGTCACCTCAAGAGCCTACTGTTCTTGGCTATCTGCTCATATTTAAGTGTGGCTGACCGAAGAGTGGTGTCTGTGGAGGTGGACTATAGTCATCCTTGTAGGTGATATGGCTTGTCTCTTTTATTGGGGAAGCATCAATGTTAGTGTCTGTTTCTTTTTCTTTTCTTTCTTTTTTCTTTTTTTTTTCTTTTTGCTGTTTATTTTTTCTCCTTCTAGGAATGATCAGGTTGTTTAGAGAAGACTTTCTAGTCTTTTGTCTGAAGTTACATACCTGGGTGCCAGTCAACAGGAGAGAGAGAGAGGTCTCAACAGATGTTATTATAAATTTTGCCTAATTTCAGTGTAACAGCCTCCACAATCAGCTATGACTTAGGTTGCTCAGTCTGAGGAATCTATTACCATTTCTAGTGACTAAGCCTCCAGTGCTGTATTTTGATCTGAATAAGAGCAGTAGCACAGGTATATGAAGTGGGGGAAGAAAATCTGAGGGCAAATGTCTTCTAAACAGATTTTTTTTTTGGGGGGGCAGTATTTGGCGGGGGCTGGGTTTGAACCCACCACCTCTGGCATATGGAGCCAGTGCCCTACTTCTTTGAGCCACAGGCACTGCCGTCTAAACAGATTTTTAACAAGTCTTCTGGTTTTTAGCATCACCTTCATTTCCCTTTCAATGGTAATTAGCTACACCAATTCCCTACCTTTTGGTTTCTAAAAGAACTTTTGGAACACCTATATCAATCCAGTGAGTGAACAACTATGCTAAAGTAGGTACTGAGGAAAAGACTGTTTAAGGAAAGTCAAAGTAGAAGGTCAGAGAACATTTTCAGTAAATCAAAATCACATTTAACAAGTGATAAAATGGGCACATGATTAAATATATTGCTTTAAATATGGAAGCAAATGATCAAAATACTGAGGAAATTCAAGGGCAATTGTACTATTTAATCCTAAGAGAAATTCTTAGCAGAGATAAATGGATGACTAGAGAGGAAACTTTCTGTGCTATAAGATAATTGTTATTGTCAGTGCTTGAAATGGGAGGGAAAAAGAAAAAGGAATGTTAATACTTGCACAAATAATAAAAAGGATCGGTTCATTCGATTTAGTAGCCAATTCGGCAAACAGAAGCAAGGCAGCAGATTTCAGGCCTTTGTTGGAAGCATTTTGTTAATTTAATTCAATTTGATAAAACATTTACTGAGCACCTGCTTGTTCAATGAGTTACCCCTTAATCTGGTTTTATTACTGATCCTTATATAATCATACTGACCCTGCCAACATCTATAAGGGGCATCCAACCTTTTTCTTTTCTGCCATAAATTGGAAGAATAAGAGTTGTCCTGGGCCACATGGTAAATACGCAAACACTAACAAAATTTTATCAGCAAAAAAAAAAGTGTATCTGTGCATACCTTTTGTGATGTTAGGTACCATAGATAAGCAAAAATAATCCTCACAAAATCAGCATGTGGTCTGTGTACCATGGGTTGGACACTCCTCATAGAAATCACAATCAAACTGAGTGTCCTAGGCCACTCGGGACACTTAGATTGGTTATGGTTTCTATCTGGTGCTTTGGTTTGTAATCTCAATCGCAATGGGAAGTACTAAGGAGGGAAAAAAGTCTTAGTGTTAACTGATCTGGCAGTGGTGGTTGGGTTGTTAACTAATTCATAGGACTAATTCAGTGTGGAAAGTAGAAAATTAAGTGGAATGCAACACGGGTAATTGACCTCTAATAAGTTCAAGCTAAATAGCTATTTTCACTATTTTTTTTTCCCAGCCCTTCTAAGTGTATTACTGGGGGGCATTTCTCAACCACTTAGAAGTTTCAAATGGTTCTGTTCCAGCTAATAGAAGCTCCTGATAATGAAGCCTTGTGTTGTTTCATGAAATCTTAAGAAATGATCGTTAGTAAAGGGTTGGTATATAAAGGAAGTCATAGAGTAATCCATTATCCAAACAATGAATACAGAAAATACCACATTAACATTTAAGAATATTGACTCCCAAAGACCAGAATGGCTTGAACTCCTTAGACTCTCATAAGGAAAATTCTAATTTAGATTAAGTTATGATTTGCCACTAGGAATTATTAAAAACAAAAGACTACAGTAAAAATGAAGTATTTGAAAGTTGTGGTGGATATTTTAATATATACAATAGAACCTCTGTAAGTTGACCACCTAAAGGACTATAACCAACTGGTCCACATGCAGAGGTGGTCAACATAAGGAATCAGGCCTCCGATACCGATATATCCATGTGATGCATGTTTGGTTTCTGAAAATTAGGTCAACTTAAGGAGGTGGTCAATGTATGGAGATGGCTGTCTATGGAGGTTCTATTGTTTTTATTTTCAAGTTATCAGGATATATGGCATTAGTGAAGTATCAGTATTCTGCATACCTTCTGAAGGCTATTCAGGGTCACTCAGATACTTAAGTTTATAATTACTCTGCCTTTCTAAAATAAAACTATAAGAGGTCTAACTGCAAAAAAAAAAAAAATCCCTATGAACAATTCATCCAATAAGACATGTTATAAATTAATGTCTAATGAAGAAAGGAAGTAAAGCTATAACTTTAGGGAAATATATTTGTATTGAAAACTTAATTTAGCTAATTTCAAGCCATGAATATAAAGACCATTTTGAGTATACCATTCAGGAATACTGAAAAGATGCATTATTTTAACTGCACATTTTAGTCTCTATCTTGTCCTCATGCTGATAAAAAAAAATCAAGTGTATTATCATTTTGAGAATACATTATTTTTAATAAGGACATGCATAGAAAACACATTCTTGCAGGGCCAAAGTGATTAATTATAAATAAGTGATGTTGTCTTCTATGGTATTATTTCCTCATAATTTACCAGTGTGGTAGAATAAATATGATTACAGTTCTTTCCAGCTTTTCTCATTTAGAAGAAGAGTCAGTCCAACACTCTGGGAGGCCAATGAAGGAGGATTGGTTAAGGCAAGGGGTTTGAGGCCAGCCGAGGCAACACAGTGAAACCCAGATCTACCAAATTAAATACTGCCTCCCCCCCAAAGCTAGATGTAGTAGTATTCACTTGTAGTCCCAGTTACTCAGGAGACTGAGGCAGGAAGATTGTCTGTGGTCAGGAGTTGGAGGAGGCAGTGAGCTATGTTATACCATTGCACTCCAGCCTGGATGACAGATTGAAATCCTGTCTCTTTAAAAAAAAAAAAAAGGAAAAAAAAAGTAGAGTCTTTTTCCAACTCTTAAATCTCCACTGGCCTTATGGGTTGTGTTGCTGATAGGAATGGCTGTAGTTCTGGTGTGTGAGTACCAGAACCCATGCCTTACGCCCTGGAACTGCCCTGAGACCTCTGTGACTGGAGCAGCCCAGGATGAGAGAGTGAGTGGAGAGAGGCCCGGGTGTCCCACACAGGGAGCCTCCAGCTTAGCTACCACCTGAGCACATGTGTTTAGGAGCTCCCTCTGGAAAAACTGCCTGGTCAACTCAATGAATCGTGGGGACATTGGGACGATTTGCCATAAGTAACAGATAACAGGTAACTCAAAGGCCAAGTTTCTCTACACTCTAGCAGAGCCCTTCTTTAGTCATGACAGGATTCTCTTTGCAATGATTAAGATGGACAAAAGACCTGTGTAGGGGAAAAACTATTCTTAGTCTCTGCTTTTCCGTTAGAAAATCCTATTTGAGTCACTTCTATCCTTTACCACTTACTTTAAGTTACATGGAAAGAATTTGGAGCTGCTAACGTCCTAATTATGTTGTATTTTTAGAGACAATTCACAGAGCTCATCTAAAACAAAACAAATAAAAACAGTTAAGAATAAGAATAGGCTAGATGCAGTGACTCATGCCTGTAATCCCAGCAAGTGGGAGGATCACTTGAGGCCAGGAATTTGAGACATGCCTGGGCAACATAGTGTGACCCTGTCTCTACAAAAAAAAAAAAAAAAAAAAAAAAAGAAAACAAAAGGAAAGAAAAAAAGAATCATCTGGGTGTGGTAGTGTAAGCCTGTAGTGTGAGTCCTAGCTACAGGGGAGGCTGAGACGGGAGAATCGCCTGAGCCCAGGAGTTTAGGGTTACAGTGAGCTATGATGATGTTACTGTTCTAGCCTAGGCAACAGAATGAGACTCTGTCTCTAAAAAGAATTAAAAATGAAAAAAAAAAAAAAACCCAAACACACAAGCCGCAACAAGAACACAATAAGCAATGGCAATGCCACTTCTGTGGTCCCATAACAACTTCATTTGGAGATGATACTGCAAAGCCATGATCTTCAAACTCCTTTGATTATGTCCCAAGAGCAAAAAATTTTTGAATCTGGATCATTAGTATATGTACATTTAGTTATTTATAAACTGTATGCATTATCTATTATGGTCATAATATTCTATATACATTTAAAAATACAGCCAGAAATCAATAAAAGATAAGCTAAGCTGGAACAAGTGATATATATGTATATTTTTTGAGACAGGAGCCTCCAACTGTCCCCCTGGGTAGAGTGCCGTGGCATCACAGCTCACAGCAACCTTCAACTCCTGGGCTTAAGCGAGTCTACTGCCTCAGTCTCCTGAGTAGCTGGGACCATAGGTGCCCACCACAACGCTCGGCTATTTTTTGGTTGCAGCCGTCATTGTTTGGCGGGCCTGAGCTGGATTCGAACCTGCCACCTTGAATGTATGTGGCTGGCACCTTAGCCTCTTGAGCTACAGGCGCTGAGCCACAAGTGATATTCTTAAATAGCTTCCTGATCCTGACAGTTTCAAACTGATATTTAGTTCAACTAATATGTCAAGGCATGTATAGTCTTAGGATAAGGTTCATGTTAATGATTGTACCTGTAAATCCATATTTCAGATAATATACTTAACAAGTTCAAGTTTTTCTGCCTGTTCCCAGTCATTTGATCAGATTATTCCTGCCCTACTAGGAACGAGATCAGTGTTAGCTCTGCCATTTTCTCATTGCCCATTCTTACTTGTATTTTCAATCTTTGGTTTCCCTTTTAAGACATTTATCCATTTTGGGAAGGTGAGTGTAGTAAAAACTAGGAAATATAATCTATAAATCCACTTTACGAAGCACGTATTACAAAGTGTACAAAATGGCAGAGGATAAAAAGTTAGCCCCTTTTTGGTGTGGAGGCTTTGGGGGTTCCCTTGGGATATCTTCTATATAGAACCTGATAATGAATGGCTCAAATGAAGGCTACCGTGTCATCTCTCATGTTAAATATCAGTAAAAATTACATTGTTTTTCATTGTTTTAGTTTCAAAAATACTGTATAAATGGTCTCATATTTTCTTCCCATGCCTCAAAGCATTATTTTACATGATCCCTGGGGGAGTGTATAGCCCACCCTGTTAACAGCTGACCTAGGGAACAGAATAATAAGCTTCAACTTCAATTGCAAATTTGGAATTCTCTAGGAATGCAAGAGGAGCAATATGTAGGGCCTTTAAAATTTTCTCCAGAACACATCATCTACATAAACAGGGGTAGATGCTGGGGTTGGGAAAAAGTAGAAAGAAATGTGAACTATATCTGGTCTCTAATTACTAATTTCCACAATTTTACTATTGGGTAATATACACAGAAGAACTGAATGCAGAAACCTGAAAAGATTTGTTCATAGCAGCATTACTCACGACAGCCAGAGGGTGAGAGCAACCTTAGCATCCATCAGTGGGTAAATGAGAAGCCAGAATATGGTATATCCATGTATTAGAATACCATGCAGCCTTAGTAAGGAAGGAAATACAGACATATCCACAGTATGGGTGAACCCTGAAAGGACAAGTACTGTATTATTCCACTTATATGGGATACCTAGGGTAGTCAATTCATAGAGACAGGGAGTACAGTGAAAGCTGCCTGGGGCTAAACAGAGTAAGAGAGCATGAGGGCTTATTGTTTAATGAACATGGAGTTTCACTTTGGGAAGAAGAAAAAAAGTTTTGCTGATAGATGATGGTGATGGTTGCACAAGCTGTAAATGTGCACTGAACTGTAATGCCACTGAACTGTACATTAAAAATGGTTAAAATGATAATAAAAATGAGAATACTAATTTCCATTCCTAGCCCATCCTCCTAAAACCTAAACCCTAAAATTGGGACTACTGACTCTCTTAGGTGTTTTAGTACCCCAGAGGCGGCATAGGAGTGGTCAAAGCTAGCTTGATTGTTTGTTACGTCTGTGGAGCAGGCCCAGCTGAAGCCTCGTGTAGATCTTCACTAGAGCTATGCATAAGCCCATTCAACACCACAGAATCCTTTGATGTTCAAGGGCCAAGAGCTCCGAAGCTACTATAGGCTCTGGGATTAGACGTCTGCCATTTTTGTTGGTTTTTACAAAGCAACAAAGCAGCAGCTTCTTCATTTCCATGTCCCCTGTGTCACGGATGTACAAGTTTACAGAGAAAGTCATTTAATGAGAGCTGGAGGTTTAACCTTAAGTTTGGCTCACTCATTATGGCCCTGAATAAATACAGCTTTACCCTGGGCCTAAGTTTCAAGGCCATGCAAATTTTGGAAGGCTGTTAAACTTACGAGCTCAAAATCTGATTTCAAATGCAATACATTAAAGATCCCTTGGCAGTGAAATTAAAATTTCAAGCAGAATGGCCCAGCTATCCACAGCAAGGAGAGGAGAGGGGGAAATAAACAGGAGGCAGACCTGAGATTTCACAGTGAGTACCACTGTGGGCAAATACTGGCAGCAAAATGAGAGTCAGAAATACGATATTCTTAGGATGTTGACAGGAACTTTAAAAAGGAGAACTAGCAGAAGAAAGCAAGCCATGTAGTGCGCGGTCACTGTTTGCTAGTCCCAGGGATCAGGTGCGGTGTGTACATCAGTTGACTTGATCTTGCAAACAATCCTATGAGGAATTCACGATGCAGATGATGCCACCAGCAGTGTCAAGGACAAGCTTCCGTATGCTGGGGCTGAGGCAGAAATAAAGCAGGAGTGTAATAGATGTTGACTTGGCCTCAATGTTCCATGGGTGGGGCTGGGTCAAGGGAGAGAGAGTCCCAGCACAGTGTTAAGTAAAACACTTCTCCCCACTTATTTTGTGGGAATGGGAGCTGGAGGGAAGGGTTCCTGGCCACTGGAGAGACTTGTGGCAGCCATCTGTCTGCCAGTGACCCCTGCTCTGCTTCCCAGAGAGAGGCAGATACGGCAGCATATGCAAAACTCCTTTGTGGGGTGTCTCTCTAGCTCACTTCCAAGATTTCTGTGAAAAGCTAAAAGGCTGTTGGCTTGAACAAATGCGTTAATTGGGCTTGTGGTGCCACCAAACAAATAATACGATGGTGGATTTTTAGTCACATTCTCTTTTAGAAGCAGACATGATGAGCATCTCCTGTCTCTGGGGAAGGTTTGAGGTAATATTTTTCCTCATGAAGCTCATTCTAAAGGACACCCCTTCGTAGTAGTGTTTGAAGAAAAACTCCAGGGTCATTTCTGTTCGAAGATTACAACAATAATCCATAAATCTTAAAGTGAATATTTTGCTGGGAGTTTCGAACACAATCTTTTTCAGGATTCTGAAAATCTTGTCACCAAACTTCCTAAAGTTCTGTTATATATTTCCCTAAAAATGGAGAGAGACTGTCTTGGACAGAATGGACAGACTCGGTAGACTTAAAGAATGTTCCCAGTGAAGGGAGATGTGTGGCCCTTTTACTCTGTTCCTCTTTTCAGGCCCTCAGAGCCAAATCTTCCAGGGATTCCCATTGTAAGAAGAGATTTGGTCTTAACTGAAAGAGGGTTATTCCCTGAGCTCACGAGATAAAACCCGGAATAAAAGATAAACCCCTAAAAGTACACACTCTAGATCAGGTCCAAAGCTTGGGCAAAATATATAGATCTTTTAAAATCCTTTTGGAACCAGAGGTAGTAGAATTTTTTCACATTTGAAATAGTTAAAATTCTCAATAATGAACTATAGATAGAAAGAGATGTTTTGACTGGCAGGTCTCCCTCAGGTGTCAGGCTAATGACTTTATCATTTTGCTTTTCAGGGAGCTTCTCATATAAAGACAGTCTATATTTACAGAGAGAACCACTTACATTGCTTATCACTGCCTTATTGCGGTTCTATAATATAGTAATTCCAATAATACTTCCCTTGCTTTGTCTTCTAACCACATCAGGCTTTATAACACCTCATCTTTACAATACACTGTGTGGTTTAGCAGAATGGGGGGTTCCAAAGAGATACAGAGTACACATATATAGGAAACTACAAAGAATAAAAATGAAGAGGGGAAAACCCCAATTGCAATTACAATGCAATAGGCCTCCACTGCACGGCCCCATGCTAGTTAATACAGACGTTTCCAATAACTTTAATCTTTAAGTGGTGATTGTTGGAAAAAAGAAATCAAGTTTGCGTTTCTTAAAAGACAAGAGGGAAGAAAATGACTTGTCATATCTGACTGGTTTGGAAATATAAAATCCAATTCTGAAGAAGCAGAGATAAGAAAAGTGCGGTGGAAGTGCCATCAGCTTAGCAAACACTAAATAATGAACAACGCAGAGACTGTCCAGCCTGATAAAATACTCTATTAGAGGGACTGTTTTTAAATGAGTGATAATTGTGGCACATCCACTGTGAAAGGTTATTGAATTTTTATCTGTGGCAAGAAGCTTTTGACAGACTTGCTGAAAAGTCACCTACCAATAGTACCTTCTTCAGATGAATTTGACCAAAGGGGTTTTCCAGCATGTAATATCTTTCTGACATTTATGGGATTTCTGCTTCCTGGAAGAATCTGATCAGATATTCTTGGTTTCTAGAAAGACACTTACGTTTTTCATTCATTTTACAGAAAAGTCCTCATTATTCTCCCTCTCACAAAAATTGGATTAAGATGTTAGTTAATAGGACCAGTCGAATCCGCGCAGGATTCAGTGACCAGAACTCAAAGATGTTAGTGCACAGCATTACCTGCTATTAATAAGCAACACTGGGCTGTGGACACCTGCCCCGATACAGACCTGAACCTCGTATGAAGGAAGTCTTCTACATTTCTATTGTATAATCTCCAATGTTTAATACCAATTACAATATTGAATTTAAGATAATGAAAGAACCTTTCTGTGAATACATGACTTCCAAATTTAGTTCCAAAATAGGTCCTTTAGGAGCAGGAGGTACAGCTTCTTAAAATTAACGTCAAGATCACTTCCCCCACTCCTTTTAAAGTACATTCAATGCCATTTATACGGAGGACACAGCACTGCATTCATCATACTGTTATCCTTTGTAGGGAGAGAGATGAAAAACAGCGTTGTCTCCATGGGGGAAACAAAGGCAGGCTGCCTTGGTATTCTCATATCTCTGTCACTAATAACTTGTAATAGGTGGTTATGTTGTTTTTCCAGACACTCTGATCTGCACTCTGAGAATAGGCAGGTGTAGTCTAGGCCATTTTTGTCGCTGACTCATTTTGACCTTGGGCAACTGGCCAAACTTCTGTATTTCATAATCATGCTTCGTAAAACTGAGAAAATAAGGGCTGGCCTGTCAACTACAGCTTGAGGCAGGGATAAGGGATTAAGAATTAATGAATACAAAGGTCCTTGAAAGTATGAAATGGAATCTCGATGTTGAATGCTATTATCATCCTTCTGGTATCCTTTGGGACTGCTACATGTACAGGCATGGGCACAGCCAGCCCCTTCGCTGCACTTTCCTGGGGGCGGGAGTCTGGAAAAGTCTATGCACTATTAATAAGAAAGCTGTCTGAGAAAGCACATGCTGTTGACATTTAAAATTTTTCTTTTTTAATTCATTCCCACCAAGTGATGGAAGGTTCTTCCATGAAACTGCGGCCAGTCCTCTGTCCTTACTCTGGTTTCCCTCTCAGGCTTTGTCTCTCCTTACCCACTGCTTTTGGTAGCAGACCTAAACTTGAAGTTTTGCACGTGTGAAGAAAGGAAGAGATATCCTCCTTCTCTAGTGAGGAGTTCATTAAGTCACAATGTCACACTGGTTGTGGGCTTATCTCAAGATAAGAGCCTAGAAGATGGAATAGTGTAATCAGTGCCTTCAGGTACAATCTTCCTTGTTTGTCTGCAGTCAATCAGTGCCCCCTCCCTGTGTCCTGTTTAAGTTTGCTGCCACAGCAGCCCTTCTTCCTTACTGCTGTTGAGCGTGTTGGCTCAGGCTCTGGTAATCCTCCACTTCCATCACCTTCTCGTACTTGCTATGCCATTTCAGCAGGCCATTGTAGAGCCCTCTCTTGCTTTCCAACTTCTTCTGCGGAGATTTTCATGTGTATTTCTTCTTCCTATATTCATATTATGGTTTTGCTTGAAGATACAATCATTAAGCTGGCAGCTTCTGGCCACCACACATAAGCATCCATGATATTATCATATTTTAATAAAATATTTCCCTTATGGATAAAAATGTTAGCACTTTGAAAGAAAGAGCCACATAATTCTTTATGGGCAGATACTTAGGACTCCATAATTACATTGAAAACACTCACAGCATAAGCCTTGTGTAGCTCCACAATTGATAATCACCTCCTTACGGACGGAGCTAGGATGCTGCTTTCTAATCAGCACTTGGCAAAAGATGATGAACCCTACAGTTGACCAGCTGATTGACAGAAGGGACTTGTGTTTGGATCTGGAATGATTTTCAATAATAGCTGAGACCTCTTTTCGTAGTTCCAAGGAATAAAAAGGTGCCCTTTACAAATTCAACCCAGGCCTCTTAGATGGGCACTTACAGGCACTCGGAAGTAAGCCCATTCTTAGACACATCTCCATGACCTCAGATACGTCTGGCAACTCTGGTGGAGTGAGATGTGTGATTTACTACAAATAATTCAGGAGCACAGATATTAACAAAGTTTTGAAAGCAATCATACAACTTGAGATAAAAGAGAAGCCCGAGGAGGCAGGAGGAGTGTGAATATCCACCACAATGAATGAGCACTCTAGTGACAAGATTCATGGTAGGAAGTCCAGGAACCCCACATTGAGTACCCACTATGTGTCAGACACTGCTAAGAAGTCTAAGTTCTTCATCTCATTTAATGGTTACAGCAACCCAGTGAATATGTATCATTATTTCTATTTAACTCAGGAGGGCTAAATAATTTCCCCATGGTGATACATTTATTTGCTTCATTTCTCCTCAATTGTGTCTGACTTCTAAGTCAAATTTGTAATACATATGTCCTAAATTAACAGAGAAGAATGAGAAAGACTCCATGAATTAAAAAGAAAACAAGGTCTTCAGCAATACCACCCTGAATGCACTTAATCTCATCTAAAGGAAAAAAAGAATGTGTGTGGGAGGCCAAGTCAATTGTGTTTGGGGAGCCACAGGAGAACATTCTATGAGAGAAAAGGGAATAATAGAGTAGAAGACTTTGAAAAAGGGAATAATCTATGTATACCAACATTTAAAATGTGCTCAAAGGAAAGGAACCTAAGATACCCCATTGGGGTCAGCATGGGTGATAACCAACAATAACAATAACAGTGTGTAGTACATCAATGTGGAGATGGAGATAGAGAGGTCCAGGTGGTATTCCTTAGAAAACAAAAGAATAAGCAGCATGTATATTTCTAGTGAAAACAAAGGTTTCAGAAGAATCCTAAGAGCAATCCATTGAAGACCTTGAGCACATTGGTTTTCCATACGATTCTTTCCTGGGTATGATAAATTTCAGTGAGTTTGCAAATATCAACAGAATACAATTACGGCTGAAAGTGAACAAAACTGAATCATCATAATTTATCAGTTGGTGTTTTTATTCCTACAAAATGTTGGGTATGTCATGGAAATATATTTGGACATTATTTTTGAAAGAGCGAGAGGCTCAAATAGAGGTACAAGTAGTCAATCAGATAAAATCAAAACAAATTCAGAGTTGGACAGTGAGTGGGAAGCTCCTAACAAAATGCACAAAATGCGGTATCAATGATAACTGAATTGTCTTAGTTAACAGCATAACTATGAAATCAACCAATGACAATGAATTTGGGAGGTATCATCAAAGAAAGAAGAAGAATGATAGTAACGAAGCCACAGAGTGGGAGTCAGGGTAAGAAAATGACAATAATTAGTCCAAAGTAGGACGAATGGCATAGAAAGTCTAACCACAGAAAGATGATTAGAGAAACTAAACACGCAAGGCAGGCTAAGCAACACTGACGAGGAGCTGTCTGATAACAGTCAACAAATATTTGAAACTTGTAAATACCGGAGTGGGAGAGGAATTACCACACAGAGAGTTCTAATTAAAAAGAATCAAATGAAATTATGACAAGGAAAACTCTGGCTTAATGGTTTGACAAAAGCAAAGCTGCAACAGGACAGTTTCCCATGAGATCTTGGGGAGGGAAATTTTTATTCTCATTTGTTCAAAGGCAAACAAATAGCCAAGGGGTTTCATTTTATTTTTAATTTACCAATAAGGCACAAAAAACCCATGATAGTGAGCTCTAGCATGGGATAATTCACATTCCATAGTATGCAATGCATAGAAACATCCTGGTACACTGCATACCACATACTTGGAGAACAGGAGTAGCCAGACACCTAAACCTTTCCCACCTCTATTTTCAATAATATAATCGACCGGTAAACAGTGTACATTCACTCAATTGGTTTGGCAATTTCAGCCTTCTCTGTGAAGAAAAACATAAATTCCTTGTGCCCTTCTCATTTAGCTGCCTGGAAAAGCCTAAGATGAGTGTTTTTATTTTTAATCAGATTTGGGCAACAGTTGAGCTAACTAACAACTGTGAAGCAGAAGTGGGTTGTTGTCCTAACTCTGGCACAGACACAAAGTACAGTATCTCTGTGCCTGGTGTTCTTGTCCATAAAATGGGAAATCATGTTAATCCCAAGCTTCTGAGCATAGAAGAACTGGCAAAATAACCACAATACATTTCCCAAATATAGAGAGTGACAGAAATTGAAGAAGAAATTTTTAGGGGCTCTAAATCAGTGGTTCTCAACTCTGGCTGTTGAAATTGCTTAGGGAGAGTTACAAAGCATAGGCCATTCTGATATGAGACAAGGTTGAGAACCACTCATTTAGTGGTTCTCAGACTGTGATTGGGTTGGTTTGGGGCCTGATGCCCACACTGCACCTTGGAACAATTACATCAAAAGTGCTACTCCAAAAGGACATGTCTCAAGAAGCAAGTTACACTTATAAATCAGTTAACATTGCATATTAAAGCTTAATGATGACAAAGAAACCAAGAAAGTAATCCCATTTACCAAAGTTGCAAATAAAATCAAATACCTAGGAGTAAACTTAACCAAAGAAGGAAAAGATCTCTATAATACAAACTATAAAACATTGATGAAGGAAATTGAAAAGGACACAAGGTGCAAAGATATTCCACACTCATGGATTGGAAAAATCAGTTATGTTAAAATGTCCTTACTACCCCAAACCAATCTATAGAGTCATTGCCATCCCCATCAAAATACATCTTCCCAGAAATAAAAAAAAAAAAGAAAAAGTCTTCAAATGTATATGGAACCATGAAAGATCCAGAATAGCCAAAGTCATCCTAAGCAAAACTGGAGGAATCACATTCCCTGAATTCAAATTATACTACAGAGCTATCGTAGCCAAACAGTATAGTACTAGCATAAAAACAGACACATAGACTAATGCAACAGAATAGATAAGCCAAAAATTACATCTATAGTAAACTAATCTTTGACAAAGGTGCCAAGAAGAAACAAAAGAGAAAAGATAGTCTCTTCAATAAATGGTACTGGGAAATCAAGATAGCCATATGCAGAAGAATGAAACTAAATCCTTATCTCTTGCCATACACAAAAATTAAATCAATCAAAATGGATTAAAAACTTAAATCTAAGACCTGAAACTTTGAAACTACCAAAAGAAAACATTTGGGAAATGCTTGACTTCCAAAACACAGGAAACCAAAGCAAAATTGGACAAATGGGATCACATCGCTAAAGGCTTCTACATAGAGAAGGAAACAACAAAGGAACAAGACAACCCACAGAATAGGAGAAAATATTTTCAAAATGCCCATCTGCGATGGGATTAATAACTAGAACATATAAGAAGCTCCAACTCAAAAGGAAAAAATTGAATAACTCAATTTCAAAAATGAGCAAAGGATCTGAATAGATATTTCTCAAAAGAAGACAACCAAATGGCCAACAGGTATATGAAAAAATGGTGAGCATCATTAATCATCAGAAAAATGCAAAGAAAACAACAATGAGATATTTCACTACAGTTAAAATGGCTTTTATAAAAAAGACAGGCAATAAACAATGCTGTTGAAGATGTGGAGAAAGGGGAGCCCTTGTACACTGTAGATGGGAATGTAAACTAGTGCAACCACTACAGAGAACAGTATGGTGGTTCCTCAAAAAGCTAAAAATAGATCTACTCTATGACTGAGCAATCTCACTGCTAGGAATATACCAAAGGAAAGGAATTCAGTATACTGAAAAGATAATCTGCACTTCCATGTTTATTGCAGCACTATTCATAATAGCCAAGATAGGGAATCAACCTAAGTGTCCATCAATGAATGAATGGATAAAGAAATTATGGTACAAATATACAATGGAATATTATATAGCCATAAAAAACAAAATCCTGCCAATCAAATTTGTAACAACATGGATGGAACTTGAAAACATTATGTTAAATGAAGTAAACCAAGCACAGAAAGACACACCCTACATGTTCTTTCTTACATGTGGGAGCTAAATATTAAAAACAATTTATCTGGAGACTGAGTTTGAATGATGGTTACAAGAGGCTAGGAAGAGTAGCAGGGAGGTGGTGGACAAAGTTGGGATGGTTAATGGTAATGGGTACAAAAATATAGTTAGATAGTTGGATGGAATGAACAATATTTGATAGCACAACAAAGTGACTAAAATCAACAATAAGTTGTTAGGGTATATTTTAAAACAACTAAAAAAATGGAATTAGAATATTCTTAACACAAAGAAACGAGAAATGCCTAAGGTAATAGATACCCCAGCTACCCTGATTTGACTAATTCACATTGTATGTATCAAAACATCATATGCATCCTATAAATATATACAATGATTATGTATCCATAATCATTAAAAATTAAAAGTTTTAAAGATAAAAGAGGGGTTAACAATAAGGCTTTATTTTTAATGAAGAAAATTCAGTTAATTCTTTTAATCTCAGCATAGCTTTGTTTGAAATTAACAGAGCTGTGTATTTTATTAAGGATTGTTCAGCAGACATGGAAACGAAGAAGTGGCTGTTGGCCCTAATCAAGTGGCTCTGGGTAGAAAACACATCTTCTCCCACACAGAGTCCCACAAAAGTATAATCTATATCAATTTATAATTGTTTAAAGTGGACAACCATTTCTTTTAGCAAGTATTTACTTGCCCAAACATTGGGCTTAGTGTAGACACATCTATCATGTCAAAAAATGGCCACTAGAAAGAAAATAGAGAAAAGCAATTTGTGTTGGGTAAGTGGAGTGTCAATCTAGATTTGGAAGGAACTTCCTAAAAAGGCCTACACAAATTGGAGGACAAAACCCAATCCCAGAACATCGTCAGTGATAAGTTATGTTAATAGCATGTACCCTTGATATGATATGATGATGAGAGTGGCACCCTACCTCTGTTGTTTTCCTTGCCAAAACCCATAAACCTGGTCTAATTATGAAAAGATAGGAGATGTACCCATATTGAAGGACACTCTAAAAATACCCAACCAGAATTCCTCTAAAATATTGAAGTCATCCAGAGAAAGAGAAAGTCTAGGAAAATCTAAAGAGACAGAATGACTAAATGTAATGTGATATGTCTGGATGAGGTCCTAGAACAGAAAAAGGACATTGGAGAAAAGCTAAGAAAATCTGAACAAAACACAGATTTTAGTTAATAATAATATACATATCAACACTAGCTCATTAGTTACGATGAATGCACCACACTAATGTAAGACGTTAACAATAGGGGAGCCTGGGAGAAAGATGTAAGGGAATTCTCTGAATTGCTATATATCTTTGCAACATTACACTAAAAATCAAAATATTATAAGATAAAATTTTTATAAAAGAAAAATCAATTGGAGGAGCCTCATAAGGGTTTACATTAGCATTCTTCCACAAATTGAAGAGTAGTATTACGTTACGATAGCTAGAATCTTCGAGAAATATGAAGAAAACAGGAGGGTACACATGATTTAGAGGTTAGACAAATAGAGTAATTATCTACACTTTGATATAATTAGATAGACATTTCAAGTATGTTTCAAAGGCTACGATTATGGATTGGCATTATTATTTTTATTTCAGATTGATGAGAGTACAAATGTTTAGGTTACAATTGTTTTCATTTCTGAGATAAAGTTCAAGTTATAGTTGAGCACTTCACCCAGGGGACATGCTGAACACCCTCACATTGGGCACATTAGGTGAGATCCCACCAATCACCCTCCCATCCTACCTCCTCACTAGATTTTACTTGTGTGGGCAAAATCAAAAAAATTTCTCTTTTATGTGGGCATGTAGTTTCTTATATATTGGTCTCATATTTGTATTGAGTATGTTGGATACTTTTTCCTCATGGTTGTGATACTGTACTAAGAAGAATATGCTTCAGCTCCAGCCAGGTAAATACAAAAATGTAAAGTTTCCATCTTTTTTGTGGCTGAATAGTAGTACTCCATGGTATACATATACCACAGTTTGCTAATCTATTCATGGGTTGATGGGTACTTGGGTTGATTCTACACCTTGGCAATTGTGAAAGGAGCTGCAATAAACATTCTAGTGAAAATGTCCTTGGAGTAAAGTGTTTTTTTCTTTAGGTAGATACCTAGTAACGGGATTGCAGCTCAAATGCAAGGTCAATTTTTAGTTCTTTAAGAATTCTCCACACTTCATTCCACAGAGGCTGTACTAGTTTGCAATCCTACCAGCAGTGCAAAGTGTTCTCTTCTCTCCACATCCACGCCAACATCTGCAGATTTGGAATTTTGTGATGTGGCCTAATCTCCAGGGATTTAGGTGATATCTCACAGTGGTTTTGATTTGCATTTCTCTGATGATAAGGGACGATGAGCATTTTTTCATGTGTTTGTTGGCCATTTTTCTGTCATTTTCAAAGAACTATCTGTTCAGGTCTCTTGCCCCCTTATGAATGGGGTTGTTTGCTCTTTTCTTGTTGATTAATTTGAGTTCTTTGTAGAATCCAGTTATCAGCCCCTTGTCAGATCTGTAGCATGCAAATATCTTCTCCTATTCCGAAGCTGTCTGTCTGCTTTAGCTGTAGTACTTTAGCTGTGCAGGAGCTTTTAGCTCGATCATGTCCCATTTATTTATTTTTAGTGTTGCTGCAATTGCTGAGGGGGTCTTCTTCATAAAATCTTTTCCCAGGACAATTTTGTCAAGAGTTTTCCTGACACTTTCTTAAATGCTAATCTTTTATCCAATGAGAGTTAGTTTTTGTCAATGGTGAGAGGTACAGATCCAATTTCAGTCTTCTACATGTGGCTAACCAGTTCTCCCAGCACCATCATTAAACAGGGATTCTTTTCCCCAGTGTATGCTTTAGTTTTGTTTCTCAAAGATCAGATGGTGATATGTGGCTGGGTTCATCTCTGAGTTTTCTATTCTGTTCCATAGATCTGGTCTCCATTCTTGGGGGCTGGCATTATTTTAAACCTTTATCAATGACCTACATGATTGCCCAGCAGAACTTTCTGTGATGATAGGCACATTCAGTACCTGCAATGCCCAATACAGCAGCCACCGAGCATTTGATGTGGGGAGTATGACAGAGGAAGGAAATTTTTAATTTTAATTAATTGAAATTTAAATAGCCACACCAGGCTAATGACTATTGTAAATGACATTCCAATATCTAGAACATAATACATACCATGATAACTAGACAGATGGCGTTTTTAACTTAAAAAATACTTATAGAACTAAAACAGAGAGTGACAAATTAGAGAAATGTTTTACTGCAACTAAGATGAAATTCACCGTGCCATAATCCTATATATTTAAGGCACAGAACTTCTGTTTATGCACAAGAAAATGATCAGAAATGAACAAGGGTCAACATTAGCATTAATGTGCCTCTATCAAAATAAAATATGACCACCCTACTAGAATGGTTTTATGTAAATATGGCATGTAAGGTCTAGCTAGTGGCTCTAACCGATGTAGTAGAAAAAAAATTAAGCTGGGAATTTGAAGATTTGCTCTATCCCAGTTTGGCACAGACATGAAATATAATCACTTCAAGGCCTTAATTTCCTCATGTGTAAAATAACTCGAGTTAGATCAGATGATTTCCAAGAACTCTAGCAATAATAGGAAAAAAGTATATAAATAGTTGTATACCTAATACCACAAGTCCAAAATCAATTCCAGGAAGCAAAATTATGATATTTAGCTGCCTAAGAGATTAGAGGAATGTGTAATTTTGTGGTTGCTCAGACTGTAAAAGACTAGGGTATGACTCCTACTTTTCATTATTCACTTACATGGGCTAAGCAAGAACTTCAGCAATGGGAACTGAGTGAGCTGAGGGTTGATTCACTCCATGTCAGAATGGAAACTACGTGACCTGAGGCTGGATAAGCCCAGTGTCCAAAAAACCTCCTCTAAGGCCCACATTCACAAAAGCCAAGGGCCAAATCCTATGTAAGACAGTAAACTCGGGCCTGATCTGGGCTCCTAATGCTAGTAGATTTAGGTGCCCTTGACTCAGAGACTGGGATTTTGGGGACAAAAATCTTTAAAATCCGGAGATGGAAAGGTATAGGCCCAGGAAAATGTTTTCAGACACATTAAAGTATTTTATGGAGAAAACAACAACCATTTAATTTCTGAGGCGAGCGCAAAAGAAGAAAGAGGTTAAGACTGATGCATGGGGGCGTTAATAGAAAAAAAAAAAAAGATGGCTTCCTGGATGGGAGTAAGGAGCAGAATATATGATCAAGGGAGTTGCAGAATCTCTAATCCTAGCAGTTCTTCCAGAATCTAAGAAAGAGAGATTCTAAGGAAGCAAAGTAGACAAAATAAGCCCTTCAACTTCCTTCCTGTTCTATGTAGTCTATTTTTAACAACAATCCTTCCTTAAAACAAAAGGGTGAGATAAAAAAAGAAAGACATTCATGTTAAAGTAGAATATAATCTAACAATTTTTAGGTAGGTCATATTTTGTTCTGAGAAATATCTTAAGCATAAAAACTTCAGAGTCTTTATAAAGAAAGATTCTTACAAACAGGAGGTATTACAAAAAGCAGGTGTTTTGAACCTTTGCTACAAGGTTGAAATTGTGGTCAATGGA
Organism: Otolemur garnettii; assembly: GCF_000181295.1. Lineage (NCBI taxonomy): Eukaryota > Metazoa > Chordata > Mammalia > Primates > Galagidae > Otolemur > Otolemur garnettii. The sequence continues at coordinate 10,168,202 of NW_003852444.1, forward strand.
AGAATAACATTGATTCTGAATGTCCAATGCTAAATATGAACCTGCTCAACTTCCTTGCACTGAGAGTCTGTCTGTTACAGCAGGTCCTTAAGTCCTGACCTCTTCTAGAGGTAGGAGTGGGAGAATGAGACTGAGGTAGAATGGGGGGAAAGAGAGAGGAAGCAGGTGCATAAACATATCTGTGACCTAGAATAGCTTGTGAACCTCTGGATCTAGCCATTCCTGAAGCCCTTTGGCTTATGAGTTTTATGAGTCAATGTATTCTTTTTCCTTTAAAAGTCTGTGACTTTCAACTGAAAGAATCTTAAGTAGAACAGGTATAAGGAAAGTTGAGGGAGAGAATATCAGAAGAGATGGAACAGGAACACGGACCGTGGTAGGACGAAAGTAAGAGAGGTACCTATGGTGTAGTGGGAGCTAGAAGAGCTGAGTAGACCATTTTATGTGTAAGGAGAGAAAGTAATAATTAGGCAAATACTAAAAGAGATGAGAAAATTACCTTTGAAAAAAAAATCATCAATTCTAATCTCCTGGACAATGTCTGGCCAACTATGGCCTGCCAGTAAAATGCAATACTTTCCTCAGGATAACACAAAATGTTTCAGGGGGTTGAGAAACCTGCTCTGCTATCTAAAGAGATATTTTACTATGAAAATAATTTCCTGCAAACCTCTGCCACTCCATTACATTAATAGGTTCTTAAGTTTAATACAACATGACATTTACCATACCATACAGTTAATAGGATATAGAACAAGAAATAAACCTAAAATCTTCTTATCTTAACTTCTTCCCGTCCCACAAAGCATTTTCTTCATGCTGTCCAATCTCTAGACTTGGAAATGCTTTTGTTGTGGCAATCATTTGGTTCACTTTTCAAAAGATAATAAAGATCTGTCCCTTATTCCCCTTCTAGAGTCACAATGACATGGAGCAATCAAAGTAACCCATGATCAGAGAATCCCCTACTTTGTTCAAATTATAAACATCCACGGGCATCTCTCCTGGGAATTCAAAGAGCCAGAAAGAGTAGGTGAGTGGGGCTTGTTGTTAGCAGGATAAACCAGTTTGCTTGATGCTTTGTTTTAGCAAAGACACCGTAAATAGTGATTACACTTCACCTGGGTTTTGCACTGATTGTCAAAATGCTGACAGTTACTTAAATTACTCACTGGGTGGAATAATCACCCTGAAAGGAACTGAGAGGGTACAACTTATATTATAAAATGGAACTGAGCACACGAGGCAAAGTATTAATGGGTGTGGTAGAAGACATCTTTGTCAGAATGATAGAGATGATTAAAGACATGAATTAGGCATCAACTGTACTGGGTAGTGACATGAACACAACAGCTAAATTGGGCAATTACGGAGTTAAGTATAACACGGAGTGCATCTTTCTCCTTTTGAAAACAGTGGATGCCAGGTGAGCCTGTGTGCCCTGTTCAGTGGCTTGCTACAGGGTCATGCACTATATCGTGCAGCCCTTTTAGAAGGGACAGAATAGAAATTTGGATTTTGTGTCATTATGAATAAAAGACTGCAATCATAAACACTTCATATTGGACACTGGGGGGGGGCACCAAACAAGAGGGCCCCTTCTAAACATCACTAATGCATTTGTCAAAGTCAGAGGAGTACCAGGAAAAGAGGCATCTGGTCCCTTTTCAGAGCTGTTCATTTTGCAATTAGCAAAGAGAAAATCAGCTCTTTCTGACTTTGGGGGGGGGTGGAGAAGGCAGCGGAGTGGGTCTGGGAGATAAAATGGATAAATTAAACTACTGCTTGTAATAGAATTGCCTGGATTTTATGGGATTAGAAACTTGAAGGGGTCTTTTAAGGATACCTACTTACTCAGAATCTGCTCGAATGCAGTACTGTGCCCAAACTATCCTTAATTGGTGGATACATTTTCTATTCTTATAGATTTCTGAAAATAAACATGTATAATTTTATCATCAGATAAAAATATTTTAAATAAAAGGTATAAAAATAAAGGTGTAAATAAATAGTAACATATTAAGAAAATTCCTAAAGCAGATTATCTGATCTCCCTCTGAAGCCCACTCCTTTGGTTTTTACTCCCCATTGGCCCCCGGGGAAAGCAACACAGTCATTATGAGACCACATGTGTCCGAGCACAGACAGCATCCAAGGAAACACTTAGGCTAGGGGCCCTGTTTTCAGGGAATAGCTTACTCCTGTGAATCCATCCACACTTTTTCCTTCTCCAGGCTGGAAATATGGTTGGTCAAGTAATCATACCCTTCCAAGTAACAGTGATAATAAGTAATGCACTCTGAAGTTCACAGTCCAAATGATGTGTTTTCTTTCTCGTAATTGTCTATCAGTTAACCCTAATACGGAATTCAGAACTGATATGGCTGCTTCTTCATCTTTTGCTTTTTCTCTCTTGTTTCCATCTCTCCATTCATACATCTAAATCCCTCTTTTCCTTTATTCTTTCTTCACGCCCTTTCTTCTTTGCCTCTATCTTAATTGTTAGACATACTCCTAAAGTCATGCTTTAGGAAGTTATTTTATAGTTATTAAAATTTATGTGCCCAAAGTTTTAAAACTATTTTTCTCTGAGTCGTTAGCCCTTGATAGAAACGTTTTCCTTTCTCATTTTATATTCTGTTTCTTAATTTCCTTGCAATCTATAATTGTTATCTCTCAGCCATCTCTTCTCCAGAATAATTGCCATCCTGTTGTCTCTATTTTCCAGCACCTTAATCACTTCTGTGACTCTAATACAAAGATTAGCTTTATATCAAGTTACAATGAGAACATAAGCTCTGCTGAGCCCCAGCTCTGAGACAGTTTCTGCCTAACAAAAGGTATTGCTCTCTGTTGTGGATACACAGAAGTTCAATCTGACATGGTTTTATGTTTCTAAGGTTAAATATCAAGCTGTATTAACATGGGCCTTTCTTGGCTTCCCACCCCCCACACAGGGAAACTGAGATTAGTTCCTTTCCCAGAATTACAAAGTAGGAGAGCACAACACAAGCAGAATTCTAATGTGCATCTCCCGACAGTCCTGGACATGCCCCCCACCACGGGGGGACAGGTATACACACTCACGATTCAGATGAAATCACTCAGTTCCTCAATTGTCCCCACAATGGCTGCCCTTACTTACTCTGCGATGTGGAAAGATTGGAGAAAGCAGACTTTGTTCGAGCTGCCAACCATTCCAGGCTTTCATGCATGTTGGCCAAAGCTTTGAGGTAACTGACGTCACAGAGGATGTCTTGTGAAGGGATTAACTTATCACCCAGGTTCCCAATAAGAACTTCAGACTCCTTGCCAAAGGCTGCCCTGGAAAACAAATCAGAAACACATTTCGCATCCAGCTTGGGAGATGCAGGACTAGGCAACGCTTTCTAAGGCACACCTAGCACCAGGACTGATTTCATCCCTACTTTAGAGCAGGTTCTTTTCCCTATGTTTAATTTGGTGAGAAAACTATCACATGCTTGCGTGACTTATTCTGGTAGGAGAAAAAATTCTTACAAGAAGCGGTAAGTGGGACCTTCAACCAGAACCAGTGTGAGCTTGACAACAACAGTGACAGTCCCTGGGGACGGCCTGCATGCTGCCCTCTTGTTGGCCTTTTCTCTTCCCCTGCCTTTTCTCATGCTATGGAAGTTGATGATCAGTTTAGTGTGTTAAACATGTGAATGCTTTGAAGTTTATTGTAATAAGAATAAAATAATGTTAATCTAGCAGCTGGAAAATATGCTATTTTAAAATGTTCCAAAGCAAAGAGGAGTTAACCTCTTTAACAAAACAGGCTACGGTCGAGGTGGTCAGCAGAGGCTTGGTTATTCATTCATTCATTTACTTGTTGTTTAGAGCAAATGAACTATAATCATTAAGGCACTCAGCATTCAGAAACAGAAATCAATAAAGATCAATGCTGGGATCCTTTTATGGACTGGAAAAATATAATCGTGTGAGTTCCATACAGAGCTCAATTTTTTTTTTTTTTTTGAGGTTGAAAAATCAAATTCCCTGGGGTTGCCAAAGAAGGAGCTGGATGGGACGGGACCCTGGGACAACAGGGCACAGCCACTGCAGAGATGGAGAAATGGAGGCGCAGAACATTAACTGTTCTGCCTATCTGACGCGTGGTTGGCAAGCTGGGGAGCAGGCTGCCTTATTTCCACAGCTCTCTTTCTTTTAAAAAGAAAAAGAAAGAGAGCCAAAATGAGAAAATAAGGACAGCCAAAATGAGAAAAGATGACTGAGAACGTTAGGGAAAAACACCATGTATTTCTAGGAAAGTTACACATAGGTGGGGAAGCAGAGCTGATGCTGAAGAGGTTGGAACAGGCACTTGGAGAGTTTTCTTTAAGCTCTGAGGCTTTTAAAACTCAAAACACCTTAAGTGAGAAACACCAAGGGCTTTATTGAAGTAGAATAAGCCATATGAGGTCTCAAGCATGCAGAAATTAATAAGGGTTGACACACCAGAAAGATGCTTAGTTGACACAGAGACATTTAGTGCCCAACTTAACAGATGCTCCATGTTGAAAGAAATGATGGTAATTAAATCCTTATTAAAAATGTGTATGCTGCTAAGAAATGACTCATGATTAGCCTTCTTATGTCAACAGAGGGTTATCTTTTTTGAAGGAAAAGCCAGAATTGATTGCCTGGTTTGGGTAGGCTGTGGCTACAGAGGTGATACGGAGCCCTGGACTAGCATGTGGAACTTGGGTGTGCCCATCCTAGTTCTTAGGAGGGATGGGGTCCAAAAATTCTGCATCTGTAACTAGTTTCCAGGTAGTGCCCAGGATTGCTTGTCTGAGAGGCCTGTTTTCCTTGGGCAGCAAGAGCTTCGAAGCACAGGCTTCGAAGTCCGATAGACCTGGGTTTGAATCCTCAATTGCCAACTAACTTGTGGTGTGATGCTGCTTAACTTCCCCAGGCATTGCATACCCTACCTGGGGTAACAGTACAGACCTTACATAAAGCAATGTAAGGTGTAGAGGGTTTAGGGAGGTGATTTAAAAATCCTTTTAGTGGGAAGATTTCAACAATTGAAAAGGAGAGGGAGGAGTCTAACAAACCCATGTATCCCTCTCCCAGCTGCAACTACTGGCAACTCATAGGCAGTCTTATTATTTCGTCCATCTGTATCAACCCCCTCCTACCTTATTTAAAGCACATCATTCAGGTGATGCTTTTAATTGCATGACAGTGTGTGAAACTTGGTAAGAGCTAATAAGCTGGGGTTGTTATTATTCTGGGGCAACTCGTTTACTTAGTATCAACACAAGGCACGCGATGATGAATAAATTTAAATACATAAGAATGAGCAGGCGGAAATAAATTAGGTCTCAAGGGCTAGTTTTACAAATGGAACTTGGTAACACCAAAGCACACACCACTGTCTCACACGGTCCAGACTTTTATCAGAATCTTCAAGAGCTAAGTGATTATAACAAATCACTGGTTGCCTACCTAATACCCATTACCCTGTGATTTCTTGGTACAAAGACCCTGATATTTGGGGGGTCAGCAATGTGCCCAACTTAAAATGAGACAAAATGAAAAACCCCGCTAAATTTTCCTGCACCTCCTGGTGGTCAGTGAAATGTAAACTGAAATCTGTAGACGGGCTTCAGGAAACCTCCCTCAAGCAAGCTCAGTCGGCAGGGCCCTCTTTTGCCCTTCCTGTTTGGAATGAGCCATGGCAACTGAGGCTGTAGTAGCGCCTCTCAAACATCTAGTGGCCTTGAGCATGGAACCCCGAGCTGAGAATAATGGAGCCGGGAGATATGGGGGCTCTGGTGCACTGACATCTTCATGCAGCTGCGACGCGGTCCCAGACAATATGCTTCTGGGTCTCATGTCATAGCAGAGATACTGAAACCCTATCTGGATAAGCCACTGCTATTTCAAGTTTCTGTTACTAACTGCTAAATGCAATTTCTAACTGACACAATTATCTAGTTAGCAGAAGTGATGTCATCCTCAGAAAACTTTCTCTGAATTTAGACATCCCTGAAATTCTGTTACTGGGAAGAGCAAAACAAGGTCTCCTCCATCGTTTGAGCCCAGAAGACCTTTATAATATTTCCCCCTGGCTGGCTGTCAGGTAGGTTGTAAATATTTAGTTCTCTTAATCTGCCCTTATATATCAACTCTTCCAGCCCCTTAATCATCTTTGATAGATATAACACAAAAAATGCCTCTGAGCCAAGTCATTAAGAAGCAACAAGGGAGGCAAACAGCTTTGAAAACCAGGCTTGGAGGCATTTTTATGCATCTAGGTGTAACCCTGGGTGGAATGTGACAATCCAGACAAATGTATTTATGTAGAAGTCTGATCTGCCTGAGTGGGGATGCTGGGCCCTGGGCAGGACCGCGGCGCACTTCCAGTGCCAGACGCCTACCCGGTTCCCTTTGCTGAACCTCCTCAGACAGAAGAGCGATAGACTGAGAGATACAAACTGCCTTGTGTTGAACCCAGAGCAGACGTCTCCTTTGACAGGAATCCATAATCACCCCCTCACAACCTGAAAAGAGCACAGAAACCACGACACGCAGAATAAGAGACTGACAGCTATAAGCATTTCCCATAAAAAAAATCATTCCTGCCAGGATTTGCGTGTGTCAAAGAGCTTGGTGGAAGGTTTTATGTCTTAGGATAACCTTAAAAGGATGCCGTGAGCTGCTTGACTGCAAGTTTTTTCTGATTTATTAAATTATAATATATCCAGCATAGAAAACTACAAAATTATTAGAAATTATGTAGCATAGAAAAATGTTTGCTATAGCTTATTTTTAGCCGTGATATATGGGTGATTAAATTAGCTTACAAAACCAGGATATATGTACCAGGTGATATTCATAAAAATAATCAAATAGATGAAATGAACAAAGATTGGATATCTATATACCGACATGTTAATTGAATTGTGACTGGATCATGCTTTGTGCTTTTCTGGACTTTCCACATTTTCTCCAAAAAACATGGTTCCTTTTTAATTTGATAATTATAAAGTGGAGGGGAGGAGAGTTGAGAATCCCACACAAAGGAGAAAACTGGAGGACGTGGGTATCGCAGTTACTTGCACCCAAGTGGGAGGCAGTGAGAGGCTGGCCTGAGGCTGGTGTGGTCTTGTGGCTCCAGGCTTGCGGAAGCAGGCACTGTCCCCTGCAGAGTATGTCGCTGCAGGAATGCCTCCTACTGGCATCTGGACCAGCATTATTTCCTCCTTATAGATCCGAATTGTCACATACTCTTCATCTTCTGCTTATTATGAAAACACATTGTGGCTACAGAGGCAATAGGGACCACAGGACTGAGCAGGTAAAAGATATCACCTATTTCTGAGTGGAATGGGCAGCAGAATAATCACTGTCATCAGAAGATAAAGTAACGGCTGCTCAGTAACTGCCCCAAGATTATCTGACATGGCCAGGAACAGAAATCGGAACCCCAGGATGTGTATGTTTTGGGTATTGAGCCCCATGTGAGGAGCCGCCTACCTAAACAGTTGGCCGACACGCTCACACAGAAGCTGATGAAACTGAAGACTTAAACTTAATTTTTGCCATGTACTTATTTGTCATCTTTAATGAGGTTGATCAGATAAGAATTCATTTAAGAGAATTTTGCCATGGGTGTTAAACCAGTTTAACTTAATTTCACTGCACAATTATATTCTTTAAAGAGGTCTATCCGACAAGAACTCTTCTAACAAAATTTTGCTGAAGATGCCCCAAAGTGTCTCCATTTAGTATTTAAGGAATTCTGTTATCCATGAAAATAAAGGCAGAAAAATTCTGCATTTTCAGCAGACTAAAGGCACTTATGGAAGAAACACCATAAATGCTTTCAAAGTGCTGGATTCGCAGATCTGTGTTCTGTCTGTATGATCATATAACATACATACTCAGGCCCTGTCCCATTCTCCAAATCTTCCACCTTTGCGGAGCCCAGCTCTGAGATAATTGCCCCAAGAGCCTAGGAAATGTTGCCTGCAGGTCTACGACAAAGAACAGAGTAGGGGAAAGGCCAGCAGTGGCTCAGAAGGCCAAGGTGACTGACACAGACTTCCTGCCTATTGGAGGGATCGTGTCCTATCCACACGGTAACCCACTCTGGGTTTGAAACCGTCTTCCTTGTCTGAAATATTTCTGCCAGCACCACTGTCAGCAGGGTTTACTCAAGGTCTTAGTCACAATCACAGTATTTCACTCAACTAGGTTCCTGCCCAAGACACCTATTTTATAGCAAAATTAGTGAGGCAGGACCCACAGGCCTGGAATTCCCTCCTCTTGCTGTGCGCCCAATTATTCAGAAGGAGCTGGCCTGACAAGAGGGTGAAATGGCCTTAGCAGTATTTAGCTATGGCATCACTGGGGAGACAATACTTACCAAGCTGGGTTCGGGAATGCTCTGACCCTGAGACCAATATATATAGTGGTCTCCTAGTCCTATTTTCCTCCCAATAATAGGCACATACATGTGACTCTGGGAGCTAAAGATTAAAAGTAGAAATGTCCCCTCCTCTCATTATTAAAACTACTCCTGGAGGTTTTGCTCCTGGCCCTGAAACATTGGGCTAAGGCAGCCTAGAATACTTTCCCTAGAGGAAACAGCAGTGACCGCACTAAATGAAGGAGAGGTTGTCAGCAGACTGTTTGGGGTTCTCACACTGCGGAAACAATAGGCAGAGAAAGGGGTTACTTCGATGCCTGGGAGGAGTGGTCTGATTTGCAAAGGAGAAAGTAAGTGGCTTCTATGCAAGAAGGGTTGGCAGGACCAGGTTGAGTTCTCTGGGACCCTTCTTAGTATTTCCACAACCACAGCAGTGTAAGGAAGACAGGACCACAAAGAATCGGGTCTGTAAGAAACAAAGGGTGGGTTAGACACAAACAGGTGAAGCACTCTGACCAGCGGGCGTGCTGGCAGAGGGCGTGGGATTGGTGGTGGACGACAGAAGCGATAAACACCACCTGCTGCCCCGTGATCAGTTACAGAAAGGAGGTCTGAGGCGGCCTTGCATCTAATGCATATCTTAATCCATGGTTTCTTTTTGTTCCCCACTTCCCCTGCTATTTTTATAGTGTGATAAAATATACATGACAAAATTTACCACATCGACCATTTTTAAATTTACAATTTGGTGGAATTGAGTGCATTCACAATGTTGTTCAACCATCTGTTTCTAGAATTTTCCCACCATCCCACACAGAAACTCTGTGTCCAGAAAACAGTAAAGTCCCATTTCCTTCTCCCCTTAGTTTCCAGCAACCACTGTCTTACTCTGTGTCTAGGAATATGCCTACTCTGGAAACCTCATACAAATGGAGTCATTCAAATATACGTCCTTTTGTATCTGGTGCATTACACTTAGCATAAAGGTTCACTTTGAGGTTCATTGTCATTGTGGCTTGTATTAGAATGGCAGTTCTTTGTAAGGCTTAACAGTGTCCCATTGCATGCACATACCACACATTGCTTAACCATTCATTTGCTGCTGGACATTTGGATTGCTTCCATCTTTTGGCTTCTGCAACTAATATTTAATACTGCTATGAACATGGCTGTGCAAGTATCTGCTGGAGTCCCTGTTTTCAATTCTTTGGGGTATATACCTAGTATGCACTGCCGAATCATACGGCAGTTCTGGTGAACCTTATAAGGAGCGCCAAACTGTTTTCTACGGTGGCTATGCCATTGTACATTCCCAGAAACAATGTACAAAGGCTCCAATTTCTCCACATCCTTGCCAGCATTTGTTATTATTTGTTTTTGTTTTTATAAAAATAATAGACGTCTTAATGGTACGAAGTGGTATTTCCACTACTATTATTTATGAGGTGCATTGGACATGACTAATGTTCCAGTTTAGTTCAGAGGTCACCAGACATGAGGCATCACCTCTGACCTGAAGTAGAGAACTGTCGAGATTCCAGACGTGAAATGAATACAATGACTGAGGAGATTTTGGGTCTCTCTTGTTGGGAGAGGGGGAGAATGACTATATGATAAAGAGTTATCATCAACTTGTAAGGTACAGGTATAAAGGTGAAAATGTATATGTAGGATGTCCCCAAAGTTACCCCTACAGTCGCCATACATAGGGAAAATGAGAAATTGTAGCTAAAGTTACTCTTATTTACAAAATACTGATTATAAAAAACTTTACAAAACATTCTCTATGTGTTGGCCACCTCTTTTAAAATTTTGTAATGAAGACTTTGTAAATAAAGGTCCATTTGGCTATAGTTTCCCTGTTCCCTATGTATGATAACTTTAGGGACATTCTGTAGAGTGACAGGGGTGGACCTTAAAAGTCCTAGGCTGCTTGCTCTCCATTCCTCCTGTTTCCCTTGCTCACATCTGTACTAGGGGGAGAGGGGCCTGAGCCCTGCAGGCTATTTTCCTAGCTTGGCCCTGACGAAGGCCCAGGGAGAAACTAAAGAGCAAAGGGAAAGGAGAAGCCAGGGCTTTTGCCCCCTTCCCTTTCTGTTTGGGTGCGTTTCCCTCTGTGGTCCTTGCTCCTGCCGTGCCCCAACTTCCCTTGGGTGCTTCTGTCCCCCTCCTTCAGCACACCAGTGAAGGAGGTGGGGGTGTGCATATGGCGTGTATAAGGGGAGCTTCCTGCTACTGCTGATATAAGGGTTATCCTAATGTACCCAGTTTGATGCTCAGATCCTCATTAACTTGTGTAACCAATTCCCTGCATTACATTCTCTCTGAGATTAATATTTGACGGGGTTTCCGTTTTCCATGTTAGACCTTGATTTACACAAGACCTAACAATGATGTCTGACTACATTCAGTACGACTGGGAATTGATTAAATTCTTTGGTACAGGGATTAATTAGTTCTGTCGTACAAGTGGAGAAACTGAGCCATGTTAAGGTGACCTATTAAAGATCTCTTAACCATTATCTGGCAGAGCTTAAACTGACGAAGGTTATAAAATGTCCACTTTCCTAGAAACCTAATGATGCCAACTGATTCTTACGGGATGTGACAATGATACTTCCATTTGGCAATTCTGCATTTTACAACTGCTCAATCTTCAACCCTTTCAAAACCTGTTTAATTTGCCTGTGTCACAAATGATGGGGGTAAGTACCATTCTGATGGGTCCTTTAATCAGGCTTTCAAAAATTGTTTTTCTATAATGATCTGAGCTCACCCCTCATAAATAGGAAGTAATAAAATTGTCCAGTTGTCTTGATTACAGTATTATTTTTTTCTCCTAGAAACTGCTACAGCTCATCACTAAGTCAACAGTTTTCATTACACACTATCATCTGCATAGCGATTTTTCAGATTTAATCAGTAATTGCTCCTTTCTAGAAGTTTGTCTCCTGCTTCAGTGATCACCATCGAGGACGTTTCATTTGCTTTTCTGCCAACTTTTCTTCTACCTCTTAAAAATTTGTGATGCTTTTGACCAGCTAGATGAGGCTGAGCAGTCCTGCACGTGCAGAGGCAGAACTGGGGACGAGTGTGGAAGGGCCTCCGGGTGTTCTCTGCAATCAGAAGGGAAAACATCAGGAGCGTCCATCCCTTCTCCTTCTCCTGTTCATTTATTTCTTTTAGTTGCAAGGAAATTGGGATTGGTGGGCTTCTACTCAGGGATGACAGAGAAGCTAACCATTATAGACATGAAGGTGTGTGGGGAGGGGAGGGATGAGGAAACCAGCTCTTCTCCTTGCACTAGATTTAGGCCCAAAGCGCTAGATCTACAGATTTAGGGTGTTCTGGCATAGAGAAGGATCTTGACAATTGGTCTAAACCGGTGGTTCTTCCTCTGGCTATACATTAAATGCTTAAGTAGGGAAGTATGCATAAAATAGCTGATGCTAAATTCCCCTTTCAGAAATTCTGATTTAACTGGTTATGAGTGGGGCTCAGGCACTGGCATTTTTAAAAAAATAACTGCTTGTTGAGATAATTTACATACTATAAAACCATCCATTTAAAATGTATAGTTCAATGGTTTTTAATATAGTCACAGGGTTATGCAATCATGACCACAATTAATTTTAGAAAGTTTTCATCACCCAAAAAGAAACATGTATCCATCCACTTACCCTGACCTTAAATCCCTAGGTCTAGGTCAGTGGTTCTCAACCTGTGGTCCACAATCCACAGGAGCTGTATTAAAGGGCTGCGGCTTTAGGAAGGTTGAGAACCACTGCTATAGGTAAACACTAATTTATTTTTTATCTCTATAGATGTCCCTATTCTGGACATACATATACAATATGTGACTACCCTTTTTCACCTACCATGTATTCAAGGTTTATCCATGTTCAAGCACGTAGCATACTAAGTGTATGGACATACCACATTTTTTCGTTCATCAGTTGATAGATGTAAACCATACATTAGCTCTTATGATAATGCTTCTATGAACATTTGGGCATAAGTTTTTGTGTGAATGTTTGTTTCTGTTTCTCTTGGGCATTATACCTAGGAACAGAATTGCTTAGTGATATGATAACTCTATTTCAAACCTCCTGAGGAAATGCCCAAGTGATATATCACCAATGTTAGAAATGAAGGGACATCACTATAGATTCTACAGATATTAAATAGATAATAAGAGAATATTTAAAACTATTTTATGTCAGTTACTTCAGCAACATACAGGAAATGAACAAATTCCTCGAAAGATACAAATTGCAAATTGGACACAGTAAGTAAAAGAAAAACATAACTATCCTTTTAGACATATAGACTATATTCATTCAATATAAACATATAATGACTAAATTGAATTTGAAAGAAAAAGCTTCTCAAAAAGAACAAAAAAATTAGCTTCACAGTTGGATTCACTGTTGAATTCTATCAAGCATTTTAAAAAGAGATCATTCTAATCTTAAGGAAACTTTTGGAAGACAGAAAGCAGAACAAAGTGCTGATGAGGCTGTGAAGCAGTCAGGTCTCTCCGGGCAGTTTCACATAAGGTTAAAGAGGTAGCTATCCTGCGACCCAGTGAGTCCAATTTACATGCTTGCCCAGATGAAATAAAAGCACATGAAGACAAAGAGATTTTACAGAAACATAAATAGTAGATTTATTCCTAAGGGACCCAGACTGGAAACAACTCGAAAGCCCATCGACAGGAGAATGGCAAAACAAACTGTGGTAGATCCATACAACAGAATATGATTCAATAATACAAAAAAGTACCGAAAAAAAATAAAGTTCAAAACATTATTCTGAGTGAAAGAAGCCAGACACAAACGAGGTAATTTATGATTGTTAACATAATGTTCCACAACAGTAAAACTAACCTCTAGTAGGGATATCAGAACAAGGGTTGCCTCTAGTGGGGAAGGGGCAAGAGAAAGCTTTCTGGGGGTAATGGAAGCGCTCTCCATACTCACAAACGTGTAGCCTCCACATGTGCACAAACTTACCAGACTCATGCAACTGAACAATTAATGTGTATTTCATTGTACGTATGTTATAGCTCCACAGAAAAATTTAAAAAGAAAAAAAATGATGATCATGATAATAAAGCACTGATTTTTTAAAGAAATAAATACATGAGAACAACAAAGTAAGTGAGACAGAACAAGGGTGAGTGGAGAGTGAAAGAGTGGGTAAAGCAGTGGTTCTGGGGGGTCCCAACACTGACCCCCTCTTCCTGCCCACCCAGCCAGGCTCACTCAAGGCATCCTGCCCACCACCACACTGGCACAGAAGACCATTACCAGTCTTACTCAAGACCTAAGTGGGAGTATATTAGAAGAATTACTCTAAAAGAATTTTTCTTTTATTAAGGCTCCAAATGAGAGAAAAAAAGAATAGAATTAAATGCATGCCTAAATGAAAAAAGTTTAATTCCCAAATCTGAAATTAAACAAAAAACAGAAGGTAGAAAACAGAAGAATGACTTTTTAACGATACTAACAAGTAATCATAATTCTTAAATAACTGTCTAATAGGCTAACAATGATGTTTGTTTTCCATTTACTTGCCAATCTTACGCTGACAAAAGATCATCTGATGTAATAACAAAGTGCCTAATTCGGTCATCTTGAACATTAATTGATATGTTTGCAGCTTAGTTCCCAGTTAATGACCTGTCTTTTCTGTTTAATTTTGAGATTTAAGTCAGCTTCTTATCTAGACTTGCCTGGCAGTGTTCTGTATCCATTTATGACCTTCATCTTGTTTGATTGAAGAAGGAAAAAAAAAAAAAAAGAAACATTTTAGCAAATCATGTTCTACTCTTGTACTTATTTAATATATTCATGTTTTCCGATACACCTTTCCTTTCATACTTACATTTTTAAAGTCATGTTAAGCGTTCGGAGATAGCGAAATAAATGTCTCCATTCTAGCATACATTTCCTTCATGATCGCTAAGGTCCTTTCTCCTGCATAGCCTCTTGCACTAGCTCCTTCAAATTTATCGAAAGATTCCTCAATAGCCACAGTTATCTGAACCTTTCAACAGCTGTGGCTTATACTTTGGAATTTCCAAGTGGCACTTTTCTGAAAATCATTCATTCTCTATTTTGTTCATAGCATTTCCATATCTAGATACACGGCTGGCTCTGCTTGATTTCCGGTTCTCCTGTAATTAATTGTCTAACTCGATGAAGGAATTGAAGAGGTCCAAAGACCTCCCACAGGCAAAACACAAACAAGCCAGTCAATGGAGGTGCTGAGGACTAGAACTTAGGCCTGGAACTTCCAATGGGAACATGTTACTCTGTGGGTAATTTCTCGGGAGTCCATTTTTCGGGGCATTTTCTTCCAGTGGAGGCCTCCCCATTCTTTACATTTCACTCCTGTCATTTCAAGAGCATCTTATCATTCCAATTTTTAAATTCATTTCATTCATTATTTATTGAGTGTCTTTGGTGTGTCATAAGGGTTTCACAGAAAGAAAATAAAAGTGCAAACCTGATTTCTGCTTTTATACTGACTCTCTTTTCATTAAACATTTAATATATAACTTGTGCCAAATAAAAACTTAAGAAATAACACGATCGACTGTCTGCCTGTGGAAAACAATATTTTTGCTACTATTTAATCATGTTAACTTCACAATTTCATAAAACAAAAAGCAGTTTTAATAAGCATACCACTCATTTGATTGTCCAGACAAAATAAAGAAGTTATTTTCTAAATAACTCATGAACTAAAAATAGCTAAAAATACCATTTGATCTCTTTTCTACATTGAAGACAGCATAACTCTCTATCCAAAACCTATGTAATTTGTGTTATGTTATTTTTATATTTTATCCCCCTGTGTGCCTTCTTTTCAACAATGGTAACTTCCTTCTTTTTCTTTTCTTTTATTGGACAAGCATGTAACTCAGTGGAAAATAAGACAAGCAGTTTTAAAGCACTTAAATTCAATACATCCTCCTGCTCCTGATATAACCATGTGTTATTGGAACGGAGAGAGCCCGCAAGGTTATAATACATTAAATATAATACAGTGGAGACCAGTGACAACAAATAAAATCTTGAGTCATGATAAATGCCTGTGACATTAGCAGAATGGTTGGAATACCAGTCAAGATTATGATGATCAAGGAAAATGAGAGAATAGCTCAAATGTCCCAAAACACAAATCCCTGGCCTATTTTTAGGCTGGCTGATCATAACGTGGTAGCCCTGGAAGTTAGATGATCCAAGTTCAAATCCTAGCCTTGTCATTTAGTGGCTTTGTGAACCTGGGTAAGGTTCTCTGCACCAGTTTCCTCATCTGTTCAATGGGAATAATAATAATAGCTGAAAACATATAATGCAACTATATGGTGCCAGGCACCGTCCACGCTTCTTGTGATTGTTGAAACAGGTTACACGATCTACCCAGACACTTAATTCCTTATCATGTGTCTTTATGGCCACTGGAGGTCAAGACTAATGTATAGATTTTACATATTGCCTGACTTTTATTAGTTGAAGAATTTCAAATCTAGCTCTAGAGAAATGATTTCTATTCTTTGAAATTCAGGGGCTTTGAATGAAATGGAGGTGACAGGTTTTGAAGACTGTTTTTCTAATAAACATGGCCTCCTAGCTCCCTCTCTGTCTTCTTTATTTCCTGTAACACCTTATCCTTTCCCTTAATTACGTCCCCAGAAAACAGGACTGACTTTTATCAGCAGATGCTCATTGATCTCAAAAGGATAAATATATACATATATATGACAGGTGCAAAGACAATGGGCTAGAAAGCCTGCTTTTGGCTTCTTTGGGAATAAAAGGGTATTTGCTATTTTTCTTTTTTCTATTAAAGCCCTGGCTTGACCTATTTTTTTCCCCCCTCTATTCAAAGTTAAGCCTGAAAATAATACATTTTATTTTTTAGTTAAAACACAAGAATAGAAAAGAGTCTCATTTAGTAATGAAGGGAACATAACCTTTATTCAATGCAAAGGGCGCTGCATTCTATATTCATCTGTGTGCCAAATAGCCCTTTGAGCTTCAAAAACTAATTATAGGAGGGCATTGTGACTTTTCAGGCTTTGTGGCTCCTGCCATGTTCTATGGCACTCTAATATGCTAACTCGCAGCTTTCTGTCAACTCCACCACAGTAGAGTACCAGTCAAGAGTGGCCTCTCCCACTCTCCTCTGCTTTCAACTGCTAATCAGGATAGAGAATGTGACGGGTTAAGAGGGAGGAATCAATCACATATAAAACAAAACAGACCTAAACAATTATTTTTCTACTATTAAAGCAAATAAAAAGTTTTAAGACCACACCTACAGGCAAAAACATGGACAAATCCCTTAAGCATAACGTTTGGCAAAAGAAAACAGATACTACAATTACGTTTATGTGAAATTTCAAGATAAGCAAACTATAGTGACAAAAATCAGGATAGTGGTTACTTTGAGAGCAGGACTTTTGAGGGTGCTAGAAAAATTCTACATTTTGATCTGGGAAGGTATAATTACCCATACATAACATTTCATTTAGTTGTACACTTAAGCTTACACTTCATATATATTATGACTCAATACAAAAATTAAGAAATATCATTTGTTTTGCCTTCAAATTTAGGATGGAAAGTGATATAATTCAGTGAGCAAAACAAGAATAAAGAAATCCAGGACTTTAGCTCTTCTAAAGCAGAAGCGTGAGGTGCTACACGGAGCGTTATCTCTTTGGATCAGCATTCTCTTTTTTGGAATAGGGCTGGGAATATTTCCCCTCAACTCTAAGATACTTGAACATACCTAATACATAGAAAACTGATTTAAAATTTCTTTGCGATTGTAAAATATAATCAAAGAATTATCAATAAGCTGAGAAAAAACAAGATTAATATTCATTTAAAATAACCTGTAAAGTTGGGAAAAATAATTCGTCCTTTGGAAATTGCTTCTGAAGCAACTATTAAGGTTAATAGATGTGGTTAAAGAGCAAACTTAAAGAGAAGGAATAGAAATGTGTTCACCCAGACCTCTAGCAGTGGGAGAACGTGATGGGTAATACTCTGAAAGAGGAGAGCTTTGTGGCCTGACTTCTGTCCTCAGGTCAGTTTGATTCTTTCTATTAGGGGCTCTAATCAACCAATCTCTCCGTCACTCTCGATACTATAGCAATGAGGTTACCCCCTACACCAGTGCTTCTCAACCTTCCTAATGCCGCAACCCTTAGTATAGTTCCTCAACTATACTAAACCCCCAACCATAAAATTATTTTCGTTGCTACTTCATGAAGTCCAGCAGATACACTGGACTGTTCATTGATCTCAAAAGGATAATGACGTGTTTGCCATGAGTGGGAGAGATGACTTCATGTGTGTAGAAAAAGGTGGCCAACATGGAGAGAATATTTTGTAAATAAAGATAAAGTTAGCTACAATTTCCCATATCCCCCTGTATGGCGACTTCTGGGACACCTTATACGTGATACATGGCTGAATGCTTTCTGGGTAGCCCTCAAATATAACTGCAGCACTCCATTTACATGACATCCACAAATAGATTAAACTAATCTGTGGGGTAGAAGTCAGACAAGGGTAACTTTCAGAGAGGCAGGACAGCAACTAGAAGGAAGTCAAAGAAGTCCCCGTTGTTATATTCTAATTCTTTTTTCTTTTTTTTTTTTTGAGATGGAGCCTCAAGCTATCCCCCTGGGTAGAGTGCTGTGGCATCACAGCTCATAGCAACCTCCAACTCCTGGGCTCAAGCGAGTCTCCTGCCTCTGCCTCCCAAGTAGCTGGGACCACAGGCGCCCGCCACAACGCCTGGCCATTTTTTGGTTGCAGCCATCATTGTTGTTTGTCGGCTGGGCTGGGGATTTGAACCTGCCACCTTAGGTGTATGTGGCTGGCGCCTTAGCCGCTTGAGCCACAGGCACCGAGCCTATATTCTAATTCTTGTTGCTAATGCTCTGTTTCTCGATCGACGTATTGGTTATAAAAGTGCAAAGTGTAACTTGTCAAAACCCATAGTCGACAGAAAACAAAGAGTGATCCTTCATGTAAGCTATAGACTTTAGTTATTAATAATGTATCCATATTAGCTCATCAATTATAACAAATATAGTGCAGTAATACAAGATGTCAAAAATAGGGGGCTTTGGTGGGGGAGAGGTATAAGAGGATGTATGGGAATATTCTGTACTTTTTGCATAATTTTTTCTGCAATTCTAAAGCCGCTTTCCCCCAAATAAAATTTACCAATTAAACAAAATATATTTATAGTTTTCTTCTATCAGTGTAACTAGGTGCCAAGTTTCTGAGATAAATCATAAGGAAGAAAAATATCTACAGGCAGGCTTCAGGTTAAATCACAGGTGAACTTTGAGTACCACGACTTTAAAAAAGTTCATCATGACATGATAGAAAATTTTCATACTAAAATGTTGGTTAAAAACATAGCACGAAAGTGTGTGGCTATCACTGACTTTGTGAGTAATGATCTAACAAAGTTATTTACAATCCACGTTCTGACAGAGAGATGAGCCCACGGTTCTGTGATGAATTAAAAGTGAAATATCGGCCATTAATTCTTTTATTACTCTTCTGCTCTTTGTTTCTTTAAAATGTTTTTATTTCATTTCTCCTTATTTTACTTTTGCCACTTTGTCAGTCACTTGGGTAAGCAAAAGACAGTGGGAATAAACCTAATTTTAACCTGACAAAGTACTACCGCCATTGTTTTTCTGCTTTACACAACTCTAGAATGACGAGAGATAAAAGGTGTGCAGTGGGGAGCCAGCGATGTGGAATGAGTAGCTTCCCCAATGTCGGCCACCCTGCCACAGCTAAGTAAATAATGCAAATTGTACAAAAGTAAATGGTGAGTGATAAAGGTGAATGAGAGACTTTACTTTTGTCAAAACGAGTAGAAAATGATCACAGACAACACTGTGTGTGGGAACACACAGGGGAAGCACATTTACATTTTCCAGAAAGTCCAGCTAACAGTTATATGCATGGCAGGACACATTAAGAACAAGGATAACAAACTGTATGGCCATGAACCTGTCTTATTGCCATGTGTGGAGGATATGACCCTAACTAGGGTCCACAGCTTCAATGAATGAATGAATGAATGAATGAATGAATATTTTTCCCCTAAGAGGGGAGAATGACCTATATATTAAAATACACTTTAACCCAATTTAGCAATGCTCCAAATTTCGTTCCACAAATTCCTTCCTTCTAAAGTTTTGACCTCAGGGCATTCTTGCATAGGAAATGAGATAAGGCAGGATGAAAACAGATTTTACCAAATTCGAATTCCTGTAACTGCTGCTTCCTTTTTATTTATTTATTTTTTTGAGACAGAGTCTCACTCTGCGGCCCTGGGTAGAGTGCCGGCATCACAGCTCAGAGCAACCTCAAACTCTTGGGCTCAAGTGATCCTATTGCTTCAGCATTCTGAGTAGCTGGGAATACAGGTGCCCACCACAACACCCAGCTAGTTTTTTTTATTTTTAGTACAGACGGTCTTACTTTGCTCAGGCTGGTCTGGAACTCCTGAGCTTAAGCAATCCACCCACCTCGGCTTCCCAGAGTGCTGGGACTGCAGGTATGAGCCACTGTACCTGGACTGCTGCTGGACTTTTAGAATTACCCAAAATTTCACGTAAGAAAGGATTAGCTAAATAGATGTTTCTCCTCCCTGTGTTTGGTACAGCTTAGGAAATGACTGTTTACCTTATGAAATCTTCCTCTTCCTCTCTCTTTGGCCTCAGCTGTTTGGGTTGAGCCATGTTAATCCAGTTTGGCAGTGATTTCAAGAGTCTGCTGATGTCATCATCTTTGGCCCAAGAAGCACTGATGACAAGTTTTTCTTCTGACTGGACGATACCCCTAAACACGGTCAAAAGAAAAGAGATGCTTCAACATGAAGTCTGCGAGTAGGTTAGCATTTTCATCTACCTGGGCTGTGGAAGAAAAGAGACCATGCCTCTCTCTCCCATGGACACAATCCATTCTCTGAATGGAGGCAGTGACATCCGTTCATGGGTCATATCACTGGGACCTAGATTTCACTCTGAATTTCTTAATTGTTGAGTAATCATGAAAGCTGATAATAGTAATTAGTTCCATCTGTCATCATTAGGATAAGTTGTATAGGGTATGTTTTGGGGGGCATCTTTCAAGAAAATGTTGGGTAAATAAAAAGACCAAATAAAAAAGAATGCTGTTAAATGACAATATAAATGGTAGCTGAAAGGTGACAGAAGTGTTACAAAAGGTTGTTTTCTGCGTTCTTGGTTTAAACTACCAATTAGTTCTACCTGAAGGTATTTTTTGAACTATGGACATTTAAAACCTATCTAGCATCACAGAGAAATCCTCTGCCCTGGATGTCAGGCAGAAAAAGCCTTTGATTACTCCTATCTCCATGGGCTTTGACTAGTGACCTAGAGTTGACAGGTTTCAAACCCTTTAATAGGCCCATGGGTTAGCTATTAACATTGCTCCTACCAAAACATACCTGTAAATTCATCTTCAATGTTCAATTTCAACTCATTTAGAGAGCTCTTTTTGTGTTCAATATGTCTATCACTATAACTTATTTTAATGATCTAAAAATCCTCATCAGCAATACTAGTTGACAGAAACAACATTTATTTATGAAGAGACACTGATTAGCTGGCTACCCCTCTGAAGCTGACCAAGACTCCAGGGAGTTTTTCCCCCCAACACAGGCAGAAATCTCTTTTGGTGTAAGGGTCACACTTGGGACGTTATGTACTACCAGATGGACAATACACACTGCATGTGAACATCTGATAAAACCTCCTTGACTCAATAGATAATGTTTATAGACCAAAAAAGTTGATGACTGCAAACCCAGACTTATGACTGCCTGACTTAAAGTAACATAATTTCATGTTGTAGGGAACAGCACTGCTCTAGTTCTCGTAAAATAAACTGGAATAAACAAGAGAATTACGGATGATTTCTAGAATTCTTCTAACTCACTCTAAGCAAAAATTTTCTAATAGTAACTATGGTCAAAGATCCAAAAATTGGACTACAGAACTGTCTCTCCTTCAATCTTTCAATCCATTGGTGCCTTCCATTTCTTCTTTTTAATTTCCTGGCACCTGTTCTGCAATACTTATGGATTAATTCCACAATCTACCTTGTACGATCTCGTTCCTGCCTTGCTGGGTAAACGGCAGCACCTCAGATTCATGATATTCCATTGCAGGTGGACCACCCTCACTGTTCTCTGAAATTCCTTCTACCTGTCTTTGACTAGCTCCCTCTCCTCATTTCTCTCAATGGCTACTTTTTAAACCTTTCACTTTTTTGGTATTGCCTCATTGCTTATGCCCGACATCCCTTCCTATCTGACAGAGGAAGGAGAAGAACTGATTTATATACTTTCGAACAACGTACCTCACACGCACAAGAGAAATATGTTCAAATCTGTTTCACACTCAGTCATTTCTAGTAATCTTTCTACTTAGGCTTTTAGGGATCCTTTCTCCCCCTGGTAATCTCTTCTTTATCCTGTATTTTTAGTATTTCTCAATTCTGTTAATTTTCTTAAAAAAGGAATGAATGACTCTTTCTTGACCCAGCATTCTTCTCTAGTAAGCTCCTCTCTCTCCTTCAAAGGCTCCCATCAAATGACAGCCTGCACTAACTGACTGCACTTTCTCACCTCTCATTCAATTATTCCATTCATGAAATCTCTCTGCAAGGTCTACTCTATGATGCAGCCCATCTACTGCTTTTTGGAAAATGTCCAGTTACTATATTTTTCCTTTCTGGATTTCCTATTTGGCTCTTTTATAAATCCCCTGGCTTTTCTCCTTCAAAATGTCCCGTTCTTGTATCATCTCCTTGAACACTGTAGAAAACATGAGTCTAAGGTTCTTTTTATGCGGCATATTCTCGGTAGTTCTTTGGATGTCAAGTGTCCTGTCTGTCACGTTTGCCTTCTTTTTGAGTGACAGTGCATTTTCTCATGCAGTCTGCTATTTTGGTCTGGAAGCTCTAAGGCAATGGGACTTGTCCTCTGCAGAAATCTCACATTTGTCCTGAGTTTCTGAGATGTCACTATCGGGAGGTTTGCATTTGCTTCTTTTGGGTCCTGTGGTTTTTTGTTTTTTTTTTTCTTGAAGTTTCCTCTCCCTACACAAGTGGTACAAACTGAGGTGCCCCCTTGAATGTATTATGCTATAAATGTAGATGTAACATACATTTTTTTACATTTCTAAAAAAGCCAAATAGAAAAATCAAGAAATGAAAAACATAGTAAATGAACATTTTCTAAAAAGCAGTAGATGGGTAAAATCAAGTGTGGGATTCTGATTTCTCCTTGGGGCTACTTTTCTACTGGATGGCTCATTCTCAGGTCACAGTTTCCCTGGTTCCATTCATGGGTAGAATAGTCCCTTGCATGACTTCTGCAGAAAGTTCCCTCATTGCCTGGCAGATGTTAAAATGCTAGCCCCCTTTTGATTTGCTTGTCTCTATGGCTTTTAATTCCACCTTCACTCATGGCTTCTGAAGAATCCTCTTTCTTCCTTTTGAGTGTGGTTGAAAATTTAAAATATTTTATAACTTATAAATGTTTTTTCAGAGTTTCTATATGTTTAGAGCAAGAAAAGGCCTTCCTCAATCTGTTTATTACACACTTTTGAGAGGAAGTCAAAATCCAGTCTTAAACCAAATGCAATCAGGGTTTTGAAATCACCATTCCAATGGGATCGCTCCACCCGTCATGGGCATGTTTTATTCCTCACACTCCTTGACCATTCTAAAGCACCCAGTACTCTTGCCTTCTCTCTTCTGGGACTATTACTCCTTCACTTTTCTCAGCACTGTTTTCTCTGGGTTGTGCTCCTGCCACCCTCTTTCTCAGCCAAACTGATGGCTCTTTTCCTCTGTCCACACTTTAAATGTCGTGTTCCATAGGATTTATCATTTCTCACTCAAGCAATATCCTCCTCTTGCCAGACTTGATCCACCTCTACTGTTGTGACTCTCAAGTTATTATCTCCAAGCTTGCAGGAGCGGGGAGGTAGGCGGCATTTCTCTTCCACGGCTTGGACCTGCATATCCAAGGATTTACTAGAGAACTTCCTTGGAAGTTCACCAGCATTTCAAGTCAAAAGGAATTCACTTATCATTCCTCTGTCTCTCTCCCCCACTACACAACTAGTATTTTCTGCTCAGCCATCCAATTACTCAAATCAGAAACACGGTCACCCTGATAACTCACAGTCACCACATCCTGCCAATTCCACCTCCTTAATATCTTATAATTCTGTCATTTCCTGTCCAGGTTGCTGCTATTAATCTATATTAAACACACATCACTTTTCTCTTGGACTTGGCAATAACCTTGTAAATGAGCTTCTTCCCTGCAGCTACAAGACCATCAGTCCAACTCACCACACCAGTCAGAAGAGTCAGTTCTCTAAATTACAAATACAATCGTGTTATGCCCCCTTTTAGGACTCTTCAGTGACTCCTAATTCCATATAAGACCAAGATCAGACCAAGCCAGGCATGAACATTTATTTTTTTCAGCGTCATCTCCTGCAGTGACTTTCCTCCTTTGTCTCTGGTCACCATTCCTAGACACACGCCTGCCTGGGTGTCTTGCATGCCCTAGCCATAAAGAGTATTTTAAAGATTTTTAAATGGGTTATACTGTTTCCTGCTTTGGGGTTATCTTGGCCTAAAAAGCCTTTCCTCATCCTCCTCATTTGCTGCTTCTTGTCAATCGACTATTGCCCTGGCTCCTCCCCTGGAACAACTGGGTCTTCTCTCTTATTCCTCCTATCCTCATACCAGAGGTTTTCAACCTTGACTGCACAGTACTGTATACTTGGGAAGCTACTGAAAAACCCAAATGCCCAGGCCACAGCCAAGATCACATAAGACAGAATCTCTGTGGGGTAGAATCCAGGCAACTGAATTTTTTAAAGTTTCCTATGTGATTCACATGTACACACGAGGGTGACAACCTCCATCCTTGCTGCCTCTATTCTCACCTGTGCTATTACACGACCTTACAAGTTGGGACCCCATGCTGCATGATGAGTCCTCTGATCCTCTGAGGGTAGAATTGATTTCTATTAGCTTTTATGCCCCCAGTGCCTAGCACAATACCTGGTATTTGCAAAGTATGTAAGAACTGAACTAGAGATAAAAATAAGCCCTCTTCAGTTAGGAGTCTAGATAACTTACTGATCTAAAATCATTTTAGTGGTTTCCTTTTTATCTCTATACTAAATAACTTAGATGAGCTGGCAAGTCATTTGGCCTTTAACAAAATCACAGATCACGCTGTATCATGACCTTCACCGTACCTCTCTGAAGTCAACACAAATAAGAATAATGAATACAGGGGGGTAGTCCTCTGAACAAATCCAACATTAAAAAGTCCTGACTCATAAAATAAATGAACCAAATCAGTAAGAGATTATTGACAAGCCTTCCCCTTCTATTCCACTTATTCCTAGGTGATTTATTATTTGAATTCTCCTCAAAAATTCACTTTCTCTGTGAAGAATTTGTTGACTATGTCAGCGTACAATGATCTTGCCCTTTGGAAAGAAACAGAGGAAAACCCTGGCTTTACGCGAATCATCTGTAACTTTACAACTGGCACTTTGCCACATACTAACGGGAGGGCCCATTAGGGCCGCTGGGCCAGATTCACCCATTAGCTGTCTTTGTATGTCCTGTAAGCTAACAATGCTTTTGACATTTTTAAATGATTTTTAAAAAATTAAAAGAAAAATTTTGTGATGTGGAAATTATATAAAATTTTCATTTGTGTCCATATTTGGAAAAAAAATTTGCTGGGCAATTCAATTCTTTTTAGATCCACACCTTAGGTTAAATTCTGCTTCAGAGTTAGATGCCCAAACCCAACTAATTTTTCCAGGATCTAAATCAGGGAGTGAGGAATCTTTTCCTTTTAGAAGGCCACATTAATTTAACTGTAATCAAATAAGGCCACATTCAAGAAATGTCAATTAGACATGCTTAAAAATGTACATTATTTTGTAAAAAAAAAAAACTACCATGTACTTAACAATTAAAACAAATAAAACTATTTGTTAATTGTAAAGTTAACTGATCTTTTAATGACTGTGTCGTATCTACTTTTTGTTGGAAAGCATCTGAATATGTGGTTGCATGGTTGAGGGCCACAGGTTCAGCTGTTCTCCTAGATGAGTACCAGTCATTTGTGACCTTAAGCACATCTTGATTTGGGTTAGGCAGGGGGGTATAAACTCACATCAATAAGTGGTCACAAAGCAAGAGAGCATTTTTCTGGCATGTTGCTGAAGGCGTGGGTATTCTACTATATTTTCCATATTTCGATTGGGTCTTTCTTAGCCTTGAACAATGACTTTAAAATGTCAGCTACCGAGAACGCAAACATTTCCATCTGTATTTCTCTTAGGTGCCCTGGTGATATCAAGAGGGTGAGGCTGCCATGCTAATTACAGTGTGATATCGTGATTCTCAAAGTCAGTGATCTCTTCATTGTACTCAAATAATAGGTCTGTAATAGGTGCATGTTGTTCAAATGATTCCTCCTACTCACTGATGAGTTTTGTTAACTGGGGAAAATGCTCATCGGAATGGCATTTTGAAAAAAGCCACGTTTTTTCAAAATGCTTGGATTTTTTCCTATATATCATATGTACATTCAGTTTTATCGTGCAAAGAAATATTTGGATTCTTTTGATTTGACATGATATCACACAGAAATGCCACATTCCTATAGAACCCTTCCTTCTATAATTCACAGTGCTGACTGTGTTCACTAAATGCACCTGTTCTCACATAGACTTCGCCTAACACCTATTACTGTGATAGCCAACACATAAATCCGTGTGGCAAATCCACACTGAATACCTCATGGTTCAACTGTAGCACATTACAAAACTGACTATGCCATGGGGCATTTGCACAAATATAGTTAACGATACTTATAACTGGTTGGAAAGTGTCATTCAAAATAGTAGCGTTATTACAGAGATTTGGCTGATACAACATACAATGAAAAGAAATGAGAGCATCTGGATCTGTTAATATTAAAACTTGATTTTTTAATCTGTACAATCAACCCTTCATGTTTTCCTGTCATGGAAGGTGCGCTATCTGTACATACACTCAATATATTTACCAAATTCAGTCCCAACTTCCTGACATTTATCTTGAAAGTTGTTGAAGATACCTATTTCTTGTGTTCTGTTTGCAAGAGTGCCCAAAGTAACTCTTCAAAGCAAAGAAAATCGTGATGACTCAAAGGAAGTATAGAACCTACACTGAGTCAGCAGTATCAGCTAGTTCATCTAAAGCAACGGAATAATATCTATTTTCTTTTTGAAGTATTGTATGAAGTTATAATTCGAAAGCTAATTTATGCTGCTGATCAGTTATGGTTCTCCTTGAAAGAGGCAGTTGTTTGTACTTTGAAACATTACTGGTGTATAAGCATCCTACAACTTCAACAATGCAGTCTTTCACAATTTCTGCATCACTAATGGCTTCCCCTTTCCCCCAAGTATATAAGCTGCTTTATAAGTTGCTTCAGGGGCATTATTTCCTGGGCTTATTGATGCCTGAAGGAATTGTCTTTGCTTTTGCTCTTCATCTTTTAATTTTTGCAATACAACCTTTCATTCCTTTTCCTCTAATTTAAAATATTTGTGGCTCATACGAATGTTATAATGCTGATTAGCACTAAATTTCTTTAATGTTGATATTGCAGGAACAATAAGCAAGCAAATCATCTTCTCTTTAGCAGAAGCACGACAATATTGTCAATTCCCAATCCTCATTAAAAAAACTGTTTTCTTCCTTCAATGTTCTCTTGATCTTCATTGACGTAATGGGCTATTATGCAGACAAAATTAAAAGTACTGTTCAGCTTTGTGACTATTCACAAATTACACTTTGGACAGAGACACAGTGCCCTGTTGTCAAAAGTTAAAAGACTGGCATACTCCACCCCTGTAAACTCTCTCCAGCAAGCCTTGCGCAGTAGTGGCACCAGTCAGGTGGGGGAAATTAGAACTAACTCACGAACATAGCCGCTGTCAATTTAGCCCTAACAGCTTACAAATGGTCTAACTGCCAGTCAACTCGGGAGGATTAGTTCATTGAAACTGACTTTATTCTTTGGTATTTTAAATACATTCATTTTAAAAATAAAGTAAAACCATAAAAGGCAAATAAAATGTATTAATAAAAATAAAGGCATTCTATAAAATTTGGATTCTGTCAAAAGGCCACATGTAAGGCTCTAGAACACTACATGTGGGCCCTAAGGCCCCAGGTTTCTCACCCCTGATCTAAATCTTTGAGCCCATGCATGCTGGCCCCCATCTGCTCTAAGGCTTAGGAAACAGATTAGGGCTGTAGTTGTGAGATGATATTATACATTCTGGGGAGCTAGAATTTTCCATTTTATCAGTAGTTGGAACAAAAAAGTTAGCTTAGTGGGGCACCACAATAAAGGTACCCATATTACTTACATATTTTTAAAGAGTGCCTTAAATTATTGATTTAATATTATGTTATTACTTAATATTCATAGATCCCATTTTATTAAACAACAGTAATCCAAATGATCTAATTTTCCACTATGCCTTGCCCTCAACAATAAATATATCAGCTCATGTTGGAATGAACATCAATCCCAAATATTCTCATTCGAAATACTGGCATTGACTAGCAACATACAATTACTCTAAAGGACATTGTCATTCAAGTGGCAAGTTTCCATCCTGGCCAATTACATTTACTAGTTTTTGATTTTGTGATGAACTAGATATTATGTGGTTTGCAAAATTCCAGGACATATTCACACAGCCTCAAAAAAGGAAAGCTACGTCTCCAACAATTATTCCATGAGAGGAGTAGGGTTAATTATCCCTACCAGAACCATAATCTCCTCATTAATTCACAGCTCAATGGGCCACAGACGGAGCCATCTGTGTAACTATTTGTACCTGCTCCCAGGAGGAAGAAGAAAATAGGTATACCTTTTGGTATAGGTGAAAGGCTGCCGAGAGAAGGGTCCACCTTAGAGATACAGCCGAGTGAATTTCATTCAGAAAACATCTGCTGGCGTCAACTGGCTCCGATGTGTATCGCTACCTCTCTGGAACAGTTGGGAAGTGCAAGTAGGCACGGTCCCTGGACACAGCTGGGGTGCTGAGTCTTTCATTAGGTAAACAACCAGGGGCAGGTGGGGCTAATTGGATTCAACTGTTTGGTGACAGCCAGGGCATGATGTTTACTTTCTTTCCCAGACTGCATCTTTCAGATACTTCAGAAACTAGGAGCACGAAGCTACACAAATGAATCCTGGCCAAGGCTGGTCCACATTAAACTGTGCTAGCCTAACCGAGACTGTGAGTGCCTGGACCTGCAGCAGGCAGAACTGCAGTGAGACGCCCAGCAACACAGTGCCAATGGCAAGTAGGGATGCGAAAATAAGCCTTACTGTTATGCTGCTGAATTAAAATCAAAATAAAAACACAAAATCCAAATCAAACAACCTCTTAAGATGGGGGCAGAATACACAGGAAAAGAGCAGAGAAACATGAAATCATCTTTGACTTCACATTAGATGCTGGTCAGAGAGCGTGGGACTCACAACTTAAACTACAGCAGTAACAGTGGATAATTGTTTGTAGGAAACAAACAATTCAAGAGGACCCAAGGAAAAAGGATTTGGAATCTGAGAGTTTATAGAAAGTACTCTTGGGGATAATTTAATAACAACCTTTAAATGGACAAGTTCTTATATGAAGGTTCACAACTGTTTGACATTTAAAAGACCAGGAAGAAAATTATATTGTGATAAAAGCAGTGGACCAAGAATTGATATAAAGTCTGTCCAAACTGTGAATGTGCATATTTTTTGTGAGATATGCAAACTGATATATATTCTGTGTTTGAATATCCTTGTGATCTTTACAAAAAGATACAAGACTAGGTAACTCCTTGATTAAACCTTGCATTGAATGCAGAATGAAACTCAAATTCTCTGGTCTTGAGAGCCTTCATCAGGGGTTCTTAATCCTGGCTGCACATTAAAACACCTGGGAAGTAATTTTAAAAATATATCCATTTCAGTCTGAAGTGGGGCTCAGCATGGGTATGTCTTTTTTGTTGTTGTTGTTGAATCATAAACATATAGATCATGTACACATAGCTACTTCCCTATCTTCCCTACTTCAGACCTCATCTCGTTTACTCAATTATTGTGTTAAGACATTTATACTCTATACTTAATAGATCCGACACGTACCCTTGCATTATGCACTATAGGTGTGATCCCATTATTCACCCTCTCTCGATCTGACCTTCCTCCTCCCCTTCCATCCCCCTCTTCCCTCATGCATCCTGGGCCATAGTTGTGATCTATTCTTCATATGAAAGTGAGTCACTGTAAATTGGCTTCATAATAGTACTGAGTACACGGGATATTTTTTCTTCCATTCTTGAGATACTTTACTAAGAAGGATATGTTTTAGCTCCATCCATGTAAATGTAAAAGAGGTAAAGTCCCCATCTTTTTTAAGGCTGTATGATATTCCATGTATACATATACCACAATTTATTAACCCATTCATGGGTCGATGGGCACTTGTCTCCCACGTGCTTCCCATGTAGGCCCCCCAGTGATCTGACCCTTGCACCTGTCTAACCTCACTTTGAATTCAACCTCTTTGCTCACTCTTTTCTGGTTACATGAAACCGAATTCAACCTAGCTCTTATCTCTGGGCCTCCTCCTTCCTCTGCCTACAATGCTCTTCCCCCACATCTCCACGTGTCTCCTGCTCATTCTTCAGAATCGAGCTCAAACCTCACATCCTTGTGATGTCTTTCTTGAAGCTGTCTGCCCCTCACTTGAAATCTTTTTAAATTTAATCACATCATCCTTATTACCGAGAAAGCTACTTTATTTGTCACTTGATTATCCCTCTCCCTCCATTAAAGTTTAAAATCCATGAAGGCAAGGACCTTGCCTAGTTGATTCATGTCTCTGCCCTTAGCCCTAGAATAATGCTGGCTTCTGGAGGCGCTCAGTAAGTAAATGTTGAATGAATAAAGTAACAGATCGAAGGAAAGAAGGGTACCATTGAAGCACAAAACACCAGGGAAATAACAGAGGCCTAAAAATATCTTCCTTTTGCCATCTTATTAGTGAACATCAACAGTACTGTCAACTAATTAATTTAAAAACTAAATAAAAACACTACCAACAGGAGCAAAAACAAATAATCATACTGGCCGACGCTTATTTAGCATTTACCATGAACTGGCCATTCTTGCAAGTGTTTTCCATATGTTAACTCTCAATCCTCACAGCAGTCCTTTACAGTAGGTACTGTTCTTATTCCCATTTGACAGATGAAACACTGAGGCACAGAAGTTTGGGAACTTGCCTGTGGTCAGGAAGCCAGTAAGGGAGACCGTGGCCTGAACCCAGATCTACTGTTGCGGAGTCTGTCTGTGTTCCTAACTACAATATCTCTCTAAACCACTTGAAACATCTGTCAGGTTTCCTCTGTTCTCTTTAATTCCACTGCCTCTTCTTTGGGCTTTAAAGTCAGACGGACTTAGCTTCTAACACAGACATCACCACTTTCACCCTCTGTGACCTTAGCTGCATTACCTGGTCTGTAAGGTAGGAAAATATAATTTTATAGAATTGTTGTATAGAAAATATAATTTTATAGACTGACTAGATGAGCTAATGACTATAATTCCCTTGCACAGGGACTTTGTACTTTAATGAATATTTATTTCAGTCTCATCCAGGTCCTTATTACTTTGCCTTTAGGTTACCGCAACAGACTCCGATCTGATCATGACAGACTGAGTTGGGTGGGAGAAATAAGGACTAGCTGCTTGCTGCAGAATTTGCAGGACATCTGTTTAGGGGGGCAGCACCTTATCTGGCTGGAAGGGCAGCTGACACGTCTGGAAGTGAAGTCACTTTCCTTGATCCCCTTGATCAGTTAGTCAGAGGGAAAGGTCTATGGAGAGACA
>NW_003852444.1:10199760-10219304 GCF_000181295.1 Otolemur garnettii
TCTGGCTGGAAGGGCAGCTGACACGTCTGGAAGTGAAGTCACTTTCCTTGATCCCCTTGATCAGTTAGTCAGAGGGAAAGGTCTATGGAGAGACACCATGCTAGATATCTGAGATAATTATGTGCAAAAACACATAGTAATTTATTTCTAGAAGTTGAGAGTTCAGACCAGTGATTTCTAACCAGTAACATACATAAGAATCACTTTGGGGATATTTTCAATCTATGATTGCCTTGGCCCAGAATGTCAGTGGCCCTAGTGTGGGAAACCCAGCATGTGTTTTGAAGTATCCCTAATTACTCTGAGGTAAGCCCAAAGTTGAAAAACAATGTCTGAGACAGAGAAAGGCATATAAACCAATAATGAAATAATACATAAGAAATTTAAATTGCGCTACCAGAACAGTCATCTTTAATAAATTAAAGGAGCACATAATAAAAGTTCACTTGCTGAATGCCCTCCATGAAACAGATGCTGTACATATTTTATGATGCTCTTTTGCACCTATTCAATATTTAATAAAATGAACATATCAGGGGACACAACAGAGCTGTGAGGGACAGATCAGAATGCATAGTACAAACTTGGACGGAGTTTGCGTGTGAGGGGTTTCCCTGGTGTATGACCTTGGCTGTTCTGAGGTTCAGAGTTAGTTAGGTTGAGAAAGGCTGCAAAGCGAGCTCTTATCCCTACAGAACCCTGGCCTCTGGCCACACAGAAAACCTGAAGGCTTCATGAGCCCACAGCCTCTGTTGTCCAGTCTGCTATTTAGCAAAATGGGGCCAGCGAAGTCTTTTAAAACACCACTTTGATTGTGCCAACCTCTTTAGTAAAACCTATGATTTTTTACTTAATACTTACGGGAGGTTTTAAAAATTCCCCTTTCTTGTCATTCCTACCCAACCACATGGTCCATTCTAGTCACTCTGATCTCTTGACCTTCCCCTTACACATCCCGTCCATCTAGACAGCCCACTGCTTGCTCAGCCTGTCCAATCTGGCACAAATTTCCTTACTATTCAACAAATACATCAAGGGTCAGCAAGGTGCCCAGCCTTGTGCCAGAACTGATTTCTACCACAAGCAATTGCAAGCGTATCCTATCGGACTTTTTCTTCATGTTCTAGCATGAGTTCTAGCTCCTCTATGAGGAAGTGGTGAAAGGTGTCCTTGAGGATGGTTATGCCTCCCCTAACAATAACATGCTTGCGTCTTGTATCAGTGGAGCCGCTACCAGAAGAGGGTTTGTTTGTATTCTCTTCGAAGCTCAGCACAATGCAGACAGCCCCCTTCACCTCCCACCCTTGGGTAAAAAAATTGATTAATGAATTGATGCGAAATTGCAACAGACAGAAACTTCAGAAAACTGTGATTTCCAGTCTGTAAGTTACTATTTTGGGACACATATGCTGCTGGTTGTGTCTCAGGACAAAGAGGGAAAGCAAGGGGAGACAAGTGCTCAGCCTGGAAGTAGCAGGCTAACGGGCTGACTGCCTGATTGCTAAGGCAGCACAGCAGAGAATTCACAGCTGAGTTTGCCTTTAAGCCCCAAGGGGTGTGGCTAACTAAGGAAGAGACTTGTAGCCCTCATTTCCCTTTTAGGGAACCTCTCTTTAACCAAAGCATGTAACATGACATCATTCTGTGCAGACAGTACCATCTTCCTCTCCAGAGGGAGGCGCTCACAGGAAGGTGAGATGTTTTTGACCTTCGCTCAGATCTCTGAACTCCCAGCGGCTGCTGGGGTTTTCAGGGTAAACTTGGAAAACAGGCCAACTCACAGCAGAGGGCATTGTGAGTTTATGGATTCCATCATTTCTGGGAGAATTATCTGCTGAGGATCACATGGGAAAAAATCAGATTGCAATGTTTTCCTGCTCCCTTCCTCCTTCCCCAGTGTTAGACCATTTTGGATCATTTGAATTGTATATGGCTTTCTATTTAAGTCAGTCATTTGCTGGCAGCGAAACTAGAACATTTCCTGTTTTCCTCTCAGTGTAATCAGAATTTGGCTGTCCAAATTAGGACTGCCCTAATTACTCCTCAGCAGGTGCCAATCTGGGGGAGGGTATAAATGGGAAGAGAGGAAGTAAGGACACTTGGCATCTTCAGATCCATGCGATAAGAAAACACTTTCTCTCTAAGCCCATACAGCTTGGGCTTCCTTGGTAACAGGAAACACGCAACGCACACCATGGGGTCATATATATTGTCTGTGCGCACATGTGAGTGTGCATTGTTGTATAACAACTTTAAAGATGACTTTCCATTTATTCCCCCTCCTAAGCCTCACAGAATTCCTTTCCCCAGTCCTGAAATAAATTCAACTGACGCCTTTAATGCAGCAACCATGAAAATCACTCTCAGATAATCCCCTAAGATCTGACAAAGCCTACCAGTAAGTGGACGCCATTTCGTAGACTATGGCCAGGAGGGATACCAAAGCGATATGATCTCTTGGGAGAAGGAATCAAGAGACACTTGGTGAGTACAGTTTGTCAAAGAGTCAAAAGGAATTGCTATGTTTCAGAAGAAGTGGTCCCAGGGAGATACAGTTTGCTATTGGGACAAAATGGTGAGAGACAAACGGCAGAGAAATAGCTCAATTCCCATAGGAAGGACAGACCCTGTGAGCAAACCATCAGGTTCCTGCCTAAAAGCAATCACCTGCCTTGTGCGTTAGATTCCCACCCTTCTCACCCAGCCAAAACTCAGTTTCAGGAATTTTCCCCTATCTCTCCCACATCAACAAATCTCCGTCTTTCCCAAATAATTTTCTCCCAATTCAAATATGCACTTATTATGCTAAATGTTTTAAATAATATTTAAAATAACAAAACAACAACAAAAATGCTTCCTTCATGTGGCCTCACTTCAACTACTACTTCATCTCTCTGTTCTCTTTCACAGCGAAACTCACTGTTAAAGTTTTGTCTATATTTATAATTCCTCTACTCCCAGTTTCGCCTGTAAGTCCTTGCCAGTCTGGTTTTCACCCCTACTACTGCATAGAAGCAGTTCCTGTGACAGTCACCTACAGCCTCCACCTGCTGAAGGCTCACACAGTCCATGCTGAGTTCTAATGCTGACCCAAGAACAGCATTGACTCCTGAGACGCCTCCTCCATCGCCTCACTAGGTTTCCATGACATCACACTCTCTTGATCCTCCTCCCACTGTCCTGGTGGTAGCTTCTCAGTGTGCTTTGCTGGCTTCTCCTCCTCTTAGAAATGTCTTACTGTCCTCTTCTCTGTCATATGTATGATCCTTGGGAGGTGGGAAATCTCCTCCAGGGAGATTTCAGTTAGTCGCATGGTTCAATGGCTGCCAGGCATCTGTTTCCAAGCCGGACCTCTCTCCTTTTGATGCATGTATCCAACTACCCATTCCATATCTCCAGGAAGCTATTTAATAGTTGTCTAATAGTATAAACTTAAATGCTGAATGGCTTGCCCCCAAATCTACAATGTCCTCCATCTCAATACCTGGCAACTTCATCTTTTCACTGCTCAGATAAGAAAATCCCAAGAGTAGGGCGGTGCCTGTGGCTCAAAGGAGGAGGGTGTCGGCCCCATATACGGGAGGTGGCAGGTCCAAATACAGCCCCGGCCAAAAACTGCACACACACACACACAAATTCTAAAAGTAATTTTGGACATCTTTCTTTCTCTCATACCCTTACTCTGATCTGGCAGAGAACTCTGTTGGCTGTCCCTCCAACATACACTTAGAATTCAACAGTTCTTACCATTGCTGCTACTGACAGTGTATGCTGTCTTCATTTTGTACCTGATTAATAAACCAGTCCTTAGCTGGTCTCCTTGCTTCTATCCTTGTCCCTCTAGAGCCTATTTTCAGTACTCACATTTTAAAATGTATGTAAGATCATGCTGTTCCTAGCCATAATCCCTGAAACGGCTTCCATTTCTCCCCAAGCAGAACTTAACATCCTTAGAGTGTCCTGCAAGGCCCCCCCATGGCCTGGCCTTCTGTTTCTTCTAGGCCATCCACTTAAATCCTCCTCCTTGTTCACATTACTCCATGCTGGCTTCCCCGTTGTTCCTAAAGGTGTCCTGCAGAATCCTGCCGGAGGGCCTTTGCCATCAGAGAGCAGTCAAACTCTTTCAACTCCTTCCACACTTTCATCAACTCAACAGGGCCTCCCCAGGGCACCCTATTTAAAATTGCAACCTCCTCGTCCATGCTTTTCAGTCTATCTACCTTACTCCATTTCTTTATTCCCTATTACTAATTATCTTCTAATATTCCTTATATGTTTATCTGCTATATTTACTTATTGTCTATCTCTCCTGTCCCAATCCCTAATAGAATGCAAACCTCATGAATACAGATATTCAATCTGTTTGGTTCACTGCTATCTCTACAAACTCTTGAGGAGCACTCAGTGAACACTTGTTGAATAAATGAAATCCTGGAAACCAAAGGAATGAGCTGCTTTAAGGATGGAGTGCTTGATTATGTTAATAGTTACTGAGATTAAAGAATATCCTGACAGGTATAACAAATTTTGGCAAAAATATGGAAGGATTGAGATAATTCAAAGCCTGGAATCACAGAACCACTGCTGACAATCTTGAAGCTATCCCAACACCCAAGGAAGAATGACTAGCAGTAAAACCCTGATGCTCATAAAGAAAAAGAAGGGAGATTACAGAAATGCACAGAATTGGGAATTAAAAGGAAAATTCTGAACAGACAATTAATGATAGTTTGTGGACAATTAGGCACTGGTATTCACTGGAACTAGGAAGATCTCACAAAAAGAACAAGTCACACGACTTTTTCCTTTCCTAACTGACTTAAATGAAGAAGTAGGTAGTTTGGCTCTTGGTTTTTTCCAAAGTGCATCTGAAAGCTACCCCAAAATGAGAATCTTTAAGGAATGGTTCAGCAGGGAGAAGGGAGTCCTAAGAGTAAAGGGCTGGGAGGACACCTGAACAAATGCCTAGTGCTGTCCACAGCTGGTTTGTCCACGCTCATCTTAGGGAGACATGAGGGAGGGTTGGCTGCATTAGAAGGGTCAAGACTGGAAAGATACCAGCAAGGCATCTAATGAAGGCTCTTAGGGAGCAGATGATGAAATATAGAAAATACTGTCATGGGAAATGGTAAAGGCAATTGTCATCATCACCTTCACTGTCATTATCAAAACTGCAGACCATTCTCCTAAGTGAAGTATCTCAAGAATGGAGAAACAGATACCCCATGTACTCACTATTATATTGGAACAAACTGATGAGTACACAGTATGAACACAGGGAAATAAAACTCAGTGGAAACCAACCGGGGGAGAGGAGAGGCAAAAACCCACTGTTTGGGCGATGGGCACACCTTTAGCTGGAACTTAAGAATTACAAAAGCGATCCATATAAGCTAAAACATTTGTATTCCCTTAATATTTAGGGAAAAAATTAGTTTAGCACATACAATTATATACATTAGGTACTACTTCATAATCAATGGCTATGCTACTGGTAAAACATGGTAATCATGTTTTAGAGAGCACATTATTTTGTTAAAAATAGTTCCAAAAGATTGACATTTATGGAATGACCCTTTGAGAAAAAGACTATTATTATCCCCTTTTGCAGATAAGGAAAATAGGCAGAGAGGCTGAATAGCTGTTCAAGGTCATATAACTAGTAAGTAGAAAGGCTGGAATTCAAACTTTAGCTGCAGGGCCTGCTCTTGAGCTAAAGCCCAGGTTCTTAGTTTCTAGAAAAACATACCAACTCATTAACTAGTAAGTAACACAGATACTCTAAAAGGAAGTTTCAAGAGGAACACCCCCACGTTCTCGACTGAGCACTGTCCTGTTGAATACATTTAAAATAACAAACATAAAACACAAACTAAAGACTGCTTATAAAATTGAGAATGACATGGAATTTGGAGGAATAGCTAAGGTTTTTCTTTTTCTTTTTCTTTTTTTTTTTTTGAGACAGAGTCTCACTATGCCACCTTGGGTAGAGTCCGTGGAGTCACAGTTCACAGCAACCTCAAACTCTTGGGCTTAAGCAATTCTCTTGCCTCGCCTTCCAAGTAGCTGAGACTATAGGCGCCTGCCACAACAATGCCCAGCTATTTTTCTGCTGCAGTTGCCATTGGTGTTTAGCTGGCCCGAGCCGGGTTTGAACCCTCTGGCCTTGGTGTATGTGACTGACGCTTTAACCACTGTGCGACAGGCACCGAGCCAGCTAAGATTTCATTTTTTTTTTTTTTTATGACAGAATAAAGATTCAAGAATATCTCAATAGACTGAAATGATGAGTTAAAAATAACATTACATTTAATGGGTAAATGCTAGCTCTTGAATTTACATTTAGCAACACACACACACACACACACACACATCACACGCAACAACTAACAGCATAGAAAAGAGAATGCTAATTTCAGCCAGTATTTCTTCTTATATGTCCTTGCCTCCATTCGGCCAACCAGGGGGCAAGTCTTACAAACTTTTCCTCTGCAATGCTTGTGATTTACCCCTTCCCCTCCATTTTCCTTGCCTCCCTCCTAATTCAGGCACTTGATGTTTCTCTCATCTCTACCTCCCCTCCCCTGCTTCTCCAGTCTCACCAAAGCACAAGTGTTCCCTACTTACACGGCTTCAGGGGTTCCTCACCACTGGGTTTATTAAAAACATTAAGTTTCCTGAGCTGGACGTCCAAGATCTTCCAGTTTGGCCCCAGTTTTTCTGTCTAATGTCCAAACACTCATCACTTGTTCTTGTTTTGGTTCCGTCCTTCCCCTCAAGCCCATCTGTCTAAATCCACCTCATTCTTCACAAAGCCTAGTTCACATCACTCAGCAAGACTTTCCTGTTCTCCTTAGTGATTTCCTCCTCCCGCAGATAAGCATCTTTACTGATCTTACCATATTTTCTGTCATGAAGTAAAGCTGTGGATAGACACATTCTATTTCCTTGTCCTGTATTGCTCTTTATTCTTTACCAAGAATGTAAACTCACTAAAGGT
The DNA here is from genome assembly GCF_000181295.1 of Otolemur garnettii. Taxonomy (NCBI): domain Eukaryota; kingdom Metazoa; phylum Chordata; class Mammalia; order Primates; family Galagidae; genus Otolemur; species Otolemur garnettii. Next base: position 10,206,761 of record NW_003852444.1, read on the forward strand.
AGAATCAACTTCCTTATCTGCACACACTCACAGAGGCTTGGTAGAGGCTCAGTAAATACCTGCCCAATGTAATGACACAGGTAATAAGCAGCACTGTGCCCAGCACGAGGACAGTGATCCTTCTGCTAAAATACCCTGAGCACATCTGGAGCACTGAGCACAGTTCCTTTTTAAGATGGATACTGCCAAGCTAATGGGCAATGGAGAAAGATGACGGGGCTGGTTTGCAGACCCAGGATATACCAGAAATGGAGAATGTTTGGACTAGGGGCAAAAATAAAGATTAAACGGACCCTGAAAGCTATATTCTGCAGATGAGAACTTTCATATATAAGGATTAAATTGTTTTAGATGACTCTAGAAAAAAGACTATGTCCAATGCATAGGAGAATATCATTTCAAAATAAGGGAGAGTTTCCAGATGGGACCTGTTCAACAATGACCAGTCTGCCTTGTCGATGCCGTTGCTTCCAGTCACTTGCTGTGTAGAGAGGCAGGATCATAAATGACAAGGAAAAGACCACCTATGACAAAAAGGTGCCAAGCTACAGGAACTTAGACATTTTCTTTCAAAATGACATCAGCAACATTTTATAAATGGCCACCCTTGGGTTTAAGATTCTAGAGTGAACTGTGCCTTATCATGTTCGAATTATGTAACATCTCCATTATAATTATTCATCAACATTGCTACTTGTGACAAATTATTGGGTGCCTATAACCAGATGTATAAGAGAAAGAGGGCATGCTTGTCTTAAAAAAATGAAAGGAGGTTCGGTGACTGTGGCTCAAGTGGCTAAGGCGCCAGCCACATATACCCGAGCTGGTGGGTTCGAATCCACCCAGGCCCACCAAACAACAATGACGGCTGCAACCAAAAATTAACCAGGCGTTGTGGCGGGCGCCTGTGGTCTCAGCTACTTGGGAGGTGGAGGCAGTAGACTCGCTTGAGCCCAGGAGTTAGAGATTGCTGTGAGCTGTGATGCCATAGCACTCTATCGAGGGCGACAGCTTGAGGCCTGTCTCACAAAGAAAAAAAAGAAAAAAAATGGAAGGAAAGAAGGAAAGGAGGGAAGGAAAGAAAGAACATTAAATTTAGTGGGAGTTAAACATAAAAGTAAATTTACAATGTAATGTTAAAATACAATTATTTAAAAATATCTTAATTTTTTAATTTTAAAACTTTAATATTTCAAATGTTATTCAATTCTCATTTGGTAGATGAAACATTAGTACAACTGCTGTGAGTTTGGTTTTGTAAAGCTGAAACAACCACACTATGGCCCAGAAATTCCAATCTTAGGCAGCTAACTCAGAGCAGTGGTTTTTACAGTTGTTATTTGTGTATCCCTTAACATAATTTTGAAAAATTACATTCTTTTTAAGTTGACATTTAATTTGTTTCAGGATGAGTTTGAGTTTAAATGGTTTCAAAAAATATAACTTTTGGCATATCATCAAGTTTGACACTTTAAAACACTAGTTTAAATGTATCTAATGGCCAGACACGGAAAGAAAATATTGTACGATCTCACATGTGGAATCTAAAAAAAGGTTAAACCCACAGAATGAGACAGGAATAGGGGTTACTAGGAGCTGCAGGTGGTTGGAGCAGGGTGGGGAGGCATTGTTCAAAGAATATAAAGTTTCAGTTGTATTTTTTCTCTTTGAATTATTTTTTCTTCACTGAATTTTATCTTAATGAAATATACTTCTACGCTTGAAGCTATTTTATTTATTATTGTATTGTAGTTTATTTTATAAAAAATTACTTGTATGAATTAACATCCAAGAAATTTAAATTTTATCATAAAAATTTCATAAAGTTCAACTTTTTGAATTTGAATTATCAGTATAATTATTTAGTACACAATTATTTTAACATTATGAATGATATGTATCAGTTTAACCTAGGCAGAGTATAATTTTGGATAAATAATTGTTGAACAAAAAAGCAGCACACCTCAGTGAGGTGGTTGGGTTTCTTTTTTTTAATTGGTCCGTGGGACTCAGGATAATTACCACTTATTGCTAGAATGAGGCAGGTTGAGCTTTAATCTGTGTTGCATTCCTCTGCCAGATTGATCTTCCCTAAACATGGCTCCTGACTTGTTTATAATAATTTCTTATGTACCCCTCAATATCAAAATGCCCAAGTCTCCGTTTCGAAGACCCCTAGTTGGTTGGTCTTACTCTTTCTGTTCAATATTCTCTCCTACAACCTATTAGGGGCTCTGCCTCAGTCAAATCTCTTCTCCTCCTCTCCTCCAAATATTAGGCCACTATCTTAGTGCCTTCTCTGCGCCCCTACCATGCACTTATTCTGTCTCTATAAATTTCATCTCACTTTTGGCATAATTTGTATCTCACTTTTTGCTAAATTATTCCTGATGCAACCATCCTTTCTCTCTCGTGTTTTATTCCCTCTGCCCTTATGATCTGTATCATGTGAGTAGCACCTAATTATATACTGTGCTTTACCTATCTACCCTTAATTGTACATCACATATAATTTAGCATTTTACTATCCATTCTTTTCTTCTCTAATTGTTTCATGTCTTGTCAACCGGACCATAAATTATGCCTATTATTAGCTTTCTATGAGAAGTGCTATGATCTTTTCCACAAGCCCGGAGAGATTTTTGGACTCAAAGAAATCAGAGGTATAAGTAATGATTTTCAAGTTGACAACAATGGTTTTTCCTTCTCACTGATGTTAAAAACAGACATAACTGTCCCTTTGTGACAAGAGGAAATCTGAGATCAAACATGAGGCGGAACATATTGGTAAGAATTACAGAGAAAAAAAAAAAAGAATTACAAAGAAATACTATAGGTTGTACTCTAAGGATCTTTGCAACCACAAGATGAACTAATCCAGATCTGGAATTAATCTTTGAGGTGGACAAATCTTATGATCCTAGACTATTGTGAAAATAAAGGCTGGCCCTCATCTGAGCTACCCAACGGCCATCCTCAGTGGCTCCATCCCTTCATCCCTCTCATCACCTCTGCTGGTCTGACCACACAGGAGACTAAGAGATCACACCTGGGGTGCAGGTTCTCATCAGGCCCCTTGACAAACTCAGGGAAGATCCTTTTCTACAATGGTACAGTTAGGCTATGAAGGCAATTTCACCAGTCAGAACGACTGCTGGGTTCTCCAGGGACTGAGTTTGCTCAGCGCCCGGCAGAGCCCCCACCTGTAGGCCGCGGCGCAGGTGTCCTTGTACTCCTCCAGCTTCACGCACACCATGCTGAGGAACTGGTCCGAGTACGCGCTCAGGTCTCGCATCAGGTTCAGGAGGTCTTGCGCTGTCTTCTCCACGATGACCGTACTCTGCAAAGGAACCCCAGAGGGCAGACGTGAGATTCTGTACCCAAGCAACGTGCAGGACAAGGAAGGACACCTGGAATCATGCAGTAATTTAAGGCACTTGGGCTTTCCCAGAAAGACGTGACATTTAAAAATGTGGACTAAAAACAAAACAGTAAGTATAATACACAGCGTCGGTCTTCCAAAGACCTGAGAATGTTTTCTCTGGAAGGACCAGAGCTAGGGATTTTCCAATTGATTTCACAGAACTCTGGGCTAGCACAATGTATTTCTGTGCCTTTTAAGAAAGAAAATGCATATTCAGTGGGAGCCTGATTTATCACCTCTGGGGCTCTTTGAGATTAAGAGCCGGTGACAGGCAGCACAAAAGAAAAAGCCTTCCTTGATTTACTTTAAAAGTTTCAAAACCATCAATCTGTTAAGGACAACAACTAACATTTGTATTGTGTTTTACAGCCTGTAGGATGTTTTCACATACAGGGCAGACGTCATCTCACTTGAGGCTCACATAATAATCATGATAATCATGAACATTTCTAGACATCTTTCAAGGGCAAGGTACAGAGCTAAGCACGCTACATACTATATTTCATCTTCCTAACACCCCTACCTGTCAGGCGGACCCGATCATCTTCCCCAGTTTAAGACAACAAAACAGGTTTAGGGGAAAAAAAGGAAACCAAGCAAGGGCCCAGCTTTGCTCCTCTCACTACACCATCCTGCCTCAGAGCTACGCCAGGGTTCTCTGGCCCGGCAGCCCAGCTGTTTTCTCATGAGATCACAGTAACGCGCACTGTTGACTCCACTGTAAAAGCAGGGCCCAATACACTCAGACGTATTTTACAACCAAATTAAAGAAACATACAAAGGGAAGGAGGGTAAGCCCTTCCTTAAGACTAGAGACTGATAGTGCCGAGCAGCAAGTCAGCATTATGCCCCCAAAGAGGCATGTTCAGTAAATTCCAAATCTTTGATTAAGAAAAGTCTGAGTTGTTTAAACCATTAGTTCATGCCTCTTTCAAAAGCAGCAAGCGGGCTTACACTGGAGTAAATATTAATTACTCAGATGCTTAGCAGCTTGGAAGTTTTGGTCAATAACTCGTTTGTTGCATTTGTATTTATATAAAATTACATAGGCTGCGGTCGGGGTAGCCATAAAAGGAAAACAGCAAAGAAATAGTTCTCCAGTCTGACTGTAAACAATGAAGGGATCAAAGGCATTTTATTATGCTTTACACAGATTATGAGCTATAGGGTTTGGGCTGTTTTTATTTTAATAAAAAGAATGGATAAAAGCATTTAGCTTTTTCTCAACACAATGGAGGATTAGCTTGAATTACACTGCGTGCTTATTCAAGATGATCTGGTCGTGGAAGTTTCTCATCTCTCCCCTTCCCTTCCTCTCCTCTCCCTCATTCCCAGTTATCACAAGGTGAAAAGGAAAGAGCAGAGATATTCTGTGAGGCAAGCTCATAGGAAGCCAAATTACAATCTCTACAGAATCCCCACAAGTTCAACTTCCTTTTCTGTATTGATTTTAAGATTAAAGCACTGCAGCTTCACCCTGATCCATAATCCCATTCCTCTGTTATTTGCCTGTGAGTGACAGGAATTGATTCTGCCATGCTAAGAGGAATTTAAAATCCTCATCCTGATTCTGAACACAGGATATCCTACAGCATGTGGACAGCAATTAATAAAGGAGAGAGGAGCTCAGCCATCCCAACAACGCTAGTTTAAAAATCTGAAACAGTACAGGGAAGATGGGCACTGGGAAATCAATCAGACTACTGGGAGAAAGGGCCCGGGTCTATCCCCAATTACACTGTTGACGACCATCTCTGGGGTAGGTGTGGGCAGCCCCTTCCATTTTCGTGACTCCATTTAGTCCTCTAATAACCGAGGGCAATTTGATGGCCCCTTTACTCTATTGGCCCTCGTGACTCACGTATTCAATTTGTGCGCTGGTACTTTTACATTGGGGGAATACTTTGGAACTTTCCTCAAAGGAAAGTGGCCGCTCTTCCTGAATGTACTGTCAACTTCTCAAGAGGGGGAAGCATTCCTGGCTTTTTGTCCATCTCCCATTATTCCCTTTCCTCACTTGTTTATAATGTCTCAGGATCTTCAGGGCAATACTACTAATGAAAGAATCAAGACCGATGATGTTAATAGGCAGAAGCAAATCTCTGGATGCCATCTATGTGAGGGATGTTAAACACGGTTATCACTGCATCGTGAAATTTCCTTGGCTGGGTTAGGTTTGGTCTGTATTGATGACACTGCTCATTTGGAAGGAAAGGGGTCACTGCAAACACCTCTCTGTGTCCACTGGAGGTCAAGGTTTGGGGGATGGACAGGAAGGACCAGCAGGGAATGATTGGGATGCCATGGGTTAATTCTAATGGTCGTGCTTGACACAGACTCTACATGAGGCTATCTGACTACACACAATTTTCCAGCTATTTGGTTCATTTGCCTTGTCATGGTAGCGCGCTGGACAATCAATCACTATATTCTCTTCAAGAAAAAGGACACTGTAGTTTGCCAAATGATGGGCATTTTTACAGGAGAAAAAAGTTGCCATTTTTAAAGAATTTATGATAATTTCCCAATCAGTGGCTCCGACAAATAAATGTTGAAAATAGTGACTTTCTAATAAGGTCAATCTTGTTTTTATTTATTTGAACTCTTTAGCAACACAAATGATTTATTGACTTATTAATTTTGGGGCTTGCCAATGTTGAATATAATAACTTCATGAGAGGCAAAACCCTTGTTTTATTCAGGATTTCTATTAAACAACTCACAAATGATTGATGCTCGTTGAGAAACAATTCAATTCAGTTTTCTTGCAACTTACTACCAGGTAATACAGTCTGAGCATGACATGAAAAATAAGTAAAGGGGGAAAAAAAATCCCAGGACAAGCTGATAAAATTAAAAAAAAAAAAGCCACAGTTATGAAAAATCAATCATTAAAGTTTACTACAGGATACTAGTAATCTAAAGTAAAAAGTGGGTGTATACAAACCAATTATTTGGCTCTGCACTTTGAAAAGTTTAATAAGTGAGTAAATAAAGGCGACTGGACATTTGAGATGTAGTCAATTGTTTGCTAAAATGGGGCTCTGTACAATGAGATAGAAAATTCACTCTGAGTTCATATAATCTAGAGAATGTGAAGTTTTAAAGAAAACTAAAATTTAAGAGTCATCATAACTCTTAAAAAGCCAATGTAGTGTTCAGTCTTTCCCTAACTATTGGAGTAAAGAAAACAATTTTCATAGCCCATTTCCTCACATCTACTGGAATAATGTTTCCAGAATATGCTTTGGGAATGACTCTCCCCAGCTGTCTGGCTTTACTGATGAGGACTATGAGCCCAGTGACACCAGATAAGTACTGGTAGGAACAGGGTGAGAAGCAGGTCTCCTCTTGGTCCATGCCCTTTTCTAAACACCAGGTCTGCCTCTCTGACCTTCAGTCCAGCTCCACTGACCTGGCCACCCCATGCCCCAACCACACTAAATCACTAGTGGTTTCTTGCCTGCACCAGACTCATTCCCGCCTCTGTGCTGGAGTGCTCTTCCTGGCTCACGCCTCTTGTCCTTCACAGTCAGCTCCAAGGTTACCTGCTCTGATTTAAATGCCCTGCCTTCTTTACCGGTTGTCACATGTAACAGTTCTTCTTTTTCGTTACTCTGCAGTATTCTACTGTAAGAATATACCCCAATTTATGTTGATGAACCTGAAAAAATTTTTTTTCTGGCTGTTACAAATATAACTGTTAGGAGCAGTTATGCTCACGTCTTTTGATGGGCATGAGCACCCCTTTCTGAGGGAGAGAGAACTTTCTAAAAGAAGCTCACTAGGCTGGCAGGGTGGCGGTGTGCAGCAGATACACTGGTTAAATAATTTGGGGCCAGTTTCTAAATGGGATGTGGTAATCACTGGCTCACTTGGCTGTATTCTCCACTAGACTGTAAATTTCATTGTGAGCATAAACTGTACCTTCATTTCTCTAACCTCTAGTAAGGTAGCTGGCATACTGCAGGTACACATTCAATAGTTATTCAATGGATTAATGCACATACATGACACATTCAGATTTGAGTGAAAAGACAGATTTAGAATGTAATTGTAATGTGCTGTGGTGGGTCAAAGCCTGATTTGGTAAGGTGAAGTCAGACCACAGCCTCTAAATCCCTCCATCACTGTTTCTTAATCCCCACATTCTAAGGGCTGAATGTTTATTGTGGTTAAAGTAGGGTGACCAGATTTTAACATTTGTAAAGTGGGACAACATGGCTGGGGGGTGGGGTGGGGGGCAGGGGATGGGGCAGGGCAGGGCCTGACAACAATGCAAACTTTGATAAGCAGTTCTCGATAATCACTTCTCAACAATTATTTGTTATTATTACAGTTTAACATTATAAAATTAACAAAAATAATATAAAACTCATATTCTGGCAGAATAGCCACATGGCAGCTGAAAATCATATATTCCCTTCCTGTTCTCCCGCCCGTTCGTGCATTCTTTCCAAAAACTGGGATTTTTTAAAAACACCCTGGGACGCGGGACAAATTGTTCAAAAGCGGAACGTCTGGTCACCCTAGGTTAAAGGTTTTATTTTAGATATTTTGACAAAAATACTCCTAATTTAGTTTGATCGTGTTATTTTCTATAGTCACAATCTACATACACATAAATAAAGGTGCTAATTTTAAAGTTTTACCATGTCTAAGTAAATTTTCAATTAAGAAAAATGAAACCAACTTTAGTTTGGAGAATGCAAACTCTGTATGTGTTCTGTTTTAGCTCCTGAGAAGGGATGGTTCAGAGATGCTGCAACGAATCTAAGCTTCTGGGAAACTGCTTTAGGAAGAACTGGAAAGAAAAATGGTCAGAGAAATGTATCCATCATTTCAGACACATTCCTCCATCACCATGACACACAGAGACACAAGCAGCTGTGAAACGAGGGGGCTTCACGAGTGTTTGATGATGACAATAACAGCTCTGTTTATTGGGGCATATTCAACAACAATTCAGTAAAACCTCTCAGGCCACCTTGTCTTTCCAGTTACTACCAGCTGTAAGTTATCGTTAGCTGTAAACAACAGCAATAAGAACAACAATGACAGTGACAACGGAAGCCAAAAGGAAATCTGCTTCCCACTTTTTAATCTATGTTTTGATCTGTGTGATGTTTAAAAAGTTCTGAGTGGGTCTGCTCCTTTACTAAGTGGGTCTGTCTTTACTAAGACAGCTTGTAAAAGGCTACACGTCCAGGAGTTGGTGCCTGTGGAATAAGCACTTCCGCTCTCCTCCAAACCATCCTCCATCCTGCAAGCTGAGCGAGCTTCTTTTACAAAGTTCTGTCTCCCAAAGAAAGGGGAGCTCGTGCCCATCAAAAGACATGAACATAAACATTAACAGTTTTATTTATAGTAGCCACAAGAGAGCAGTTCTCATGGCCATCCCCAGAGTGGGCAGATGAACTGTGGTATATTCATACGATGGAGTACTACAGAGTAACGGAGAAGATGAACCGCTGCAACTCGTGGCAACTCGGCACATCCACAGAGCTCGTGCCGAGTGGAGGGGGCAGATGCAAAAACTGTATGATTTCCTTATGATTGTGGTTCAAAAACAGGCAACAGAAATCTCTGGTGATAGAAGTCAGACTGGTGGCTCCCCATGGAGGGGTGGGTCCCGACTGAGAAGGAGGGAACCTTGTGATGGAAAACCGCTGATTGGGTAGCTGTTGCATGAGTGAACACATACGTGGAAGTTCTTTACACTTAAGGTTTGTGTACTTTAAAATTTGTAAGGTTAATATTAAAAGAAAATTTTAAAGTTATACCTCATCATATTTCTTGCCAGCTAAAATGTCTTTACTGAACCAGGACCCCCATTCTTCAATGTCTACCCTTCCAGCCACATCTCCTACTGTTCTCCTCGTACCTCTCCATGACTCAGATGTCTTTCAAGTCTTCACTACCATTTCAGGACCATGCATTTGGCTACAATGCTCTGTCCCTTGTCCTTCTTTCCTGGAGTACTTTTCCTTGCCTTTCAGATCTTACCTGGAATGTCCTTTGCACAGGATGACGTCACATAACCTCCACACCAGATCAGGTCTTCCTAGAATATCTTTTATTTCTTTGTTATACCATTTAACATAATGTAATTCCTTGTTTAGGGTCTGACTTCCCCACTGATATACAAGATCAGTAGGAACAGTTATATGGAACCTAACACATAAGAGGCACTCAATAAATCTTTCTTAACTGAATGGGCAAAGTCAAGTATGTCCTATGTTAAGCTCAATTCATCACCTATCATAGGAAAGAGTACAAAGAACGAAAGGCAGATCTGATGCTATGCTCAGGTGTTTGGTCCTCAAACGGAACCTACATCCAAGCCCCAAACTGGAAATAACTCAAATTTCCATCAACAATAGAATGGAAAAACAAAATTGTGACGTATTCGTACAAAGAGATCCTACCAAATGAGAAAGAATAAACTGGCCGTGCCCACAAGAATTCACACAGATGACTATCAATATCACAGACATAGCACTGGACGCAGCCAGTCAAAAATACTGTTTGATTCCATTTATGTGACGCTCAAGGTTAGGCAAAGTTAATCTACAGTGAGAAAAGTCAGATTACTGGTTACTTTTGCTGGTGGGGGGGATGATATTGACTGGGAAGAACAACTGGCTGTGGTTATACAGATGTATGTTATACCTCACAATGAATTTATGGCCAACCATTATACAGTAGGCACTCTTTTGGAAGCGTTTAAGCATACCACTTGTAAGTATATAGATATTCTGTTACAACGTTTTCACCTGTGTTATATTTTTTTGAATGTAAAGATACAGCAGTATCATTGGCAAAACTAGGACTGAGTACCAGATGAGAACTGGTGAGGAGAGCTAGGGAACTTAATTAATTGATTAAATAGATCAATATTTATTAAGTAAATATATTCTCTGTGACCAAAACTAGGCTAACTGTAGGAAATACAAAGCCAGATAAGCTAAGCTTTCTGCCCCCCAACAATCCTAGATGTTAGGAAGAAGAAGCAAAAAAAGCTCACAAATAAGGACAATGACACGCCACAGGCCCTACGATGGACATCTGTGCCCTGTACAGTCAAGACACAGAGTAATAAACAGTTAATTGGATGGGGTGGGAGGCAGAAAAGAGTACGGAGAAAGAAGAGTTCATAGCTGGACCAAGTCCTAAAAGATAAATAGGGTGTACAAAGATCAGAGAAAAGCACTTCAGGAAGATGAAGAAGCACGAACATGAAACAGCATGAGATGTAGGGAACATAAGTGGGTCTACATGTCTGGGGTGAAGGGGCAGAGTGTGCATGTGGGTGCGTGCGTTTGTGTGTGTGTGTGAGAGAGAGAGAGAGAGAGTATCAGCACTCACATGTGCAAATGTGTCTCTGTGATCAGGTGGAGGACTCAGAGAGACGGTCAGAAGCCAGATCATGGAGGTCCTTTTATAAAAATACATGGACATACAGGGAACCCACACATTTTGAATATCCCTCTTGTCCTCTTTTCTAGCAAGGAAATGCAACAAATTAATCCAATTTGATGTTACCAATCACTTGATGACTCACTTCAAGTAGAGGAAGATAATTTCCAAAAGTTCCACTGTTCAGAAAAGACAAATATACTTGAATAACAAACAAGGAAAAACATTCTCAGGCTCTATTTGTCAGGCTAAAGAGTTAGATAAAATTTTAAAAAAGGATTAAGCAAAAAAATATAAAGTCAAATTTTGAAGAATCAGAAAAACCATATCCCTTTAGAATTTACCTAAGTGATTATAAAATTTGTCAATTAAAAACAAGAGAAATGTATGTGATGTAAATTATCAGTAATACATTTTTAAACATTTTAGATAGACAATCATTTATGGTTGAATAAAATTTGTCCTAATTCAGCTTACAAGAACAGTTGGCTTTTTATGAGGTTTATCGGGAGGTGTGTGTGTGATTGACTTCATATTCAAAACAAAATAAAACATAATAGCAGGATGGCGGGAAAGAAATTTACAACTTTTGTGCTTAATTAGCCTGTGTGATCCCAGGGGCCATTTTTCTTTCCCTAGCTAATATTAGGTAATAAAGAAATATTGGTTGACTTATACATTTCAAACCTATTTAACTCTATGGCTTAGTTATTGATATATAATGGAACCCAGAGAGTGAAACTACAACAAAGAATAGGTGAGCATTAGCGCTTGTAAGAAATATCTTCACACACACATCCACACCCGCAAACACACACTTACAGAAACACTTCAAAATCACTTTAAGATTCTTATTCAGCAAAATAGAAAGTGCTATGTGTTAGGAGGATTAAGAAGTGTATCAACATTGCCAGCTATTGTATTAATTCTTCTTTTGTGCTAAGCAATGTTCTTGGGACAAAGCATGGGCTCTTTTTTCTGGGGGTGATGATAACATAGTTGGAATAACTTCTGTAAGAACAGGAAACGTGTGATCTTCCAAGGTGGAAAGAAGTGCCGAAGACAATGCAGGGCATTGCAGCTGTTCTTGTAAGATGAATTTAAAAAGGTGGGGGAGCCTGCCAGGGGCTCTGGAGGTTGGTGGGTGTGCTACGTGGAGAGGTAGAGGCAAGCTATACCAGGCAAGAGAAAAGGTGCAGGCAAAGGCTGGGAATAAGAAATGAGCTGGTGTCATGTAGCAAACAGGAGACGAGTGTGGCTGGACGTGGGGATTTCTGTTGATGAATCAGGGAGAAAGGAGGGACTGGATCAAGGAAGCAGCTGTGCCCTGCCTGGGTGACAGGCAGCCTGGGGGCTTTCTCCTGCAGCTGGAGAGAAGCAAGGCAGGATTCAGGAGGGGAGACTGCAGTCTTAATTCTAGAGCTGAGCTGAAAGGAATCCTTATTACTCAGCCTACTTCTAGGGTTTAAAAAAGAAACATAACAATGTTTGAAGGGGCTATCAAAGAGACACAGCTAGTTTATGATACTCAAAAATCTAGCATTGGCTCAGTGCCTGTGGCTCAAGTGGCTAAGGCGCCAGCCATGTACATCCAAGGTGGCGGGTTCGAATCCAGCCCGGGCCCGCCAAACAACAATGATGGCTGCAACCAAAAAAAAATAGCCGGGCGTTGTGGTGGGCGCCTGTGGTCCCAGCTACTTG
>NW_003852444.1:10219455-10220923 GCF_000181295.1 Otolemur garnettii
CCCTCTGACCAAAGCTGATGATTAGGGCATCAACAAGAACAAATTGTTACAGTGGATTATGTTTAGTGGGAAATATGAAAAAAATCAATGAAGACAGAAAGTTAGGAAAAAACACATCTGTCACGTTTTGAGGTGGCTATTAAATCAAAATCTTCTTGGAAATGCAGGAAATAAAGAGAAAGAATTATACATTTACTCTGTCTTTCCAGGAGGAACTATATATTTCAGCATTACCAGAAAGGAAAGTGTCTAGTCTAAGGACAAATACCAGCTAAGAAATGTAGCAGATGTAACAGGAAATGATTTGGGATCCCCTAATAAAATAATTGCTTCATGTAAAGGTGATCCATTGATTCTAAAACAAAAATACGGATTGACGGGGAAATGAACATTCAGGTGGTATCAGAGTTGTATCAGACTATTTTCTGGTCACATAAGAGAAACTGAACTCATAATGGAGGATCAGAGGGTCACAATCCTCACCCAGGAGTCAATCTCACCATCACTAATATTAGGAAGCCAGCTCTTAGAGGTCTGGGAATGGAATGGAATATGAATAACATCATCTATGAAATATTCTTACTAAAAACATTTAACTTCAATGGAATCAAAATTTAGATCTACCTTCTAGTAACAGGAAATAAAGGAAACAATCAGACAAACACCAAAGATGGAATATTCTAGAGCTTTACTGGCTTGGGTCTCTGCAGTGCGTCAGGGTCGTGAAAAGCATGAGTGTTTTGGATTAGTAAAGATTTATTTGAGCCACATAATAAATCTGCCCTACATAGAATCCTAGATTGGAAAAATTAGTTAAAAGAATATTCCTGGGACATTTAGGAAAATGCAAAATAGCAAAGATATTAGAAATATATTGCTAATTTGGATAGATGCTATTTTGATGATGCATGAATGACAATGAAGACAATGCTTTTGCTCTGTAGAGAAGTAAAGTAAAATATTTTGGCATTAAGTGGCTTGAGGTCCTGCCTTAAATTAGAAAACCATACAAAATATATGAACCAATAGTTTTCAGATACCAGAGACAGAAAACAAATAAGGTAAGCCCTACGAATGCCCCAGCTGCATATGCCACAACGAGGGAAGCAAGGACTTAAAAAGAGTCTGGAAGTTCTTTGAATTGAGGAGACAAAACATGCAGTTTTAGAAGACGAAGGAAGCTAGAGTTTTGTGGGGCAAAATACTGGAGAGGAGGAAGCTGCACAAAGAGGAGAGGAAAGAGGTAAAGGAGGAGGGAAGAGAGAGAGGGTGGAGAGAGAAGGGAAGGAGGGAGGGGAGGAGAGGGGCAGAGAGGAGAGAGAGAGGAGAGAGAGAAGGGAAGGAAGGAGGGGAGGAGGGGGGAGAGAGAAGGAGAGAGGGGGAGAGAGAGGGGGAGGAAGGGGGAGGAGAGGGCAGAGGGAGAGAGGGGGGGGAAAGAGAGAAGGGAAGGAGGGAGGCGAGGAGAGAG
>NW_003852444.1:10220955-10228327 GCF_000181295.1 Otolemur garnettii
AGAGAGGAGAGAGAGAGGAGAGAGAGAAGGGAAGGAAGGAGGGGAGGAGGGGGGAGGGAGGGGGAGAGAGGGAGAGAGAAGGGAAGGAAGGAGGGGAGGAGGGGGCAGGGAGAAGGAGAGGGAGAGAAGAGAGAAGGGAAGGAGGGAGGCGAGGAGAGAGGGAGAGAGAAGGGAAGGAAGGAGGGGAGGAGAGGGAGAGAGAGAGAAAGAGAGAGAGGGAGAGAGAAAGAGAGGAAGACCATATGAGCACACACTCTGTGTAGATCTTCCTGACATAATAAAAGTAATTCTAAATAAATGTGTTCTCAAAGTTCAACAATGTAAAAAGAAAAATCACTTGTCCAATATCCAATAAAAAATTATCTGGCATGGAAAGAAGTGGGAAAATACGTAAAGAGTAAAATCCATTAAGAGAAACAGACCCAGAAATGACAACACACAGTAGAATCATCGGACAAGAAGGCTAAAACAGCTATTATAAATATGATCCCATGTTGAAAAACACAAAGGAAAACATGAATATTACAAGAATAGACATAAAAAAAAAAAGAATAGAAATGGAAGACATAACAATAGGAACTATCTAAAATAAAACTCAAAGAAAACAAAGAATGAAAAAAATAAGACAGAGGCAGTAAACTGTGGGACGGTACCAAGCAGCCCCTTATATTAAATATTAATACACACATAGCTGCACTGCCCAAAGGAGGTGGGGGACAGAGGGACAGAGAAAATAGAAGATATAATGGTTAAAACTTTTTCCAAATTTGATGAAAACTATAAGCCCCCACAGATCCAAGAAGCTCAATGAACCTCAAACAGAAGATGACAAAAACTATAGCAAGTCACAGTTTTATAAAATTGCTGAGAACCAGTGAAAAAGGAATGAAACTTTCAAAACAGCTAGGAAAAAAAAAAAAAAAGAAAGAAAAAAAATGAGATTAGAAAGGAAAAAAGTATCCAGGCCTTTTGATGCCCCGTTTGATGTTCTCTTTACTATCCTAGATTGTATCCCCTCTGGAAAAAATGGCATCAGATGAAGGTGAACTTGGTGGACAGACTGGGGAGGCCTGGAGAAGTCAGAGTTCACAGTAAGGAAGTTGACTGGCCCAGGCAGTAGTGTAGAGGCTAGCACTGAAGTGGCATGAGAAATAAGAGGATTTAACAGAGAAAAAAGAGCAGGAGGAAGGGAGGAAGGGAGGAAGGGAGGGAGGGAGGGAGGAAGGAAGGGAGGAAGGAAGGAAGGAAGGGAGGGAGGCAGGCAGGCAGGCAGGCAGGCAGGCAGGCAGGCAACACAATAATAATGAAAGTATATGATGAAAGCTAAGTTAAGTAAAAATAGTCTCAGGTGGCACCTATGGCTCAGTGAGTAGGGCACCGCCCCCATATACCAAGGGTGGCAGGTTCATACCTGGCCCCGGTAAAACTGCAACAAAAAATAGCCAGGTGTTGTGATGGGTACCTGTAGTCCTAGCTACTCGGGAGGCTGAGGCAAGAAAATTGCCTAAGCCCAAGAGCTAGAGTTTGCTGTGAGCTGTGACTCCACAGCACCCTACCAAGGGCAATAAAGTGAGACTATGTCTTTTAAAAAAAGAAGAAAGAAAGAAAGAAAAACAGTCTCAAAAAGGGCATTTGACCTTAAAATAAAGAAAACTACTCACGAAATCCTCCAGTGAACAAAGAAGAACCTGGGTCACAGTATCCCCAGGAATTTTCATTTCCCCAATGTACATTCTACACTCTCTCAAAGGGCTCAATATTATTATCTTTACAGTCTACACACAAATTAAAAAAACTCTTCATTCTTTTCCTTAATCTAACCTGTACACGCTTTTTAAAATAAAAAGTAGTCTACTGAAAAGGAAAAAATTAATAACATGAAACAGCATGAGAGTTAAAATGCACAAACAGGAACACATATAGATGAGCTTATAGAGAAAGAGATATATTCAAAGATAACCAAATTCTAACCCCTACTTGACTTGTTGACCAAGGTAAAATACCCTTGTTTCCTTCCTCTTATTTTGGATACGCCTGTAAAAATATAGATAGCATTTATATTATAATATAAATGTGGATGTTAGAATAGGCTACCTCCCTATCATTTATCTGTCAATCCATCCAAAATCTACTGAGCATCTCCTGTGCACTAGAAGTAGCATCATGTTGTGCTCTGGGAATAAGATGGGACAAGAGATTATAAATATACACGTGTGTGTGCGCACACACGTATTCCCTGTACTCCTGGAGTTTCTAGTTTAAAGGGGATAAATAACCAAAACAGGAGATTATGACACGTGCCATCGATAGGTCTAAGTGCTTTATACGTATATCTAGCCCCTCACAGATTTCATTTAACCATTTCTAAAGTAGGTACCATGACTATCCCTATTTTACAGTTGAGAAAACTGAAGTACTAAGAGGTCAAAGAGTTGTGCAAAGTCACTCAACTAGAAAGCTACAGTGTCAGCCAGGGTTCGGACCCAGGCAGCCTGAATCCAGAGCCCATATCTCAATCACCAAAAACTTAAAAATGCGGAAACAGTAGGTGATGACTTCCATCTCTTTAGGACCATAGTGCCAGGTATATCATGGTCTGAGCATGCCTGTGGAAAACAGTTACTGTGACCTTCAGATGACAGTGGAGGTGGTAAGACCAAAAACAGGTATGAAGGCGGCTACGAAGATACATGTGGCAAGGAAAGAGACACTAATGGTAGAGACGTTTGTCAGGGAGAGGACAGTGTGAAGTAACTCTGCAGGGGACAGCATGGAGTTGGGACAGCAAATGAACACTGGAGACTCCTGCTGTTAGCAGACAGACTGTTCTGCTGGACTGTCCTGGAGATGCAGGGCGCTCCACTGCCTGCCCCCGAGAGACTCACAAGAGCAGTCGTAGGCCTGCAAGGGTCTTCCCTCCTCCCACCCTCCTCAACCCCTTTCCTCTGGGTTCACCCAGACTGAAACCTAGGACAGAAGGAAGAAGGGAAGAAGTCCCCACGATTCCCATATAGAATCAGGCTATCATTCAGCCTGGCTTCAAACTCAACTTTCTGAAATTATGTTTTAGCATAATTTTCCATGCCTTTCTAGAAACACCACCACAGCATTTTCTAACACCCTTCTTCCTGGGAACTCAGAGTACTTCACAAATATCTCAATCGATATCCCAACAGATTGTGAGAAGGCAGAGCAGTCATTAACATCCCTGTTTTATGGCAAGTCTCACACTTCAGGCAGCATCAAGGAACAAGTATAACACTAGAAAAAGGTTTTCAAAGAACTCAAGAACATCAAGCCAAAGGCGGCCTGAAACGTTTTCCTTTCTTTATATTTCTCAGATTCTCTTCCCACTCCAAGTAGTTCTGCCGTGTTGCAGAAGCCCCTCTCTTGCATAGTGATGTTATTCAAGCATTTCATGTGATTATGTTGTCTTTTTAAAGAGTACACATCCTCAGCCACTTCTTTTAAAGCCAAGAAATAAATCCCCAAATTTGCAGAGCATAACCTTTACCATTCTTCTTTTTGCTAGCAAAGGCAGGGTCTATTCAGCAGGAGGTTCCGATGACCCACACTGGGGCACGATTCATTAGGGAAGAGCTACACATATATAAATCAACGTGTCAGGGAGGAAGTGCGGCTGGATCCAGCGGGAGAGCCTACTATATACAAATTTGTTCCGCTCTGTGCGGGCTCACCTGTCTTTGGTCGCTCACACCATATAATAATCAATTATGCTGACAAGTTTCCCTACAAATTGTTTCAGCCTCAGTTACGCCTGCATCTCAGAGGTGAGATCGGAGCCCGCTATGGAGGCAAATGAGCAGGGAGCTTGGCTTCTAGTAAAACAGAACATATGGACCTGTTTGGGGGAGAGAAAGCGCGAGCAAGCATGCAAGCGTGCACACGCAGGGGAAAATTTGTTCAAGGGTGGAGATGTAGCTCAGACGGGCCCCATACTGGGAGAGACAATAATATTTGAGAAGAACTAGTGAATTTTAAAAAGTAGTTCTTGTTTTTATCAAAACTGGCTGTTGCACACCCAGCATTCTAACTCATTCCAAAAATAAATTTAACTGCTCTATGTGACCTTTCCATGCTAAGCAAAACAAAACGCGCCAGTGGGCAAAAATGTAATTACTAGCAAATGAAGACCTGGGCTCCAAACACGGTTTAACACTGACTGACTTTGGGATACTAAACAAGTCGCTCTCCTTTTCTTCCTTTGCAAGAAGTGGGATATTCTTCATGACCCCAGGTAACATCCCCAGCCTGCCCACCATAAAGTAAACTTAGGCTTTAAATCAGCTCCTGAGTTTACAGGAGATGAGTCATTTACACTTATTTTTTTCTAGGTTTTACTTATCAAAGGACATTGTTTGTGAAGATGGGCTGATTGAGATTGGTAAACGCCACAGTGCATCCTGATGAACTAAACTCCACAGCATCCTGCCTGAGTGTGTGTGAGAAGAACCGCAGTGGGGGTGGGACCACCCATGCTCGGCCCAGGGACACAGCCTTCCTCCCAAATCCAGTAAGGGTTAGTGCTTCAAAATCAGAATACAGACACTTTCCTGCATTGTGTTGTAAGCTGATCTCTTCACTCAGGAAAATACCTACACCCTTGGGAAGGATGGGAGCCAACAACTGGAAGGTAGACTACTTTCCAGACGTTAGGATTTCATTAACCAGGAAAAAAATGAATCTCACTTTTTATTTAACCACGTAGGGATGTTTAAAACGAAACCGAACAAAAGCAGGTCATCTCCAATACCATTATTTTCATAAGAGTGCGAATGTTGTTAACCCCAAAACATGGAAAGAAAATAATATCTTGGGAAAAAAGAACAGTCTCTACCAAGAAAATACTCTTCACACACACCCACACGCACACCATGCCACTACTCACTACTTTGACCTTATTTTACCCATTTTTCTGTGGATGACATGCTGGACCGGCTGGCCTGGGTTAACAGACTGGCTTTTGGGGACCATAGCTCTAGAAACGGGGTCTGAGGCGTCATTAACACAGGACATGTTTTGCAGAAGGCTCTGCCTGATGAGACAGATGCCAAAGACAACGTTCAACTGTTGCGATTGTTTTAACTTTGGGTGGGGTGGGAGAGTTTTTGCTTTCAAATGGAATATCATCCTTCTATCAAGCTAGGGGTTCCTACATTCTCAAGTTGCTCACTAGACTGTGGGTGAAAACAGATACAGGCTCATATGTTTTAAAAAGTAGGAACAGCAAAATACACAAGGACTCGGCTGTCATGATTTTATCTTTGGATTTTTTTTTTTTTAATACAAAATTAAGACGAAACTTGAAAGCATTAAAATCGTTCAACAACCTCTTACTGAGGGTTACCTAGGAGACATTGTAAGAACATGGAGATGTAATTTGGAAAGAAAATTCTAATGATTCATAAAATTACCACAGTTCTCATGTAACTGAAAACAATTGAGCCCACCACAAAATATAGCGTATTCTAATCATTTTAATGGTTCCTCATTTTTTCTTTTAAACCTCTCTGCTCTTTTTATCACTGAGATTTTTTAAAAATGAGAAGTACAATGTTCCTGCTGCCCATTTTCTCCTTTTATTGTTTCCCTTTTATTCCAAAAACGAGGGTAAAATTAAGTTCCTAGATCACTGGAGATTTCCAGATGGCCAGACAAATGAGTGCTTCAGCTCCTGGGCATGCATTTCTGGTAGATGTGGACACACATCTCTCATTCTGTCCACATGGCTCTTGTTCAAGACACATTAGATTTAGCCTGAGTACCTTAAATATGGGACTTCCAAATTTCTGCCTCGAATGAAGACCAAAATCGATTTAATTGCCAAAATCAAAATAGAAATTTCCTGTGCATTTTATAAAAATACCCCTTTATTTTCCTGGTGGATATATTTGAAATACAGTGCTAAAAATTCATGTTATATATGTTATAGCATATTTTTATGTATTTTGCAGATTATTCTGAAATGTAATGTTTTTTCTTCTTATCTGTCTCCCTTCCTGATCTCTACATTTCTTCTGGTTTATTTCATTCACCTTTTTTCTGGTTCCCTGGAGCTCCTATTCCTGTGTTACAACCCTAGGCTATTTGCCTTGCTTTCTATTTTCTGGTGTTCATAGGTCTTGAACTCTATCATATAACAAGCCTGTAGACAAGGGCTGAGCAACAAATACAAGTGTTTATTAACTAATTACGTATATACGGCTTTCTATATGCCAGGTGTCATTCTAGGTGCTTTTAAAATTATTAGCTCATTTAATCCCTGTAACAGCTCTAGGAGGTAGATACTATTACAGATGATGAACCCAAGGCACAGTAAGTTCAGTAACAATCCCAAGGTAACACAGCCAGTAAATGGTGCAGCAAGATTCAAAGCCAGCCAGTGTGTCTTCCCCAGAGCCTCTGCTGCTAGAGGAGGAACAGGAAGAAAGGAAGGTGAGGTAGCCAGAGATGGAGAAAGAGAAATTAATGACTGATTATTGGGGCACAGCAGGACAGAGGAGAGGGCAGCCTAGGAGCACCCATGGATCCAGAGCAAAACTCTGGGCTGGGTGTTCATAAGGATGAAAAAAAAAATAAATAAATAAAGAAAAAGTAAGGTAGCTACACCCTTCTTGGAGGAAGTTTTGCCATCTTGAGGATAAGGGTTTTATCAGTATGGCTCAAGTCATCAGTGACTGGCAGGAATGGCAGAGCCGAACTCGTGGTATGCTGGCGACTGTTCAACAACCAGCTCTCCAGGGAAATGGAAGAGCTCTGATTTGCAGTGTTTCCTGGTTTCAGAGGTGTAAATAGTCTCCCCCAGGCCAAGTTCAAGATACCAAGGTGATTCACTGAACTGAGAGTTGGGAAGAGACACACAGTATCACTAATCACGTATTATTTCTGCCACCAGCTATTATAAAGGCAGAGGATAAACTCAAAAGCATGGATAATAATAAAATGTAATTAAAATATCAAGAAGTGATGAGTCTGAATATTTCTTATCTTTGTAATATTAACAGAATTTACTTTTTAATAATGGCTGTCCTCAAAAACCAGATCACAAAATTTCTGAAAATTCAACAACTGGCTCTCTGGAGCCCTGGGACTAAGTAGATGGTGATCTGGAGACTTTGATCTTCACAACATCCCAAATTTAGCACAGCTAGGAAATAGAGAAAGGGGGAAACAAACAAAAATGACAGAGTTTGTGGAAAACAGACACCCTCTTGAATCTGATGAATGGAGAAGGAGGTCAAGTGTGAAACAGGGTGAGCTTGAGAAGGTAAGCCCAGAGAAGGGCTGAGTCCGAGTCCTCCAACCCGGCAGTGGCCACGTGTGGCAGACGAGCCCAGAAAAGGGCTGAGTC
>NW_003852444.1:10228512-10238968 GCF_000181295.1 Otolemur garnettii
GTCCTCCAACCCGGCAGTGGCCACGTGTGGCAGACGAGCCCAGAGAAGGGCTGAGTCTGAGTCCTCCAACCCGGCAGTGGCCACGTGTGGCAGACAAGCCCAGAGAAGGGCTGAGTTTGAGTCTTCCACATTGGCAGTGGCCACGTGTGGCAGATGGAAGAACACTGCTGAACCTTCTCACCCACCCTCTGAGCCCTAAGTGAGGTTTTGCATCTTTTTCTATTCTACAAAGGTTTTTACTCACAGAAGGAATAGAGGACTTTTCATAAAATGATGCACTTTAGGTTAGTCACAATAATAACCTGTGTAAAAAAGAAGTTACAGCTCAATCAGTTGATGAAAACCATTTATGGACACAGCTGGATATGGCACAAAGAAAAATCTGCATGGAAAGCTCTGATACAGGGAATAAAAAATCAAATATGATTGATAGGCAGCTGGCAATGTTTGGAGAAAGACATTCTATTTCACTCAGCAAGCTTTCCCCTGAGTCAGGTACCGAGTCTCATACTCAGAAAGTATTTTCTACTAAATGCCTTTCTATATAGCTGTTCCATGAGGTAACTCTATTTTAAATTCTTGTTATTTGAGGATAAAGAGATGAGGGGAAGTGTGTGTGTAAATAAAAACTCTTTTAGCGGAAAACTTTCTGCCTTTTTTTTTATTGCTTAAGATTCTAGTAATATTTGAAAATTCATGAATTCCTAAATGGATGCACACTTAAAATTACCTAATTTGCAGCTCTTCCTATATAACCTTTAGTAGATGTAGCACAATATACAATTTTACGTGTAACGCACTTGTCAAATGCTTATCAAATTGAAAGATTAGTGCAAGCTCCATCCCATTATTCCGAACTGCTAAATACTGGCTGTTTTGCTAATTGACACCTGAACATACAATTATAACTGGCAACCCTACATAGCAGAGCACCTTAGGTCAAAAAATCAGCTAGCGTCCTAATCTCAAGCGGCAAGCTGTGGGTTGAATTGGAAGTTAGTTAGCACAGTTCTCACTTTTATAATTGCAAAAAGGAAGCACAGCTGTAAGCCTCAGGTTGGCTCTGGGAAAGCCAATACCGAGACTGAAACCTTTCCAGTTTTATTGAACACTGTGTTTCTGCTCTCCTGTGTTCCCTTACTCAAAAGACAAGCACTTCCTGCCATAAAATTCTAGTTTAAAGAAGGAATTCTACTTTCCCGCTGTAGCTGACGTGGTTCAGTTTGGATACAGACAAATAGCACAACTATGTCTGATGAAGGACCCCTACAAGTCCTTTTTCCAGAACAATCATTTAGTGAATATTTCTTGAGCAGCTATTACAAGGAAAGCTATGTGTTAAGGAGATGTGAGGACAGAAGGGCATATTTAACTTTATTAAATATCTCCTCTATGCCAGGGGTTATGCTAAGCAGGTCCACACACTTCATTACATTTGGTCCTCATATGTCTTATTTTAGCTACAAAAAGATGAAATTCCTGGCCTATGTCAACACAGCTAGTCAGCGATGGAGCACAGAGCTGCCCCCAGGCTTGTCCTACTCCAAGGTCTGCCATGAAGGGGAACACAACCTAGTTTTAGTTTTCTTGAAGAGGAGAGCAAAGATGCACGAGGTGTCTATAGGTGCAATCCATCGTGACCTAGGATGCTGTAGAACGGTTTCACAGACAAGCTGGGATCTGAGTTAGGCCTTCAGGGAGGGTAAGTAGAAAATTTAGATCTTTAGAGCATGGGTAGAAGGAAAGAAGGGGCGTCTGGGTATTCCACATTTCACCAGACGTCTGCTGGGAGAGGCAGGGAGGCCTACTGAGAAAAGGCGCAGGGTGCAGGAATGTGGGAGAATTCACTTTTAGTCAAGGAAAGCAGATTGGACACACTCTGTATCTAGATGTGGGGCTAAAAGAGAGGGGTGGTTAATACAAGAATTCCTTGAAACTCTACTTAAGTCGTAGTCAGAGCTCCAGGTCCTTTCTCCCATTGGGCAACTATCTCTCTTCCGTGCTGGCAACAAATCTGAAGGTTTATTTCCCGCCAAGAACCAAATAGAGGATCTCTGGACTGGGAGACAGTATGAATAAGGGTGGGGAAAAAGAGATACGAAGTCAATTTACACATCCTGAATGCCAAGTGTCCCTGGCCCCTCTCCACCCTCTTCTGATTCGGTTTCCTGGATGGCAGCAGACAGGCCTCTGGACTCCAAAAAGAAGATTAGAGAATCTTTCTTCCTGGAGTCTGGTCCCAAAGAATGACCTAAAGGAAACTGACACAGGAGGTTTCCCAAATAAATAGCCCAGTCAAATTTTCATGACCTACAACCCCAGCCCGAGCTGGGAATTTAGATCAGAAGAATAAATAAAAGCTAAAGAGCTCTTGTTCTTAATTATTCGAAAAACAGAATCTCTTTGAACCAAACTCCACAGAGAAATATCACTAAAAACGGTTCGAAGTGTTTTACTTTACTTGCAAAAGAAAATTCTTGCTTTTTACCTTCTGTGTTCTTGACAATTATTTGATTACCAAATTAATGAAAGAACCTCAAATTCATGCTGGTTTAAAAGACAAGGCCATTAGCACACATGCGTTAAAGATCCCTCAGAACCACATAGTCGGATAACACACAGTACAGTGCACAAGTTATAATCATCCTTTAATTAAGTTAATCAATACACATTTGCTCAGGGTTCTACTGAAAAGACCTGCTCTCTTTTAATATGCCCACCCACCTCTAAGGCGTCTAAAAATTTTAGTCTGAGGCAAGTTTAAGTAAGTGATTAGAGTTTTTCCACTGTTATCTTACAGGTCATACTATGTATCCCATTTAAGCGAATGTGGCAGGATAATCTTCTGAGCGACTAATTTCTACCCTGACTGCTACAGGAAACATGGGGGGAAAAATCCCCAAATGCATTTTTTTTCTCTTTCTCTTCTGTCACTCGTAAAAGAATAACCAGTCTTTGGTTCCCCAAAGGAAAAGATGAACAGTTTCCTTTGTTTCAAGGAACTCTCACAAGAAAATGTGCCAGCCAGGTGGCAGAGAGGAAGCTGGAATTGCCCTCAGTGGGAAGGGGAAGGAGGTTTTGCTTGCTTTGAAGAGATTGATGCCAATGACGGTGACGGTAACACTGAACATTTACTGAGTACTGATGACTTACACTAGAAAGCGTTCACAGTAACATGTAAGTTAGAAATTTACACGTTAATTTACTTAATCCTTGCAACAATCCTATCAAGAAAGTAGTTAGTGCCATTTTACAAAGGAGGAAACTGAGGCACAGAGAGGGCAGGTGATGTGCCCAAGGCAATACAGCCAGTAAATGGCAGAGCCAGGACCTGAATCCAGGTAGTCCGGCTGCAGGTACCTCTCCCCAGTGACAGCAGTCTCACCAGCACGGCCTCTAGAGAGATGATCTCTAGCCGACTCCCCATACTCCATGGCTGCACTGACCTCTATTTCTTAGTCTCCTGCCCCCACCAGTTCATCCCAATTAGACCTTAAAATATAGGAGGCCCTGAGAATCCTGAGCGGCTAGTCAGTGGCTGACATCTGGGGAGAGGAAGACTGGGACGTCCCAACTCTGTCAGTGACTCGTTCTGTGACCTTGGGAAGTCCCATAATTTCCCTCAGTCTGATATTTACAAGATTTACTTCACAGGACCGTTGGAAAGATTAAATGAGATCATATCATGAAAACGCTGCTCAATAAATAATAGTTATTGTGAGTCCCCCTTCATAAATTTAGTTGAATGAGGGTAATTTTCCTGAGAAAATATTGAGAAATAAGTATAATCTTTATTAATGAAGAAAACATGCATAGGAAGGTAGACGCCTCCAAGTTCACAATGATTGGTCATTAGAAGTATCTTAAAACAGCAACTGGGATACAGAGGAATGAATAAAAATAGAAATGAAAATGCAGGAGATGGGAAGCTAAGGTAGTCCAATTGTATGTTCAGAACAGCACCATAATTTAAAAGAACTGTTGGTGTACACTGAATTTATATTTCATTTCCAAGTAAATTACATGAGGGGACCCTCGAGATTTTCATCACAAACAAACTACATTTATGATTCCATCTGTACGCTTCAATGCATTGCCAATGAATTTCTTATTCTTCATTTCTAATGATAGAAGGCTTCCTTTTCTTTTTTTATTAAAGAAATGAAGACATGAAATTCAGTACAACTAAAAATCTTAAAAATCATCTTAAATTTGATGAGCCCGATAAAATTAGCATAACACCTTTGTCTGATAAAATTTAAGAAAAATTGAATATTATAAAGCAGTAAATATCTTTGAAATTACATGCATAATAATCATCTAATATTTACTTTCATTTTAGAGATAGGATTTTGCCCCCCCAAATCCCAATTCCTACCAGGTGGTTTACCTATTTTGAAATAATATTTAGTAAGGCAATACTTTAGTACTACTACTTTATATGATTTATGTAATTTCTTACAGTCTCGTCTTTGATGATTTTTTTTCTAAAATATATTCATACTCATCCTGCCTTTTACAGTGGGATCCATAGATGTTAATGTGACCTCATAATGACTTATTACAATAATGATTTGTTATTATTAAAATTAACCTTTCTGTTCAACAACAAAGCTGTGCCTTCAAAGGCTGTAGTGGCAGGGAAAGTAGTTTGCACCCTACTTTAATGGCTTCCAACTGGCATGTATTATAATTTTATGATTTTATACCATTCTTCTAGAGACTAGCAACTATTAAATCTGAATGCTTTGAATAGAAAATAGCAGCGGACATCTATTGTTCTCAGTTTGTGCAATGGCTAATTTGCTGCTTCTTAAAATAATGAACCAGAAACTCAGATAACCAAACTTTTGTAAAATAAAGTAGGCTTTGACTGAAGGCCTGTGTGTAAAGTGTATAGAGTTTGGTACCTAGGCGCATGGCCACGAGCTAGACAACTCAGAAGCTTTCAATTTTGCTAGTGCTAATCTACTTTTGGTACTCAACTTCTTAATCAATCAGGGGCTTAGAGGAAATAAAATGCAAGAGCATCATTATCTTCTCCAACAAGAAGTCAGGTAGGAGAAAAGAACCAAATACTTGCATGAATAAGACAGGATTTAGGACACAGATTTATTTTTCCTATCCCTGTGTTAAAATTTAAGTTTCTTTTTTTGGTGGGGGGGGGCAGTTTTTGGCCGGCTAGGTTTGAATCCGCCACCTCCCGCATATGGGGCCAGCACCCTACTCCTTTGAGCCACAGGCGCCGCCCCAAAATTTAAGTTTCTTGAAAGCTAGGTCTGGTTCTGCTTATTTTTGTGTATTTCACAGCACCTAGCACTGTGCCTTGTACACAATAGCAAACAATTATTATTTATTTCTGAAATGACCACAGGAGTAATAGAAAAAGAGTCTTGGGAATTTCAAGAAACATAACAACTGCCTCAGTGAGGCTGACAGCAGTGGCTGTGGCTACACTGAGTGGGGAGATGGTGGGACTGGATAGGGAAGGCAAGAGGTGAATTCAGAGTTGGAAAAGATGAGTGCTCAGAGAAGACCTCTCCCGCCCACCATCACAGGCCATCAAAGTATTACCAGGGCTTATGAGGACAAGCTGGCCAGGCCTTGGGTTTCTGCTCTGAGGAACCTGGTCATCTGGACTCACTATTGAATTTTCATTTCTTACTGCCTAAGGCTTCCAGGTCCAGATGTACCACACATGACAATGTTTATGCTTCCATTTCTGGTACACATAATTTACTTACCCAAAATCCCCAAATTTTCCTGACAGATCTATCTCTTGTTCCATAATTATCTATAGTCATCAAATCTCCTTATCTTTCCTAATTTAAGTGCAAATGTCTTAAAAACTAGAAAGAAAGGATTAGACAACTTACCAAAGACATAATATGGGTCAATATTTGGCAGGTTATTAAATACTAAGTTATAGGAAAGGTTTGGGAGTTAGTGGAACCACCTAACAATTCTTACCAACTTTTGCATATTGAGATCCCCTCAGCATTCCTGATCCAGAAGAGGAAGGATAGTAGAGTGAGAAGAGCATGCAATCAGAGTTCGAAGATGTGGATATTCAGCCTTGCTTCTACCACTTGCCAGCTGTGTTGTATAACTAAGTCATAGAGTTTCCTTCTGGACAAAGTCAAAGAAATAACCTCTCTTACAAGGCTGTCGTGCACATAATTCTCACATAGGCTTTAAGTAAAATGCCACCCAAATACTCATCAGTGTCATCAATTTCCACATATAAATGCATAAGCCTAGTTAAATCGAGTTTCAGAAACTGTGAATAAAAAATCACAATGGCCACACAATGCTTTGTACTATTTCATCAAGTTACTTATGAATGACTCCAACGTAGCCATCGGAAATTATGACACAGACATGGTCGGCATTCATCAAAAGATGAATTGGATGAATTGAAGATGGAGATGAGAATGACTCTAGGCATGAAAAGAGCAAATTCCAGAATCAACATGAGAAGATATACTTACCACTGCTGCTAATACCACCCTAAACAAATACAAGTAGAAAACAAACAGCTCACTCCCCACCTACCGCCTTCTGTGACATCTGTTTACTCAGAGCTCTGCTTGGTCAGTAGATTCTAGTAGACCTGCTGAATGTCACAACTGCCAGTCACGAGTGAAGGACTGCAAAGCTAATTATTTTTTTAAACAAGAAACCCATTCCAAGCTAGATGGCATCCTCTAACACAGCCTATATTTTCTTGGCAAAATGTTTAAATGAAATAAAATATATAAACAGAAAGTGCATAAATCCTAAGTGTAGAGCACAGTAAATTTTCACAAAGCGAACTCAACCACCTAAATCAGTGCTTCTCAACCTTCCCAATGCCACAACCCTTTAATACAGTTCCTCATGTTGTGGGGACCGCCAACCATAAAATTATTTTCATTGCTCCTTCATAACTACTTCACAACTGTAATTTTGCTACTGTTATGAACTGTAACATAAATATCTGATATGCAGGATGTATTTTCACTGCCACAAAGGGGTCGCGACCCACAGGTTGAGAACCACTGACCTAAATCAAGACAGAGAACATTGCCTGCACTCTGGAAGCCTCCCTTGCTGGACCCTGCTGTGCCCAAAGATAACCACTGCTGACCTCTATCGCTTTGAGTCCTTTGATCTGTTTGTGAACTTTATATAAGGAAATAACATAGCATATGAATGTTGTATCTGACTTTTCTGGCTCAACGTTACATCTGCGAGATTCATCTGTGTTGTGGCACTTAGCAAGAGTTTGTTCATTGTGTTCTAATATTCCATTGTATAAACATGCCATAAATTATTTATCTGTTCTATTGTTGGTGGATACTGGGCTGCTTCCAGTCTGGCTACGAACATTTGAGTTAATTATCTTTCAGGGAATATATGTACTTATTTTTATTAAGTATATACCTAGGAGTAGAAGTGCTGGGTTATAGGATATGTTTATAGTCATTATTAATGTATGTAGTAATAAATACTGCCAGAGAGTTTCCAAAGTAGTCATACCAATTTGCCTTCTTCCTAGCAGTGTGTGAGAATTCAGCTGGTTCATATCTTTACCAGGTTGTACTGAGAGGTGTTTAAGAGCCATTGTTAAACGCACTTTAGACAGGCAGTGGTATCTCACTATGGTGTTTTATTTTGTATGTCCCTGAAGACTGATGATGCTGAGCTCTATTTTCAGATGTTTTTGGGGGGCAGCTTATTTTCCCGAGTGCCTATTCTTTTACCCATTTTTAAAATTTGGTTTGCCTTTTTGGTTTTTTACTGGTTTGTAGAGCTTCTATATACAGAGGATGCCTAAAAATGTACGCATGTTAAGAAAGGGAAAGAAAGATGGAGCCTTTACCTCCTTCATGTTTATATGGATGGACCTGGAAAATATTCTTCTTAGCAAAATATCTCAAGAACGGAAGAAAAAGTATCCAATGTACTCAACCCTATTATGAAACTAATTTTTAGCTATCATAGGAAAGCTATAACCCAATTTTAGCCCAAGAATATGGGGAAAGGGGAGAGGGAGGGGAGGGGAGGGGGGAGGATGGGTGGAGGGAGGGCAATTGCTGGGTGATTTATCCTATAAGGGTACACGTGAATCTTTCTAAATGTGGAATATAAATGTCTTAACACAACAACTATGAGAATGACATGAAGGCTATGTTGGCCAACTGGATGAAAGTATTTCAAATTGTATATGGAAACAACACACTGTACCCCATGATAGTATTAATGTACACAACTATGATTTAATAAAAAATAAAAAATAAAAAAACTCATAGAAAGTGCAAACACTCAATTTGTACCAATAACATTTGTTCTTGCATACATGGTACCTTGTACCTCTTGTGATTGCAGAAGTCACATGTGACCTGAGTACACAATTTTAATACGGTTTTTTCCATCTTAAAATATGTAGACTTTTTTTGGCATTCTGGATATAATGTGGACACACATCTTTCACATCTTTTGTTGAAGGTAAATAGTGCAAATACCTCCTCTCACTCTGTAGCTTGCCTTTTTACTCCTGTATAGGTGTCATGGTGTCATTTAATGAGTAGAAGTTCTAAGGAAGCTCAAATTATCCAGTTCTTTTATCACCTATGCGTTTTTTTTTTTTTTTTGAGACAGGTTTTCACTCTGAGTACAGTGCTGTGGCATCATAGTTCACAGCAACCTCAATCTCTTGGGCTCAGGTGATTGTCTTGTCTCAGTTTTTCTACTTTTAGTAGAGATGGGGTCTTGCTCTTGCTCAGGCTGGTCTGAAACTCCCAAGTTCAAGGAATCCATCCACCTTAGCCACATGTGCCTTTTGTATCTTGTTTAAAACTCTTTGCCTAATTACAAGCCATGAAGATATTCTCCTATTTTACCTTTCTATAGTTTTAGTTGTTGTTGTTGTTTTTTAATCAATTGGATACCCACTTGATCTAGCACCACTATGGAAAAGATGCCCTTTCCGCCAGAGCCCTGCAGTGGCAGTGCTGTCATAGGCTAGATATTGGTCTGTTCTTGACTTTCTATTCTAGTCCACTAATTTCTCTTTAATGCAAAAAATTGTGCTGCACTCCCCATGATGGTCTTTGTACTTCCAATATTCATTAATAAAGGAAATATTTAATCAGAGACACCATGAATCCAGTAATGTGTATAGATTATTTTATAGTTTAGTTATCATTATAGCATTTACCCATGTTGATAAATAGTACATTCTGTATGAGCCCTCTTTATGCAGATTAAGGGATCCTGGCAATAACTCAAAGGCCCTCAGCCTGTAATTATGCTTTAGATCAGTGTTTTTCAAACCTTTTTTATCTCACGGCACACTTGAACTTCCATGGCACACTTCGGTTGTGTTGATCAAAATGGAAAATAAAAATATACTTACTGTGCTTTGAACTTCTTTGGAAAATAATGTAACTAATGATCTTTAAAAATTTTTGCAGCACAGCTAAGATCCTCTCGTGGCACACCAGTTTAAAACCACTGCTTTTGATGTTAATTTTTGAATGCTTTTACTCATGTATCTTTGCCCTGGTATAATTTCTGAATGTTACCATCAGTATATCACATCACCAAATGTAAACATACTGACAAAAATTAGAAAAATACTTTGCCTACATACCCACCTCAGTTTTTAAAAAGACATACATAGACATGTATCTATCTATATTTTTATCTTAAAGAGCAACCTTAACATCTTGTAGACATCTCTAAAAATGTTAGCAACAGCCATCAGTTTTACAGCTAGAAGTAATGATTTATAATAGTTTAACTAAAGGTCGTCCTTTCTGTGCTATAACTAGTAGTTTCAGTTAGTCAATCAGTCCATCAAATCAAGAAATGGAATGCCCCAATTAATGAAGCCTCTGAAAATAAAGCTCTCTTCAATGAAGAAAGTTTTAAAAAAAAGATAAAGAAAATTAGAGCTCTGAACCTGTGAGGCATGTTGGTATGCGCTTTATAGCTTGATGGGCACGTTTGTAAAGCTACATAGACGCGTGTAACTAATATTTTGTCTCGTGACTTTGATTTGCAATCACCAAAGGAAAACAGGTTTGACCTCAGTCAGAACGGTGAAAGTGTCCCTTTAACATTTCTAAGCTTGCCTTCCTTGCCCTTCTCGACCTCGATGTTGTAAGGCACCTGCCCTCCACGCCAGTGTTTCCCAAAGTAGGTCCAGGAAACACCTTCACTGAGATCACCCTGGGTGCTTATTAAAATTGTAGATTCCCAACCTCCCCTCCAGATATAGAGAATCAGAATCCAGAAGGCTTTGGTGGTGGTGGTGGGGGCAGGAATTTACATTTTTAAACAAAGTCCATAGGCACTTAACTTTGAGAATCATTGTTTTTGGTGCTATGGCAGCT
This sequence comes from Otolemur garnettii, assembly GCF_000181295.1. Classification (NCBI taxonomy): domain Eukaryota; kingdom Metazoa; phylum Chordata; class Mammalia; order Primates; family Galagidae; genus Otolemur; species Otolemur garnettii. The sequence continues at coordinate 10,238,895 of NW_003852444.1, forward strand.
TCTCCTTAATCCCTGAAAATCTTGGCAGATCTCTAAGTTCGTGCCTACCCTGTCTGAGCACAGCCAGCTTTAAC
>NW_003852444.1:10239160-10243064 GCF_000181295.1 Otolemur garnettii
TTCTGGCTGAGGAGATTGCTCTGACCACTAATATTTGGATATTTGGGGATAGGGTGGAAGGGCATTCTTAGTGCAGAAAAGAGAAGAAAAACGTAAAGGCAACACTACTATGAGCATGTAAGGGGATTAGGGAGCAGTTAAGTTTGGCCAAAGTACCTGAACTATTTCTTGCTACAATCAGAGAAACAAACACCCGCGTGTTCAGATCATGTATGCGTGTATTAATGCATTTAGTATATCAGGAGAGTGTGCATGGATGTGAAGGTGCTTTTAAAAGCATAAAGTGTTAGCTGGGTGTGGTGGCTCATGCCTGTAATCCTAGCACTTTTGGAGGCTGAGGTGGGTGGATGCCTGAGCTCAGGAGTTCAAGACCATCCTGAGCAAGAGTGACACCCTGTCTCTACTAAAAATTAAAAAAAACTAGCCAGGCATTGTGGTAGGCACCTATAGTCCTAGCTACTTGGGAGGTTGAGGCAAGAGGGTCACCCGAGCCCAAGAGTTTGAGGTTGCTGTGAGCTATGACATCATGGCACTCTACCTAGGGCAAGAGAGTAAGACTCTGTCTCAATTTTTTTTTTCAAATAAATAAATATATAAATAAATGCTTAACATGCTTTGCATAGGGCATTTTATTATTTCATAGGCTTAAATTAAAATATTTAAAATTCATGTCTGAAAAGTGAAAGCAAAAAGGAAAAAGTAACATCTACTAAGCACTTAAGTGTAAGGCTCTCTACTAGATCCTTATCTATCTGATCTTCAATACACCAACATCTCTCCGAAGTGCTATTTTCCTTAGTATGAAACCCAGGCTAGTAGACATTAAGATATTTGCCACACAACAGCTGGCAGGGAAGACAGATTTCCTTTGCATGGTTCCTTCCTCCCCCTCACAAACTGCCAAATAAACACATGTCTGGAGTCTCCAGAATTAAAGTTTTTCATTATCAGTGGCACTTTTTGGGAAGGAGGAATTGCTGGCTCCTTTACTTTCCTCCCCAGAACTTTTAGGTGATGCTGTCTCATGGTCTGTTAGCTTCCTTGCATAATATGCAGAAAGGCCGTGGAAAATGAGGCTTAGAAAGGCAGAGCAAGCTGTCCAGGGTCAGCCAGCCCATGGAACCAGATATTCCCCTGGCATAGCAATTCAGAAGAATATTGCTGATTTACAGGGTTAGCAGCTTAGAGTTGAGCTCCTCCCAGTGACAACTGGGCATTGGCCTACGGGCTTTGAATTTTTCCAGGGTTTCCAAGGGGGAGAAACGTATCCACAGCAGTGCTCTGTTGGCTTTCGGAATTTGATTTTAAAAGCCAGCATTGCATAGGTTGATCCATATGAAATTGCCAAAATTTGACCTTGTTTGACCTACAAAAGTGGCAGTTTCATCATCAAATAGAAGCATCCCAGATGTCTTCTAAGAAGTTTTCCGTTCTGCACCTGGCTCTGCTTTCTAGATGACAGCACAACTACTTCCTACAAAATTTCCTGCACTTTAAAGAGCTTCAAGCACACAAAACCATAGCAACATTTTCTATTACATTTAAAAGTACTCAATGTAATTTTCATCTAGCATCTTAGTTTATCCTGAACATTAAGTACACGTAAAAAAATGCTGTTCTTTTCCAACTCTTAAAAGTCAGAGACGAAGCTCTTCTGTCAGGCCTTTTGTTCTATCTCTAGAAGGATTTTGTGAATTCACTCTCTAAAAACCAACCAACCAACCAAACTGTCCTGACTGATCAAGGACGGCACGAAAGCAGCTTTCCAGTCCCTGTCTCCAATACGATTTCCTCCCACTGCTAATGACTGTAAGCCACTATCCCATGAATAAACCCATTTAGGTCTCCTAACGCCAGCTGCAAGTAGGAAATTAAAGCAAATGGAAAGCCAGGCGCTGCAGCAGTTCCAGTGTGGGTACCAGGATCCAAGAGACGCTCATCCATTAACCAAACAGCAGCACTTCAAGCCCAGCGGGAACCAGTGGCTCCCTGCTGAGAAACAGAAATTAACTTTGTGAGCAGATAATTCCTCTTTAGATGGTTGTCATAATCAGAAAAGCTCTCCGGGTGGGGTGGTGGGAAGAGAGAGCACAAAGCCCCCACAACACAGCCACACATAAAACAAAAGCTTATCAGGGAGCCAGGTGGCACTGAAGATTGATGTTCTGTCTTGCTACCTCTGGGACATGAGCTTGAAATGTAGCAGGAACTGTGATGCCATTTGCCTCTAATGGCTGCTTGGAAAAAAACGAACTCTGCACAAGCGATGGTTGTAGATTTAACTCAACCGAAAAGGAACAATGAGACAAGTGGAATAAGGTTCTTGAAAAACAAATTGTGCCATTTGGTGGGGTTTTGCAAAGGGGGAGAAGAGTCGGGGGTGCCAAAGATGGCAACAAAGACACTCGCTAGAGTGAAAGGCTGTCAAAAAATCAGTGCCTGGCGTTTGAAATGCATCTTGGGACTGGATAGCAAGTTGCAGCCGGACACCACTTGCTGTTCAAGACACAAGAAGCCTAACAGCTCCCTAGGACTGGGACATTATTTTGACTAATTTGAAATTTTTAATATCACCGGGTTTGGATTAACTGCCATGAGGTAAAAATAGAGGAAAATGCTCTGATGTTTGTAAGCTCAACAGAACACAATCCCATTTCAGAATCAATGTTTTACAAGTATCTGCACAATGCCGGTCCCTACCCTCAAGGAGCTTCCAATATGTGTGATTCCAAAAGTTACTCGGGGCCTTCTGTGGGGTCATATGGTAACCAAAGCCATGGCTGTTTAATCTTGGGGCATTATCCAGGCAGACCAAATGGAGGCATCATTTTTAAAAATGTTCGATTTTTCCATCGCATTCCTGGCTTTAGATCAGGAGGAAGTTGAATCAAGAAGTATCAAGAAGCCTGGTGACACAGAATGAGGGCATCTGGATGTCCCCCAAGCCATGTAATTGACCACTGCCCTACGCCTTTCAATTCAGAGTTATCTTTATGAGTCTAAATGATACCAAGAGGGACCACAGCATAAAAGGTATGGCAGACGACAAGAGCCATGTGATATTCATTCATGAGACTTTTTCTGAGTACTTGCTACATGTTAGATACTCCATTAGGAGAAGACAATCTTTCTGTACTCAAGGGATTCACAGATGATGGGTGACAGAAAAGTAAACAAGCAATTACAAAAGCGGCGGCATCACACTGTTAGTAAACGGCAGGGCCAAGAATCAGGAGGAGGCGGCGTGCCCGGGTGCTTCACTGTTACAGTGCCTTCTCACAACTCACCAAAGCATCACACGTCTATTTTCCTACTTAGAATTGCACAATAACTTAAATCTGTTTAGGACTTACATTCTTCTATATGCATTACTTATTTAATCACCATTTGATGCCGTAAGGGTTGAGTTAGTATAATTTCCATTTTCTAGGTAGGAAACTGAGGCTTGAGGAAGCGAGGCTTCCCATGAAAGGGCATCCACCTCGTGAGCGGCAAGTCTGGGATCTAATCCGGTTCCTAATTCCAAAGCCCATGCTTGTTTTTAAATGACACAGTCTATTTTCTTAAAATTAATATTCATACAAAGTTTCACAAAGTACTTTTACATGTTCCAGATCTTTTGATATTCCTGACAACACTAAGACATAAAGATAAATACGTCAGAGGACAGGGAAGGAACCCAGGCTCAGGGTACTGAGGGGCAGGAGCTGTTTACAAGGCTGACAAAGCTGACGGCTCACACAGGTGCCAGGATCTAAATCATTGCTTTTCTCCCACTGCGTCTGCATATGTAGATATCATGTGTAGATAATTACTACAGTTATGTGATACCTGTTCTCTAACATTCTTGTGTGCAAAGGGGGAGGCAGGGCCAACTACTCTGGCAGACTGAGCGTGGGGAGCT
>NW_003852444.1:10243314-10251306 GCF_000181295.1 Otolemur garnettii
AATGGAAGACATATGGACATGGGTGTTTATCTTTTTGTGTCTGATTAGCAGAAATCTTCTGAGTACCTGCTATAGTGTAGAGGAAGAGTGGAAACTCACAGGCGGAACTAAGTTGGTTTTCTGGTTTAGATTATGAGATTATTCCAGAGGGTTTGTTCAGGAAGGTTGAGAAAGGAGTAAAAGTTGCAGAGACACTCTCTACTGAATGTCTGAGATGAGCTGTGCAGGAGAAACGACTGTCCCCTTCTCTTTACTAGGAAAAACAGCTGATGTGGACTGCCTTAGGGACCGAGGAACCATTATAAAAACGTCATCAGCTGCAGGGCAGCGCTGCTACCCACAGGCTGCACAGGAGAAAGACCTGGAGACAGAGGAGAACGTGAGTCGGGATAACATGCTGCACGCGTCTCTAGCTGATGGTCCAGATCACCAGGCATCTTCCTTCTGTAATTAGTGCTAACTGGCCAGTGCTTTTTTTGTTGAACTGATGTTTAGGGAGCAAAGGAAAGGGATGGTGAGGAGGGCACACCCAGGCAGCAGAGATGGCTAAGAGGAGGGACTGTTTGAAGGTAAGGATGGAGTGGGAGTTAAGAGGGCTCAAAAGTTTAAAGTGCCTCGGGGTCCCACAGAGCGTCTCACTTTTGCTGATGGCTGCACCTGGGCTTTAAAAATGAAATATCTGCTGAGTGGATTAAAGGAGTGAATTGAATTCCCGAGGCTCCGATTACTTTTCCCTTCGCCAGAGTTTATCAGAGATGATCAGTAAGACTATTAGATCTTATGTACGCTCCTTTCCGCTTTTTAGCTTCACAGCATGTGAAATGTAGGATTCATGTGTGTGCATGCGTGTGTGCGTGTGTGTGTGTTTGTGTGTGTGTGTGCAGGGGCATGTGCTTTTTCACAGATGAGCCCAACTGAGAAGACTGCTAAAGAAAATTCCCTAAGAACTGAGAGACCTATGAGAGAGGACAGGCATGTGCAAAGGGAACGCCATCCTCAGAATCAAAGGCACTGTTCTCCCTCCTTCCCTGGAGCCTGTCATGCAGACCGGCTCCACCCTGGTTCACCCTGAGAGATAGGAAGCTGGACAGCTAGCGCCTGGAGAGGCCAGCACAAAGATGCTGCTGATATGCCATTATACGGCTTCTCCCAGCAGCCAAACGGGAGGTACCGGCGGCACACTGCTCACCCCACGAACGCTGATTTCTGCAGGAGGCTATTCCCTGAGTGTACCAAAGCTTATTGAAGGTTGAACACTCAAACTCAGAAAGGCAAATGGAAACACAGCAGTAGTCTTTGAACCTTTCAGGGTCTGTGAACTGCTAGAACCTTGTTCATGAGTCCTTTGTGCCCACAAATGGGCCGGCAAAAAAATGTACCTGAACAGAGGGTACGAGACCAACGTGCTGCTCAGCTAACACAAAGCAGCAGGTTCTCCTTGGGTTTAATCTGGCCTGAAGTCATAGGAGATGTCTCCAGAACAGGCTCTCTGTGCCTCCAGAGATGAATACAAACTAGAGCGCACGGGAAGGACACGACAAACCCTTCCTGAACTGTACAGGACCGAGTCAGGACGTCAGGGCACTGGCACACTTGCGATTAGTTTTCAGGTCCTCTGATATGTCCAAGCCTGATGCCAAGCAACTTCGATTTTAGGGAAAAGAAAGGTTTTTGTTCTCTATAAAATAATGGTGGTGATAGTCAAAATAAATAGATGACATATTGACAATAAGAATGTCAAAGCCAGGTACAGTGGCACATGCCTATAATCCTAACTGTTCCAAGGCTGAGACAGGGGTGGGATGTATCACTTGAGCCCAGGAGTTCAAGACCCAGTAGTTCAAGACCAGAGAGAAGTTGATGGGAGCAGAACCCAGTTAGCTAAGGAAGCAGCTGTTCTAGTTGGTGAATAAGTGCCCAGTTATCGCAGTGTCATGCTGAAGAATGGCATTGTCCCAAAGAGGCCTGAGACCTTGATTGCTTCAACCATGGTCAAATTGCATTTTAACTGGTACTTTTCTACCTTAGGCTAGAGCCAATGCCATTTACTGGACTCTGAAAATTAGGAGAAAAAGACAGGTAATTGACTAAATCTAGCTTCTAGGAACTTAGCCCTTCTCAGATTCCATTAGACCTTCAAGGAGTGACCTTGCTGAGAGCAGAGATATCTGATTGATTGATTATTTATTGTTTTGGTATGTGTTTTTCAGGACTCTTTGGTCCCTAAGTCATTGGGAGAGTATGTAATAAACTCATTACATGTGAATTCATACTGGGCATGGATTTTAAGGATCTGTAGATGTGGTTTTTCCTTTTCCTTAGAAAGAACACTTTTTTTTCTTTATTAAATCATAACTGTGTACATTAATGCAGTCATGGGGTACAATGTGCTGGTTTTATATACAATTTGAAATATTTTCATCAAACTGGTTAACATAGCCTTCATGGTATTTTCTTAGTTATTGTGTTAAGACATTTATATTCTACATTTAGTAAGTTTCACATGTACCCTTGTAAGATGCACTGTAGGTGTGGTCCCACCAATTACCTTCCCTCCATGTGAAACTTACTAAATGCAGAAAGAACACTTTTATTGAACAAGTTTCTATGAGAGTTCTGCTTGCTCCCTAACTTCCATTTCAAAGACTGGAATCAGGAAACTGATATGCTTATTTGCAAAAAAGGGAAAGAATGTGTTTTAGGAAGTATTGATTACATTTCAATCATTTCTTGGGTTACGAACATTTTGAGAAGGAAATGTTAACTAAGGTCCATCATGCATTCATCTAGATGTTATGTTAAGACTCTTTCCTACAGGATTTGTAGATTCAGTGGTTTATACGTCTGGAATTACTTCAGGAGCTATCCTCGAGGTAAAAATGTAAGATGGACGACAATTCATGGAGTCAAGTATTAGAGGCGATTGAAAAAATACAGAAAGAAAATGTTACTTAATGGATTCTTTTCAACCTAAGGGTTTATCTACAATAGACTACATTATTGGAAATGACATACACCACAATTTTATTGATAACTTTGAATAAGGACATTTAAGATTCATTTATTAAACTTAATAAAACCAGGAAGTTGAGAATGCTCTATTGTTATTAGTGACAAAATCAGAATTCAACATTTTCCTGATAAGCATGAGACCAAAATTATGAAATTTAAGATCAAGAAATGTTTTTTACTTACATTCCAAATTACTGGCTTTGTAAAGATTATAAGACAATAAGAAGAAGACTTAAGGATTTTAATTTGCCAGAAATCAGTCTAAGTCAGGACTCTGGCCAGGTGCTTAGCTAAACAATGGTATCAACTGAAAGCCTTGGGCTGGATGGACAGCAACATGATTAGCAGGACAAATGGTGGAAAACTGAAACCAACTGGAATCACCTTCTAGAAGCTTGCATAACTGTCCAATGGCTCTCTACTCTGCCTGAAACCTGAACTTACTTGAGCAGTGGTCACATGGCTATGATGCCTTAAAGAAGCTGTCTCAAGCTACTTCTCTCACTATATTCTCTCTGGGTTCTCTTTCTGTTGCTACGATGTGTTTACCATAGAGGCTACCATTCGCCACTTCCTCTGCCTGGAACGTGCTGCCCAGAGATCTTCATTTGTATCATTCATGAGCGGCTCACATGGCACCTTCTGAGAGGACTTCTCTTACTATTGATCAAAAATAAGCCACCTCTCCCCAGATACCTTCGATCCTATTATTCATTATAATATCTTTATCTTATTTGCTTTATGACATTTTTTACTACCTGAGACTATCTTCCAATTTATGTTACCTGCTTCATGAAATGTATAACGTCACCTGTCTCCCTGTCTGCTGTGTTCCTAGCATCTAGAATAGTCCCCCGGCGAGAACAGTGGCCCTAGAAGTATTTGTTGAATAAAAAGTTAAACATTTGTGCTTGGCAGATTGTGGCAGACTGTGTTTAATTCTAGGCACCTCATTTTGAGAGGGACACTGGATTTTATCCAGGAGAGAATAACCAGGATGGTGAAACTTCCTCTTATGAGGAAGCTACTTCTATCTGAAGAAGAGAAGTCTAACAGGAAACACGATAGTCATCTTGAAGAAAAGAAAGTGAACTTGTTTTGCCAATATTCCAGATGGCAAAACTAGAAGGAATGGGTAATTTACAGAGAAGCAGCCTTTTGGTTCAGTGATGAGGAAGAACTTTTTTTTTCTTTTAAAGGAAAGGAGGCCAGTTGCTTAACCTTTGGAATGGTAAGTTTCCTGCTAAGGTCTGTATTCAGTGGAGGCTGGATAGCCATCTGTCAGGGGTGATGTAAAATGAATTCTCACGTGGTTAAGAGGGGGGGAAGGTAAACTAGAAAACCTGTAAGTCCTCTCGTTTCTAAACATGTGAATGATTCTATAAGTCTATTCAAAATACAAATATAGTATTTCCCAAAGAGTATTCCTTGAAACATTAGATTCCTGTGACACTCTTGTAAAAAAAAATCATTTAGGAAATACTATATACTGTACCTCCTTCTGTGCTGTTCTACTAAAGAAATCTATTTAATGTTTAACCAACTTTTTTTCCTAAACCTATTTTAACCTTGGAACCAGTTTTTACACAGTCCCTATTACCATCCCACAGAGCTGGATCCTACAGAACACATTTCAGGAAATGTTAGCCTACCCTCTGGGGAAGAGTATTGTTTTCTGCTTAGAAAGCCTTAGATTCCAAAGCTGCTAGAATTTCTATTTCTACATTCTGGTCAGTGCCAAAGCTTTCGGCTAAAAACTTGGAGAAAATGTTTCAATTTTCTGCAATTTCATAAAGACAAATCATCTATATATCACAGGAATTGGCAGGGTTTTATTGGGTTAGAAGAACACAAGCAGCTCAGAGAAATTGACATTCTATGGAACATATTTACATTAAGAGTTATTTCCTTGAACATTATGCCCACAAATAACTCAAGTACAGTTAGTTGCAAGATATTGAAAATATTAAAATTTCATATACTGAAATGCTTAGAGAAGAACAATCAGAGTATATTGTTAAAGCTCACCAAGAGAAAGGAAATTGGATGAGACTTTTAGAAGAAGAAACCTTTTTCCTTTGCTTTAATTTTTTTTTAATTTGGTAAGAATGCAAAAGATTGGACTGATTCATTTGGTCAATAAATACTTGAGTTCCTACTTTGTGTTAGACACTAGTGATGCCATTGTGAGCAAAAAAACATTACCCTTGCTTTCAGGAAGCTCACTATTTAGGGAAGAAGCAGACAATTAAATAAGCCATCATTTAAGGCAGGAGTAGACAACTACATAAGCCATTATAATAAATTGTGATAAGAACATGATGGCTGGTATTGGCTCTTAAGAGTAGATTGTTAATTTTTTAGGACCTTTATGAGCCAGTTATTAAGCATAGTCATCATTAAAAATTGTATTGTGTAAATGTACAATTAGTTGAATTTTATTAAAAACAATCATAATAACTCAAAACTTATAAATTCTCAGTTATTTTATATTTTACTTCTCTCTGTGCTCTCGAGGTTATTAACTTCTATTATATCTGTATGATAGAAATTCAAATATAATAGTGTGTTACTTTGCATTTCTTCCTAAGACTGCATTCAGCACTATGTTGGTAGCTTAAAATTGGCCATGGTAGGAGTATTTACACCATAGAAATTGGCAAACACTATAAATCATGGTTTGATTTGTTGGTTTCCCGGACTCTTCCTCCCTCCCCACCCAGGGTTGGTTGCTAAACATTTACCAGAATACTGTTAGATAAGGACTATTTTCAAGTCCTAAGGCTTTAAGCTAACACAGCAAGCTACCAAACAAGGTTTCTGTACTCTGCTATTCTTGGCTTCAGGAAGGCTATCCTATAACAAAAACATATTTGCTTTCATTTAAATATATTTTCACTCAATAAACATATATTGACCAATCTACCAGGGCAAGGCTCTGACACAGATGTAGAATTAAATTAGAAACAGTCCCTGATCTCAGAAAATTTATAATCTCATTGAGGAGTTAAGATGCGAAAGGACACTAAATACTAAAATTGTAAACCATAACTTTTAAATCATGGTCCAGACATCATATATTATGAGATTTCAGTGAACAAGAACACTTCAGATCCTGGGGAAGGAGTGGGATGCACTTGTGGATAAGATCTCACAGTTGAAGGGAAGTGTAAAGAATATTTTAAGGATGAGGGAAGAATTGTGGAGGTGTGAGGGATGGAGAAAATGCTGAACATGCTTCAGGGGACAGTGACCAGACCAACTAGAAGAAAGTCTGGTCTGTGTTATACTAGTCTGGCTAAGAGGCAATTGTCTTCCACAGCTGTCTCTTATAAGAACGCTTGCATTAGTAATAAAGATGCTGAAAGTGGGAGAGTTTCAACATGGTTTCCTTTGAGTATATCAAATCCTTGGCAAATTAAAAATCTTCATGAGGGGGTGGGAAGGAGATCAGCCATAATACTGTCACCTCATTGACGGAAAGGTTAATGTAAAAATTATCACAGACCCTGTGGACATCTTCCTCTTCTATGTTTCTTAGCCAAAAAGGGCCATATTTCATAGCTTCCCTTTGCTAGGTGATGCGATGCTAAGGTTCCCAAGTAGAGTCTCATTCATAGGCACATTTCCAGAGGTATCGTACCTCCCAGTGGGGGGCTCTCTGAGGGCCTGGGTCTCTATCCCCAAATCCCTAAGTTCCGAGATACTCTAGTACAGTTGTGAGAAATTAATCCTTTACTTTTCTAGAAAAACTGCCCTTGCTCCTGCCAATAAAACTTTTTGGCAAAAGAAGCTATGTTTACATAGTAAATAAATCTTACTCATCAAAGTTATTCCATCTATTCTATTACCCAGTAGGGCGAGTGTAATTAATAGTAAGGTACTACATATTACAAAATAGTCAGAAGAGGGGCTGCTGAATGCTCTTATCACAAATAATAAATGCATGGGTGATGGACATGCTAACTTCTCCCATTTGATCCCCACAAAACACACACAGTTATATAAATACCAAAGTGTACCCCATAGATATGTATAATTGCAATGCATCAATTAATAAAGTCTGTAGAATGTTATCTTAAAAAAGGAAAATAAACTATCCCAGTTAGCTTTCTAAGAGAGGCACAATAGGTGATCTTACCATGAATTTTACAAATAAATATAAAAGTGATGACAGCTATTTATGGCAACATTATAATGATGAGTCTCAACACTAGGTCAAAATCCAGTAATCTCGCCACTGTAGCAGGGGGTGGCAAACTACGGCCAGTGGGCCAAATCTAACCCGCCACTCACTTGTGTAGTTAAAGCTTACTGGAACGCAGCCACATGTATTCATTTATATATTGTCTACAGCTACTTTCCTGCTCCAAACGCAGAACTGAATAGCTGCAACAGAGATTGCATTGTCCACAGAGATGAAAATTATTTACCATCTGGCCCTTTACAGAAAAAATTTGCTGACTTTTTAACTGTCCCATTTTGCCTTATTTGAATGGTCATAAGTTCCCAGCAATAAAAGTATGGATTCTTTCAGTCCAGCACAGAGCAAAACATTCTCTATCTATGGAATAGTGGACAGGGATCCACGCCATCTACACGTCAGCATGGGTTGTCTGATCCCAGAACGCCACCCCTGGGATACGTGCCATTAACACACAGTTCCGTTAAAGGTGGCAAAAAGACTGTGGTTACAAAGGTACTTGACTAACATCAGATTGGCTTGGGTTTTCTACTGTTAGTGTTTTTTAGATTTACAAGAAACTGGGGAAAAAGAGCAGAGTAGAAAGGTAAAACCCAAGGCTGAAAAGATTACGAGAAAGCCTGAGAGATGAGCAAGCAGCTAACAGGGCTGGAAGGGAGTCTGTGGCAGTCTGGTGTCAGCCAGCTTCTTACATGGTTTTTCCTCAAATTTCCTTTCACTTTATCCTCTATTTCTTTGCTCGATTGAAGACCAACTTTAGAGATATAAAATAACTG
>NW_003852444.1:10251456-10365240 GCF_000181295.1 Otolemur garnettii
AACCAGAGATGCTTCATTTTCCCCCCAAAGAGCACTCTAATGCTACTGCGGCAAAGAACCAGATTATTGTGACTTGTATTCATGATCATAAAAGAAACTTGTAGTACATTAAAGTAAGCAAAGCTTCCTTTAACTCACTGCATGCAACGCAGCAAGTGTGGAGTTTTATTTAAACCAAGCTCTAAATTGTATTAAGAAAGGTGGTCAATTTGTAAGCTATAGAATGAAAAAGGAGAGAAGGGGAAAAAAAATAATAAAAAAGATGGGATTCAATGGCTAAGAGGCAGACACCATGGCTGGGACATGCGGCAGGAATTACGTGCTGGGGAGTCAACACATGTGAACTGCTTCTGTCAGAAAGAAAGACCACCACGCCATACGAAAGGGTCTTCATTTTTTAAGAGACCCAGAACCAGATACAGGATTGTTTGGGAGGAGTCTAACCCAGAGATATTTTCAATCAGTACAATCGGCAGAGTCTATGTAACATACACATGTATGTGTGTATATATATATATATGGCCCACACTGGGGGTCAGTACATCCTAATAGAATGGAATATTGTACTGACCCAGTGGACCATTTGCTGTAAGACTGACCAAGCCACAGGATGTATGTGGACCATACAACTCTAGTTCGTGCACTAGAAAAGCACCATAAAACACAGGCCTATATACTCTTTGTAAATAGGCAATAGTTTAGTCACTCTATTTCATACAAAGAGAAAACAGACAAGCAATATAAAGCAAAGTTCTCATGATGTAGAGGCCACTTATATATACAAATTTCAAGGTTAAGATATAAGTTTGGTTTTCAGGCTTGAGTTAATCAAAGGACCTTTTGAAATAAAAAAATACATACGTGATAGAACAAAATTCGTTACAAAGCAGAATCTCTAGTGTGGTCTTAATGCAGATACAGGTATTTTCAGGTGGCATTTTAGAGATGGCCTAACATGACCTCTCTTTTAGTCAGGAATGAGTTTCTGAAGGGGATTTTAAGTTTGGTTATAAAAAACTGAGTTGAATCTGAGGAAAAAAATACAGGGACACCACTCTACCTCTAGAAGCACGGTGGGGAGGGACTGGTCAATGACGTGGAGAAGAAAGGTGAGCAGTAAGGACTACAGATGGCAACCTGGTAAGAGTCAAATGGGTGGGAATAGTGACGCATCAGAGAAAGGAAAGTGGGTAAAAATGTAGAGGAGAGAATAAATAGTTTGAGGTAATCACTGGATTTAATGAGGGCAAAAAGTTGGGACATTGAATGTTGTTGGTTTTTTTTTTTTGGCAGGTCTATAGTGGAGGTGGCAGCTATTTATACCTAAATGAAGAAGTAGGTATGAAAAATAACCTTTGTGTAGAGTGAGAATGGGCCTAAAAGGAGAGAGAAGCTATAGTAAAACAGGCTTTACCTACTACAGAGACTAAATTCCCTATCTCGGAAATACCTTCCTTCTAGTCAACAAATCAAAGGCCCTGGTTTTCCGTTCCCTACCAATCAGTGGCCAGGTGATTCTACTGCCTCACACCCTTCACCTCTGCAGTGGGCTGAGTGTGCGTGCACCCCTCCCCCAAATTCACGTATTGAAAGCCTAACCCCCAGGGCAATGCTATCACAAAGTGGGACGTTTGGCATGTGATAAAGTTATAAGGGCAGAGCCCTCATGAATGAGATTAGTGCCCTCATAAAGGAGGCGATTCCCAGAGAGATTCCTCATCCCTCTACCAAGGGAGGTTTCAGTGAAAAGACAGACAACTATGAATCAGAAGGTAGGCCCTCACCAGACCGTCTGCCAGTGTGTGACCCAAAACATGGATCACCTCCCGAACTATGAGAAATATGTTTCTGTTGTTTATAAGAACCCACCCAGTTTGTGAGCACTTTGCTTTAGCAGCTCTAACAGACTAAGGCAATACGCCTCCTTCCATTTCCTCCTGCTTTACTTCAGGATGTCTTCTTTAAGAAGGCTCATTTAGTGAGAAATACATATAACATAGTATATATATATGACAAAGCTTATGACTCATGAATGCACATCTTCATAACTTTGTCTCAAATGGTACAAAAGTAATCCATGTAACCAATACATTTATATCCCTGTAATAGTCTAAAATTAAAAAAAATAAAAATAAAAATCTTAAAGGAATCACCCAGTGGAATCACAAACTTGATATGGAACCAGAACATTCCTGTAGCCCAAATACTCCCCTGCCCAGTCAAAACTTTCTCCCTTCCCACCTGAAGTAACCTTTGTAATAATTCTTTCTTTGCTATTCTTTATGATTTTATGAACTAGATATACAATCTTAAACCATAAAGCTTAATTTTGACTATTATGAATAAAATCTTATTTTCTATATTCTTCTGTATCTTGCTCTCTCAGCACTACGTTAGATTCTTCTGGGGTGCACAGAACCTGGAGTTGATCCACTCATTTCCACTGCTCTACAGGCTGCCATCATGGGTATACATGACGGCACATCTACTTCCCTCCATGGGACACGCCTAAACCCTTCTGCTAATGCATTTGCTTCTACTTGGAACATTCTCCCCTCTTTCTAGATTCAACCTAAGCATTATCTCCTTTATGATGTATTTTAAAAATGACCTTCAAGGTACTGACCACTGTCTCCTGAGCTCCCAGTATCTGCCTTGTACACAGCATGGTAGACATGACACCGTTAGTGTGCCTGCTCCTCTCTAATAAATGCTACATTTGAGGGCGGGTCTCAGGTCCTCTTCACATCTGCTGCTTCGGTGTCTTACCCCGTGCTGTGTCTTGAGTATACACACAGGACACTCGCTGGCTAAGTAAATGCAAAGCTTGTCAGGCAACCTTCAGGTATAATACTCAAAACTTCAAAGAAACCAAGTACGTGTGGTTTATAGTAAGGCACAGAATAAAAAGATGCATCTTGTATATTGGTCTGAGGTCCATAAGTCTGGATTTTAGTACCCCATAAAGCGTTTGCCAGAATAGGATTTGGGTCTTGGTTTAATTCCTCATGGCTGGCACCCTAAATCTGAGTCCTACTTTTCAGTGAGTACCAACGTTGGTCTTCATTCTTTATTGACTGACAACTCATATAACCACTTCCCTATTACTGGCAAAGAGGCAAATGCTAAACAACCTTGCCAAGGAAAATACAGTGAAAATGAATTTATTAAGAGCATACATTTTCACCAAAGCACAATTTTCAAAGCAATATGCTACACTGTCATTATCTCATTACAGTAATTTCAAGACTTGCTCCTGTTAACTTATTAAAAAACATTTAAAATCATTTTCTTCATCGCAAGTACAACAAACTATCTCATTACCCAAATAGGATCGGTGCCAAATGATATGGCAAAGGATGTGATAAAAGAAATGCACATATGCAGGAAAAAAGTCAGAGTTTGGAGATAGGCATGCATGTAACAATACATAACACTGAACCACTTACTGCCAGAGAGGAAGTGACTTTTTAACATGTTGCAGCTACTATGCCACAACAGGGCTAAGCCCTTATGCCCGTCAACTTTATTCTAAGTCCTCTAGAGGGAAAACACATCTTGTGAAAAACCTAAAATTTCTCCTACATAATAGCTAATGTAACTAATTTACATTCTTCTCCCTATTCTGTATATGTGCCTCACTTTATAAAACAATCTGATGTAAACATTTGGGTGGAACCTTTAATGTAGAACACATTCTTCTTAATAAAGTATCATAAGAATGGAGAAGCAAGAATCCAAGGTATCCAATTCTAATATGAAGCCAGGAGATGATCTAAGACATGGCCACATAAGAGAAAAACTCGAATCAATTCAAGGTGGGGGGCAGGGGAAGCAGGGAGCCAGGAGAGGTGAGGAGGGAGGGGGGTGGGGAGTCACGGTGTATGACACATCTCCTGGGGGTGGGACACAATTAGAAGAGGGACTTTACCCAACAAATGAAAACAATGTAACCTAATTCTTTGTACCCTCAATGAACCTGAGACAATGCACTTGACCTTAGCCAAAAGGCTGGGAAGCAATTGGACCTGAAACAATAAAAAACAGAAAAAGGAAAAAAATCATTTAAAATATATTGTCGAAAGCAGGGTTGACAAACTATACCCTGTGAGTCAAATCCAGCTGCCAAATTTTTTCTATGAATCAAATTTTATTGAAATAAGGCCATGCTTATTCATTTGACATATTGTCTATAGTTGTGTTTATACTATGATGCCACAGTCATTGAAACAGGAACAATATGACTGCCACAGCTGAAAATATTTACTATCTGGATTCTGGACTTTTTTTTTTTTTTTTTGCAGTTTATGGTGGGGGCCGGGTTTGAATCTGCCACCTCCGGTATATATGCCAGCGCCTTACTCCTTTGAGCTACAAGCGCTGCCCTACTATCTGTATTTTTACAGAAAAATTTGGCTGATTCCTCATTTAGTCTTGCTACTCAGAGTAGAGTTCATGCACCCAAAGTATCAGGATTACTCGAGTGCTTGTTCAAAACACAGAATATCCAGACTCAACCAGACTGACTGGATTGGAATACAAATTTTTAAAAAATGTGATGAATAGGAATATTAAAAGTTTAGAAGCACTGATATAAAGAACACAGTCTTAAAAGAAAATAAAACCTTCACAAAAGGGGTGAGGTTATTACTAGACAATAAAGGAGAGAGCTGCTTGCAAAGATTTTTATAAAGACGAAGAAAAAGAAGGATGGAGATTATGGAAATTTTGGACAACGTTAATATTGAAAATGAAGGGGAGAAATTTCTAGCATCAATTTATGCCCCTAGAGAGTATGAGGTATGTACAAACTAATTTGGCCCAGATGGCTAGTTGGTTTTTTTCCTCGTAAAAACACCATTACTGCTGAAAGCTGGTCTAGCCCCCATATCACTCTCCCCAGTATAAAAACAAGAAGTAAATAAGAAACAAATTTGCTGATTTCGACCAAGTCCATTTGGTTGTCATATTCATTTCCTTTTTAAATACTCCATTTTCCCTCTGTAACGGGAAAATTGTTTTTCCAACAAGGCAAATGGGTTATGATTTGCTCCCTGAAAATAAACATGTTATAAAATCCACTTTAAATCTCTATCTTATCAGGTGTCATTTATGTTCCATTTGTAATAGGCTCTATGCTGTCACTGCGGGTTTGTTTTATCCAACACTACAAGGATCTGGCAGAGATGAAGGGCATTTCCTCTGACAGTTGCAAAGCCTGTTCTGTGATTGTGTTTATAGGTAATACTTTTAAGTTTACTAAGTTTTTTAGTTGGAAAGTTCACCACGTGCAAATTTAGACATCTCCGAAGGGAAAAGAATAATAATCATGATAAGGAAGCATAAGACCCATTTTGTAACCATCCCTTTCAACTAATCGACAATGAAATCGAGAACTGTGAAAACCATGTTAGAATCCGAATCCTCATTGTAAAACCACTTTATGGGCAAAAAGATGCCAGGCAATGATGTGAGAAAGTTATTGCTCCTTGGATAACAACTTGGAGTAAATCAGAGATAGTCACCTTCTGCCCCCAAACAGGCCCTGCTTTGGGCATGCTGGATTTAGCAGGTAGAAAGTATAGTCAAGAAACACTCAGGAATCCTTTGTCTAACTGCTAAGAGCTTTCTGATTGAGCTGTCTTTGATTTCATAGGTGAAAAACTGACTTTTGTCACAGAAAATTCATGCCTTTACCACTCCCTACTTTTCCAGTTAAATCTGACAAAGAAGCAATGTGGCTGCTACATTATGGTCTTTTTTAAAAAGCATCATCAAGTGTTACAGCTCTAAAGAAATTCTGAAGAGGCCCAACAGCTTCTGATTAGAGATGAGAAAACTAAGGCCCAGGGAGTCGCAAGTTGGTAGGGGGGCACCAGGATGGACACTCCTAGAGGACGGTTCTTTTCTTTTAAATCTTTGCACTTCCTAATTCTTAGCACAGAGCCTGGCACACAGTAGGCATTCAGAACTTGTTTGTTCAACTGAATACAGATCCCTGAATTCTAGTCCCAAGTTTTTTTCCATTGTGCTATGCTTATTCACGTTTAACAATGGATTAATCTCTCTTTTATCTTCCAAAAGAATCAGAAGTCACATTTCAAATTATGCTTTTACACAGGTATAATTAAATCTTTAAAGGGTGGGATGGCAAAGAAATTAGAGGCTAGAGTGTAACAGACATTTTGCAACCTGCAGATGCCAGCAGCAGGCAGCTCCTACCCCACTCCGCCCCCACTTCCCCCACAGAATAACGGCAATTATATTCCAGGGTGAATAATATAATTATCTAAATGAAACCAGGAAGGGGAAAAAAACGGCATACAACATAAAAGGATTAGCTGCTCAAGGACTTGCTGTTGGGGGAGGCAGGAGGATGGATCTAGGCTGACAATTTCATAAAGTAGCCATCAATTATTTAAATCATTGTGACTCTTCAGACAGCATTCTGGGCAGCAGGGAAAAAAACACTCTTAAATTTTGAAAACCATAAATTAGGAGAGAGATGCTTGTTATTTGGTCTGGGAGTGAAATATGTTCTGTTTTTAGAGAAAGGAGCAAAAGGAAAGGAAAGTCACCCTAAGCAGGAGGTGCTTAACGTGTTACTTTTCTAGAAGTTCAGCAGAACACAACATCTCTTAATGGTACAAGTGTTGGGGCTGTTAAAATCCAGTATCAATAAACCACTCAGCACATCAAAAGTAACAGGTTTTAAGTAATACTAGATGCGAATAGAAGGAATTGGGCCAGAAGGAGAGGGGCCTAGATTCACCAGCTACATTACCTTAGAAAAAAAACATTTAACATGTTGAACTTGACGCCAGTGATGAGATTTGATTAGTTTCTTTGCTACCTTCTAGCCTCAAAACTCTATTGAAGTCTACTGTTTCTATGACAGAGAATACTAACACTAGCTGAGGAAAATTCATAACGCCCACACACAATCCAGCTTTTATTAAAAAGGTTATGACTTAGAATAACTGTTCCATAGACAGGAAGTTTGGTTACAACACTGACTGTCGACTATATTTCCATCATATAAGTAAACAAGCCTGTGCCTATATATCCGGGACTCAGAAGAAGTAAGAAAATAGAATTGGGCGGCACCTGTGGCTCAGTGGGTAGGTGCCAGCTCCATATTCCAAGGGTGGTGGGTTCAAACCCAGCCCTAGCCAAACTGCAACAAAAAAACATAGCCGGGCGTTGTGACAGGTGCCTGTAGTCCCAGCTACTCAGGAGGCTGAGGCAAGAGAATCGCCTAAGCCCAGGGATTTGGAGGTTGTTGTGAGCTGCAATGCCATAGCACTCTACCGAGGGTTAATAAGTGAGACTCTGCCTCAAAAAAATAAATAAAATAAAATAAAATTTATATAAAAAAAGAAAATAGAATTAAAATAAGCCTAAAAGTTCTGCTATTACTCAAAGTATTTGTATTTGCTAAGCTAGCGCTAAAGCAATTGATTATTTTTCCCCAGGTATAAGATCTACAATTGGGTTAGTACTTACGAGCGAATCTAATCCAGGGGTCCTCAAACTACGGCCTGCGGGCAACATGTGGTCTGCTGAGGACATTTATCTGGCCTGCCAGGTGTTTTTGCCGCTGCTGCCTGTCCTGCTTAGCAGCCGACTCGTCCTGGGGCCCGCAGTCCGAGGGACAGCCCTCGGATGGCCTGAGGGACAGTGAACTGGCCCCCTGTTTAAAAAGTTTGAGGACCTCTGAATTTTAATCAATAGTTTCATAAGACAGTTAGCTTGGTTTTCCCTAAATACAAACCAGTTGAGAAAGAGTAAAAATAGTTTTCAATCCAGTCATTTATGATGATTTCTATAAAAACTACTCCATAAAAAACTGACTTCATAAATATATAACTAATCATATAAATATTTAACTAACATATTTTAGACAGATACATGAACTATACCCAGATTTAAAAAAAATACACTTATCCAGGGACTAATTAAAAACATTCACCAACTAAAATCATAACGTTATGAATTATAATTTCTTTCTCATTTTTTTTGGGGGGGGGAGGCACTTATTTCTTTTGTACACATCA
The DNA here is from genome assembly GCF_000181295.1 of Otolemur garnettii. NCBI lineage: Eukaryota > Metazoa > Chordata > Mammalia > Primates > Galagidae > Otolemur > Otolemur garnettii. Next base: position 10,259,514 of record NW_003852444.1, read on the forward strand.
AAAAGCTTCTTTTGAGTGTTTGCTGTTTATAAATTTCTTGTCCTGCTGGCAGCTGGAGAAGTTCTTTCTGCACTTGTACTTTCACCACTTTACCTATTCCTTTCACCCTATTCTTTTTCAAATGAAGACTTGATAATCTAGTCAAGCCTTGGAACCTGTGTTATGTTTTACCAATATGTAAGGTCACTGTTCATTCATTCAAGGAGAGTGTGCACAGTATCCTTTACCGTGTGTTCCATCTTCCAGGCAGTAAACGCACTTCTCCCTTCTCTCTGTTCCACCTTCTTCACCACTGACTAGTGTACAAGTCAGGCTCCAACTGGCCCACCTGAACCAGACATGGAGCGTTCAAAGGTGAGCTAGCAGGAAGCAGGAGGCCTCTGAAAGGCTTCCTGGCCGAAGCCATCTCTTCCTACAGGCTTCACACAAAAGCTCTTCTAGAAAGAGGAAAGGTTAGCCATGGACAAAGCCAGACTGCATTTTCCACTTGGTGAACTCCTTCGAAATACCTAAGGGAGGAACCACAAATTCTAGAATAAATTTACTTGCTGCTATCTCTGATTGACTTGAACAATTTGCTTTTTTTGCCTTATTAAGTAATTTCAGGTTTCCAGATACCTAAGCAGCTTTATGCCTTTTTTTTTCTTCTCATGGGCAAGAGCTGATTGTTCTCCTTTATATGGATTTTCTGCCTAGTATTTAAGACAGAAGAATAAATGTCATGTGACTTTTGCAGGAGTTTGCCACAAGTGAATTGCCACCAGTAAAGAGCAGTGAATAATTGTCTCTTTTCAGACAGAAGACTTTTGTGGTGCCTGACTCATGGACTTTTCTATCACTATGGCAGCAAGTTAGGCTGTGTGTGTGTGTGTGTGGTTGTGTGTGTATGCATATGTAAAGAAACTGAGTATTCTTCTTGGAAAGACATGCTAAGTATTGTCTTTGTTATAGTAGAACCTAAGAGTAATTTAAGTATTTTTACTTTTGCCTTATTCTTAAGAGTGGATTCAACGGTTTACACATTATGTTCATACTGTTACTAAAGCATGTATCGCTGTGATTATTTGTTTGCAAGTCTTCTCCCACCACTACAACCCCATCGACCCCAACAACTTCAATACACAGCTTTAAAACACCCGCAACTGACTTAAAGTGCACGTCCACAAAAACCTATAAGCAGATGTTCATAGTTTTACTCACAATCACTCTAAATGGAAGCATGATGTCTTTCAATAGGTGAATGCATCAGAAAACTGTGGTACCTCTATATGGCAGGATGTTATTCAGTGATTAAAAAAATGAGTTATCAAGTTATAAAAAGCCATGAAGGAATCTGTGCGTACTGCTATGTGTAAGAAGCCAGTCTGAAAAAGCAATACACCATATGATTATGAAGACACCAATTCTGGAAAAGCAAAACTGGAAAGATAGTAAAGAGGTCAGTGATTGTCAGAGTCACGGATGGAGGGAGGGAGAAGCGTTGAGTCGGTGATGCGTAGGGAATTTCCTAGGTTAGAACAAACCATTCTGTATGATACAGTAATGGGAGACGTATGATATTTTGCATTTATCAAAACCCATAGAACTTCAAAGTCCTAAGAGTAAACATGAATGTGTGGAAACTGAATCAGTTATTTGGGATGTCATATGATCTCGGGATAGAGTGCAGAATGGGACAAAACCGTCTAACTGTCTTGCAAATGTATAAAACAATCTCTCTGAGGCGGCGAGAGAAAAGTGCTGACCCATGTAACTTTAAAATGAGCACAGTCTGTAAGACTAAAGGCAAAAGAAACTATATGTAAGCACCGTAAGCTAGTGGATGCAGTTATTCCACAAGTGAATTCTGATAGTGCTGTACATGTTTATTGGAATTGGACAATTCCTGGACATGGATACAAAAATCCGTGTATATAGTTAAGTAAATGGGAAGCAGCTGGTAGGAGTCCGGTTTCCCACTGTTGCAGAATACATCATATCTAAGCAAAAAGAGGAGGCCAGCATGCTGTATGTAGTAATGGATTAGGGCTGGACAGAAGTTCAAACTCCTCTGTAGCTTGACATAGACACAAAGAGTTACATACAGAAATAACTACAGATACGAATATATACAAGGGATAGTGTATGCTCCTACGTTTCAGCTGAGAGGGCCTAGAAATAATGATACTCAAGTGTCAAGAATCATATCAAGTCCCTGCATCTTGATTTCTAATACTATTTCCTAATGGAATGGAAGAGGGTCCGTAGAGGAATGGCAGATTCTAGCAGAGGGGCAGGAAGTACACAAGACGAGCCTGGAGTATCTTATAGTGCCAGAAAGTAAGGAAGTTCTTAAAACAAGGCACGATGATGAGGACATAGGAGATATAGAAGCCAGCTAAGAGTTCCTGATGGCCAAAGCTGGAATAATTTGAGCAACAAAATAAATAATTTTACTTTATTTATTAGACAGAATAACCTACAGTATAAAATAAAAATCCATGACATATATAGATGATTGAATAAATACAAAAATGGAAGAGAAAAAAAGGCAAAACTCTCATGAAGAAGCATTCCAAGTAATTTCTAGATACTCCATCCTCCAGGAAGGGCAGCCTTCCTCCCTGCTTCTTACGGGCTGGGCAAAGTGACTTCCTTCCCAGAGAACACTATGGAAAGGGGGAAAAGAGCTTCCTACTGGAGAAGACTTAACAAACAGTGCCTCGGGCAGGTAATCAAGGTCAACATCAACACTGACATGTACTACTGACAGAACGTACCCCTGATACCATGAGATGAAAATGTCTCTTTACCTCTGTGATCTTCCCCCCAAAACACACAGTCCCAGGCTTCTCCATTGCAGGCCGTTCCGTAACACAGCTAACCAGTACCCCTTAAACTGTCAAGGAAACAAATGAACAAAAAGAAAGCAGGGGTGAGGGGCTGAGAAAGTGAGAAACTGTCAGAACCATGACAGCTGCATGGGAGACCTAAATAAATATAATGTGGTGCCCTAGATGGGATCCCAGAAAAGAAAAAGAATATGAAGGCATTAGGGGCTTCCATCAATAATAATGGATTGATAATGTATTGATATTGGATGATTAACTGTAACAAATGCACCGTTATAATACAGGAATACGATCTTAACAGGAAAACTAGGTGTGGGATGAATGGGAACTCTCTGTTCTATCTTTATGGTTTTTCTGCAAATCTAAAACTTTTCTGAAATAAAAACAAATATCTAATGCTACTTTCCTTGGCAAACAACACAGATTCCCATTTATATACCCTATCTCTAACCATGTAAGCCAGAGGCTACACTTCAGCTTTGGGTAATTTCCATTTTATCCATTAAACAAATGAGCGCCTACTAAGTGGCAAAGATCTCTTTTGGCTTTAAGCAGAATTTTGAAAGAACAAAAGAAAAGATTCTAGAGGCAAGAAATTAACTGCCAGTCCAGCCCTCTCTGTGCTCAGGCAGGCTGCTCACTCTGGTAGAAACTTGGAAGCTACGGGCACAGGCAGCAGTCAAGGTCACCAGAGCACTTCTGCAAGTGCCTGATAGGCAGCCTTGACCTTGAAATGACCAAGGGGACGACAAATTCAGAAATGCTCTGTGGAATAAAAAGGAAGAAGCAATTAACTTCCTGCAGCTGAAATGGGGCAAAGAGAAGTTGTGTGTGTGCATTGAGGAGAGGCAGAGAATGGCTCTCATTTAAGTGCAGTTATCTGACTTTGACTTTGCAGCTATTTGCAAGTGAATACTCAGGGTATTCTGGACTCCACAGATATGACCATCCATCATGGGAATAGCTATAACTACAGTGGGGGGAAAAGAAGATAAAGAAGGAGGAAGGAAAAAAAGGAAGCCAAAAGCCTGGATGGATCTCCCTTTCTCCTCAAAAGACACTATTTCCAATATGTGCAATCAAAAAAGGGCGTAATGACAGAGATAACCTGTTAATGAGCTCGCTGTGAGTTTCCTGTTCCCCGAAGCAGGACTGTAACTGACAGAGCTCCTGTGTGTCTAGAGAGGCCATAAATGAGAAATGCACAGCTGAACCTTCAAACAAATAGGAACCTGCCGCAGCCACGTGGCTGCTCCTGCGGACACAGAAGAGCTGAGAAACCCATCCTGTCACGGCCTTTGAGGGCTCAGGAAGGAAAATCTGATGGAGATCCCAGAAAGTGAGGGTGGCTCGGCCAATTATGACAACCAGTCAAAGGAATAACTTCAAAGGCTATGCACCGAAAAGTGTTGGGGCTCCCCAAAGCTTTGGTCGGGGGAGAAACACTCATAGGAAATCTTCCAGAAGTCTCCCCTTCAGAGCTGGATTCCCAGATCGCTGCCTCTGTGAGCCCAGGCTCTCTGTCCTATAGTCCCGCCTGGGAGCTGTCACAATCCACTATTCTTAAAACCACATCCCTTTGAGGACGGCCCTCCCCGAAACCTTCCCTCATCCTGTATCTCTTCCCACATCAAAGGGAACTGTGTGCTGAAAGGCTGAGACCTCTGCGATGGAGTTTCCTGTGCCCTGTCACCCACACCTGCTGCTCTGCATCCGTTTCCTCATCATCTAGACTGCCCTCACTGTCTCATGGATACCTGGTGGTCAGTTTTTCCTTCTGTGTCTTTGCTTGTTGTGCCCCTTGTTTGGGTCACTTTTTCCTCTGCCTTCTCCATTTCTGCACGTCCTCCAATTCCCCAGGCACTCACTGCTTGCCTCAGGTTTCCTTTGAATTCTCCAGTCCTCATGGTCTCCTTCCTCAATTCTTACAGTGAAAAATCTTTTAAACGATCACATTCAGTGCTCCATTGTCAACTGTCCTCTACTATTCTTGGATTCGTAGATGGGAGAAATTCTGGCTCCCTAATTAACTGATCACTATTAAATTTGTGAGGAGGAGTCTGCTTTATGTTTATTCTGTATCCCTACATCACCTTGTCCAGTAATAGCACAAAGCAGGTGTTTAATAAATAAACATTATTCACTTAGTTTTATTAGAATTTCCACCATGGAAATTACTCCACGGTGTCATGTCACTCCTATTAAAGGAGATGTATCTGATTTTTACCAGCCTGGCTTAAAGCATCTATGTTAAGATTAAACACACATAAGTTTTTGAGTAGGACAGGATCCTTGAAAAGCATGAAGAAACAGCTGCTTTATTTCAACAGTTAATCTTAAAGGGCCATTAAACTTTCAAGCTGAGATAGTCTTGTTTCTCACTCTTCATTTTCTCCCTAGAACGTCTCTAAACCCGCAATATCCAGACAGGGCAAAAATTACTTAGGATAAGGACCTCAGAAATTCCCCAAGTACAGCAGTTCTCGGCCTCTACTCATCTGGCTTCCACCAGTAATCTTGCCCAACCAGCAATTCTGCTGCTCCCAAGAATGATAACTATCATTTGCTTGGGCTGTCGAGCCAGCCTTTTCTCCCTTCCTAGTATCTTTTAACGGACGCACTTCCTTTTCCCTAACATTTAAGGAAAAGAAATAAATCTGAAGATGCCTTTGTTAGCAAGTAAAGTCAAATCTATTTCAGGCAAAGGCAGTTCCCCTAAGAGCTGAGTGACAGAGTGTTAATGTATTTGGGTCCCTGTCAGCAGATCTGTCATAAGTCATTACCTTCTCTCCTGCTTATCCACCCAGGAATGGGCCAAGGCAAGATCGAAATGGACAGCAGCCAGTCAACATCTCAGAATACGGACCCCAAATGAGGCTTAGTTGTCTAAGACGGCCATCGTGGGTCTACCTTGACTCATGATAGAAAGTAAACTCTGGTCCTGCTTTCAAGCTCGGTGCTTATCCCTACATTGATGCCATTCCGAAATAGCCTCGTGGTCAGACAAGTTTCTTAGCACCAAGAAAAGCTGGTAAGCAAGTGTCACTAACTGTAATTACTTTCTCATTCGATGCCCCCTTGTGACTCCCTTCCCATGTGGATAAAGCCTTCCAGCTAGTTCTTTTAAAACTGACCTCTTATCCCAGATGTAGGAGACAAATTCTCTATAAGTTGCCTCTAAATTAAAATCAGTTCCAAATACAGAACCAGAAATGATGGCTTGTTGAAGAAAGTATGGAGAATAATGACTGAACTCAAAAAGTAAAGATTTTGAGATCATTAAGGAGCCTTATGTAATGTATAAAGTTGGGTACAGATGATTTTCTGTAGACAAAAGAAAAAATAACGTTTATTTTTAGTCATTCTGGTATGATTTCAAAAGCCTAACTGGCTATACTATATAGAAGATCAGGTAAATATAGTTAAATATTTTGTTCTCTCGCATTGATTTTCAGAAAACTACTTATAAGAGTCTTGTTAACCAAGGACTTCTCTAAGAAAACCAGCCAAACGAGATCCTATTTCTTTTACCTTCAGAGTTAAGACAAAAAGTTAAAGATATTTATAAAAAATCCAAGTTGATCATATGTAATGGGCCTGTTCATCTCTCCCTGGCTCACTTCATAGCCTTCTTTACCCACAGTTATGAGGATAAGTTCCTTTGTAATATTATACCAAGAAAAAAACTATTTATAGATTAATCACAAACACAAACTGGTCAATTTCCTATTCCATGACAGTGTTTGAAGGGGACATTTAGATTTTATATTACCTACATGACAGTATTTGAAGGGGACATTTAGATGAATATTTTTAGAAGATGAACACTCTTTTAAAGTAACTACTCTAGCACTTAATATTATGTCTCTGTATTTTAGACTTTCTAAGTAAGGCGTTAAAATCCTGTGAACAGCACTATGGCAAGAAGCTCAGGGAATGATTGGAAATTCACCTCTAGGACGGCTGAAGAGGAAATAAAATACAAACTGGGGTATTCTGTAAAGCAAATGGAGGAAAGATAATTGTAGAATCTGGGTGGTGAATATGTGGGTGGTCACTGGACAATTTTTTACAGCTTTTATGCGTGTTTAAAATATCCTTATGATAAACTGTTAGAAATAGTATCAGATTCTTATGTTGCTTTTCTAATCATGTATGAAACTGTTGTAACAATTAGAGAAGCTTTTCACTGAATAGAAAACATTTTTTTAGCACCATTCCCTTCCATGCTAAGGGATTTTTCTGAATGGAGAAACATTTGTGCATGTGGACCAATAGTAATAATTGTTACAGAACATCCAACATGCAGCATGCTCCTGAAAACCCTGCTGAACACATGACTCCAGTGTACTTCTCACCTGAGTCTTCTGAAGTAGTTTCAGCAAGTATCATTCTCATTTTATTGAGGAGAGAAGGGAAGCGCAGGGAAGGCACGGGTGGCTTAGATTTGTCTAAGGTCATCAAGCTGTAAATTATGGCAACCCAAATCATACTCCACATGCTTTTCACCATCCATTTCATGATGAAACTTAGCAGTAATTACTTTCAAACATAGCTATGATGAATCACAACAAAAATTAAAATGTGTAGCACCAGTAATAGAACTAACAATACAAAGTAACACAAGGAGATGAAATGATCTTAAAACACAGATGAATGTTAAAAGACCAGGAAAATCCCCATCCATCAATCAAACACAAGAACAAAGGCACCTCCTACCCCATCTTCCTGAATAAGTCTAAAGTAACCACAAGTAGTTGGTTATTTCAGGCCCATTCTCGACATACAGAGGTGAAACAATACTAGTGAACAAATAAAATAGAGTAAAATTCAAAGAAAATCAAAATTATGAGAGGTAAGTTAGTATTTTTAAGGTACAGGTAAACAGTGAAGAATCAGATTAGGCTCCAAGGCCTTCTGGTTCTAAGACTCAGTTTTGCACAGTGAGACCATTAGCACAATCTTTCAGAGATTAGGGGGGAAAACCAATTGATAAGCTTTTTTTTCATCTTAATGATTTTCATGATGACTTCCAGCAGATCTTAAATGGGACTAATCTATTTACACTAATAAAAGCTGAATCTTTTCTGTACCAGAGAGTGATGGTAACAACTGGCTGTGATGAAAACGCCACTCAAATGCAACATTCTTCTCATTTGCATAATTTGATATGAAGAAAACAATATGCTATTGCTTCTGTCCACACTTCCTTGGGAAACCAGATGACGTTACTGGCAGTGCCTTGGCTTGGCTGGGGAAATAATAGCTTCGGGCTTCAGTGCAATTATTTTTAGCACATTACCATACTGTAAGCAGCTGTTGCCTACTAACCTTCAGTAAGGCCTAACTAGAACCGAGCAGGCACTCAGTCTACCAAAAACTCCCATTTGGAACCTTGTTGACACCTGGAATATAAGCCACCCTGGCCTACTGCCTTAACAGCAATACTTCTAAAACTGCTTCCTGCCAGAGTCTTCAAGGAAAATAGCAAGTTGAATATATATATTTTCCATATTTTCTATTCAATGAAAATGCATTCCATATAAGTTCCAGCTAGTTACTAGCTGCAGTGGATTGAATGGTGTGCCCCCCAAAAGTCTACACGAAACTTTAGAATGTCACCTTACTTGGAAAACACATCCTTGTAACTAACATAATATTGAGATGACAACATCTCAATTAGGATGGACTCCAAATCCAGTGGAAGTGTCCTTATAAGAACCAGAAGGAACAAATGGAGATACAGGGGAGGAGGCCACGTGAGACAGAGGCACAGGGGAGGAGGCCATGTGAGACAGAGGCAGAGATTGGAGTTATGCTGCCAGAGCCAGGAAGTACCAGGAGTCACCAGGAGCCACCAGGAGCTGGAAGAGACAAGGAAGGGCCCTCCCCTAGGGCCTTTGGAGATAACATGGTTCCTGGCCTCCAGTACTAAGAGAGAAGAAACTTCTGTCATCTTAAGTCACCAAGTTTGGGGTAGTTTGTACTGGCAGCCCTAGGAGGCTATTCCATAGCTTTAATGCTCATAAACACTGCAAGCTGCTTCTGCTGCTAATAAATGATCAACAGACTAATGCCAGGAACAGGAGGAAGGAGGTGGAATGGCATTATTTCCTGCTGTCCCACCAGGCTAGGAGGGCTGGAAGCAGAAGTCACGGGGTGAGGGCTAGGGTGCAAAGCACAGGGAGTGGGTGACAGCAAGGTGGTGATGAGAAGGAGTTGCAGGGGTGAAAATCTGGACCCAAATGGCAGGGGTAGAGGAGCACAGTCAGCAAAGGTGAGAAACCCAGGAAGGCTGGACGGAGTTAAGGAGCAGGCAGGTAACACGTTGGAGTGGTCAATGCTGCTATTGACACACAGGTGCCGGGGTAGGAGGAGAGGGTATGTGTTACGCTCATTATTCCACTTGACCATCAGTGTTTGTATGACACACATTATTCCCATTTTATTGAGAAAGTAATAGGTACCGAGAGGTTATGAAATTTGGGCATGGCCACAAAGCTATCACATGAGATGGCTGGGATTTAGACCCATTTCTGTCAGATTCCAAGGCTCACATACAGGGCTTGGTTCAAAGCATCCCACAGAACCCTCTATTATAAACCTGACTGAATTAAAGACTGCCTCAACAATTTCTAACATATTCTCCTCTTCTCCGGGCAGCAACTGATGCGATGGAGTCAAAGATCCAGGCCGTGGCACTAATTCTGCCGCATGCTGGGATCAGCTGCACATCTTTCAAAACACTGATGTCCAGGCAGGTCCCATCTGGACCAGTGATCTGTGAGTGTAATTTTTAGGGAATTCCTCAGTAATTCTCACAGGTAATGTTGCTGAAAACCAGTGCTCCAAGCCCACAGCTGGCCTGGGAAGAAATGTTTGTGTGGCGTCTGCAGGAGCCATTTCACTTTTCAGAAGTTACCCTGCCAAATGCTGGGTAGAGAGGAAAATGAAAATATGCTTTAAACCTTTCAAGAATGTCTAAAATTAGTGCTTGCACAGCTTATGTGTGTTCCTCCAATAATGTGGGAACTTGACTGAGCACCAGGAGAGCTGCCTCTGTTTCACACTGGCCTCCGGGAGCCAGAAAATGAGGACGGCCTCATCCTGCTTTTGGAAAGAACTTTCCAAAATTCAGCAATGTGCTAGACTAGGAAGCAGCTTCTGCTGCTGTTGCAAATGTTGTTTTTACAACTTCTGGGCCTGTATGAAACAACTCTAACTAAATACTTTTTTTGTAAGTGACTACTGTTGTACACCAAAAAGTTACCAGCCCACCACATTTGATCCCATTTCCTAGCCTGAAGCTGGGCAGGATGACGTTGTGTTAAGGGAATGTTTCTTATTATATTTTAGTGTGTATCCAGATCACCTGGAGGGCAGGTGAGAACAAAGACCTGAGATGGGTGAGGTGCAGGACTGTGCAGCTCTCACAGGCTCCCAGGGAGGGCACTGCTCCTGGTCCAGGGGCTGGCTCCATGCTGCACACAGAGGTGTAAGGCGAACTCTACTGTGTGTACACATCACCTGGGGATGCAGATCCTGATTCAGAGATCTAAGGCTCTTGTCCACAGACCACTTTCCAATCAGTAAGGTACATGGCACTGCATGGGGGGGGGGGTGGAGAAGAAACTTTGCTAGTTTCATTATTTATATAGATGGTTGTCCATTCAGAAGTTTGATAGGCAAGGATTAAAAAAAAAAACTTGAATGTTAGTCCCCTCACTCTTTTTTTTTTTTTTGAGAGAACACCACAGAAGAAATCTGAAATGGCAGCTCCCCAAATCAGTGACAAACTAGGGAACCGAAGTGAGTCAGTTCAGTGTGCTTCCTCAGGTCTGAGGAAGGAGCTATCTGTAGACTCTGGGAGACATAAGAGGTAGGTAGGAGAGGGTATCCACTTCAACAGATCACTGCCAAAACTCCAGGTCCAGCACACCAGACGTGGAGCCCCCAAATTCCACGTACAGAATCTGATTCAGGAGAAATGAGAGACTTCTTTAGCTCGAATCAGCATGCTTTGCCCTGCACTGGCGGGAAGCCACTTTGCAGAAAAAAGTGATGCAAATAGAACAGAGAGGGAAGGACCACGCAGTGTGTCCAATCCTGCCTTAGTACTGGGAACAGAAGAGGCATAAGAACTGTGACAGTTTTACTTAATGTAGTCAAGAATCCAAAATGCAAGATCACGAATTTTACACTGTGGGCAGAAAACACGTTCACACATATCCTTGTTCAGGGGAGCCATCATTCACTCATTCATCTTTATGGACTTGTTCATTCATTCCTTAAGTATTAAGTGCCTCCTCTATGTTCTAGGAGTTGGGATTTTAGAGAGAAGCAACCACAGCAAATATCCAAGCTTTTCTATGTGCAGTGAAGCACTTTAGGCTCTGAGCAACGGCGATGGTTCTATGCTTTTCTCTGTGAAGCAGTATAAAAAAGACGTTTTAAAACTCACAAAGATATACAAAACATGAGTCTCAATTTTTTATTATTAGAGTCGAAACAGATAATGTCCATTGTCTATAAATGTCAATTGCTAAAATAAAAAAAATGCAGTGACTCAATGATGACCCTCAGATTCCCTGTTGTAGGGAAGATGGATAACAAACAGCTTGCAGACCTCACTCTGAGTTGTCCAGAATGAAACACATGGAAACAGCACTGAGACAGCTGTCCTTCTGCCCTCCCTGGACAGTCCTGCTGGGCTGATGCCATGTGAGCCTGGGTGCTGCCTGGGGGAAGTCACGCCCTCTCTCCTTCTCTGTGGCCAATGCACAGTCTGGCAGAGGGAATGCCTTACAAGGACATTTTTAAACTTCCTGCAATTGAATACTTAACCTACATGCATCTTTCACGCAGACATATATGTATTTCTCCCAGGTCTCTCCTTAACATTTGTTTTGGAGTCTTAGCTAAAATTTTGAGAATTCTTTCTTGCTTTTTTTTAAGATCAGCCACCTATCATTAGCTGGAAATAGAAATACCAAGGAGACAGAGACACATGTTTAAGAAACAATGAAACCTGAGCATGGGAGATTATTAGAAAACAATTTACAATCATTAGAAAGCAAGATATTTCTTCAGATGGAAAACCAAAATACCATCTCCTCATTTGCTTTTTAAACTTCAAAACTCTGAGAATATTAAAACAATTGATTGATAACAGTTTAACTAATTTTCATTTTCATAAAATAAAATTTTTATGAGAAAAGAGGGAGGACAACAAAATAACCAAAAACCAGAGCAAGTATTTAACCTCTGAAGGTAAATTTGCAGGTGAATGGCCCTTAGTGTCAAGATTTACTCACTTACACATAACTGCTGTGTCCTGACAAGGTCAAAGAGAGAACAGGAAAAGCTGAAGTCCTCACCTAGCCTCGGAAGAGAGAGTAAATGGTTTAAAGGACAAGAGGCCTAACAACACACACACACAATAGCGGGTGATGGGGTTGGGAGGGTCTGGCAGGCAGACAGACAGATCAGCCAGAGATGTCATTCAGCTGGTAGTGTATGGCTCTGACATGGCCCAGATCGTAGTCAACTAGTTATCAAGTGTTAATGTGTCTTTGCTACTCAAGCTGAAAATCATCACATTTAATAAGCCAGCATCTTTAGTTCACAGATTCACTCTATAGCATACTGTTGCTTTTTTTTTTTTTTTTTTATTTTAAAGTCAGTACACTAAGCATTTTGAAGTTGCTCTCTGTGGCATATAGCCTGACACTTTTGGGAAATAAACATCAACAGGCTGCCTGATAGAATGAGACCAATAATACAGTCAGACAAAACCCAAAAGTTAACTTGTGTTTGTCATTCTCTCTCATCTTTCCCTCTGATTCTGCAGGTTTTTATAACTCTTAAAACTTATTCACTATACCATCCGTCCATCCATTCAACCACACATTCATTCATTTCATTTACTCAAGTGATTATTTATTGAGCATCTTCCCGCTGACTGGCACAATAATTTGCTTTTGGAACTTAGCTTATAACGGCAGAAGACAGAAAATAAATGAGTTAGCAAAATTAATAATTTCCGTGGTGAGACATGTTAAGAAGAAAATCATGAAAATGTTAAAATACTGATTTTACCTGGGAGATCGACCAGGGAGCCTGCCAACAAGAGTATTTCATTCAGATGATTCAAAGGAAGAAACATTAATGCACAGAGACCTTCCAGAGATTTAGGCAGGGTTGAAAGAAGCAACAAAGGGTATCGAGGAACCCAGAGACCAATAAGAAGGTGGAATCAAGAGGCCAAGAGGAGAAATGACACCGTGAGAGCCCAGGGACACTGGGGCAAGGAGAACGTGTAACTGGCAGGACCTCTGCTTATAGAAAGATGCACCATGGCCAGGACCACCTCCAAAGTGGGGAGGAAGAGGAGAAGAAATGTTCTCCCTCCTCTCACCCTCAGTCTCCTGCTGCTGCTTCCTGTTGGCAGAATCTAGTAGAAGCCACCTGGCAAGGGAAGAATGGAGAATAACCAGGAAAGTGGGCCTACTTAGGGAGGGTAGTCAGGAAAAGCCTCCCAATGCAGGCAATATTTGAAATGAGCCTTAGAGGGAGACGCTCCCAGCCGTGGAAGAAGGCCCCAGCAGAAGGGAGAGTGAGCACCTATCATTGTCATCCTCCCACCCCACCCCCTCCACCCACCGCAGCCCACGCCCAGCACAAAGCCCTCACACAGACCCAGGCCCACCAAGTGAACACCTTCCTAGGTGTGATGCCTGTATTCTATTTTCTCAATATCAAAAGAGTTTGCTCAGACAAAAAGCATCATTATAAGTAGGACACTTCCCTGAGAAGAGTCCAGCACTTCTGCTTATTTTAATGGACAAAGAAGGAAAAGGCAAGGGAGACGTATATGAAGGCAGGTAAGTGTAAGGCAACTGAAGCAAATATAACTCCCCGCCATTTGTACAGCTTCTTTTTGAAAAGCACGGGCTTTCATACTTTGAATAGCCTCACAGCATATAACATGTAAAAATGTGTTACTGTGCTGGGCACAGTGGTTTATGTCTATAATCCTAGCATTGTAGGAGCTTGAGGTAGAAGGATCACTGGCAGCTAGGAGTTTGAGATTAGCCTGGGCAGCATAGCAAGACCCTCTCTCTAAAAAAAAAAAAAAAAAAATTAGGTGGGTATGGTAGCACACTCCTGTAGGCCCAGTTACGTGGAAGGCTGATGCAGGAAGATCACTTCAGCCTAGGAGTTTGAGGTTCCAGTGAGCCAACACGGCACTGTTGCCCTCTATCCTGGCAGTGGAGCCAGATCTTGCTTTAAGAAAAAAAAAGTGCTAATGTGCCCATCTTCCTTCTAAATGAAGAAACACTGTAAGAATTCACAATATAATAATAGTTAATATGTATCTATAATTTAAACTCATATTTTTTTTAGTTTCATATTTACCTCCAAGTCACTAACTAAAAAGTATGTAAAATATATACCTCAAGCCCATTAGTCAAATATATCTCCTGACAAATTATTTTATTTTTACGGTTGCCCAGAAACTATCTTCTCTATACAAAGTAAAATTTTCAATATTAACGAGATCATCACTTGAATGAAATGACCTGGCTTTCTTAAGCTAGTTTCCAGGTGCAAAGCACTGTGGCTCGCCAAGTTATTCCCGTAAGTCTGCCCTCAGATGGGACGGAGAGCTTCCTGCTGCTAATGGAGGTGAAGCAGAGGAACTGCCTTCCCGTTAATCCTTCAGACTCCGGGATGCATGCACCAGTGGAAAAATAATCCCTTTCAAGGACAAATTCCAGGAATAATAATGAGTTGCTTACATGTTAATGAAACTTTCCATCTTCCATATCCAAAGCTAACCTTTTTTTTTTTCTTAAAGATCTTAAGGAACTTCCATTATCTAACTACATTAGACTGAAATTTCCCTAGTGCCTGTTTAATTTATTTCCTCTTGTTTTCTCCCTGGTGCATCTGGAAACAGATGGCAATTCTTCTCCTTTTTTTAATTTATGACTCTTGCCAAGTGAATGACAATTGCTGATAAAAGCAGTTAGTTCAGAGTGTGTTATTACCTGTAAGAGAGGCCGCTGCACCCCCAGCACCTTCATGGTGTCTGCGTTAGCCAGAATCTTCAAGGGGTCAGATGCTTTAGTGACTCCTTCAATCTCCTTGTTAATCTCAGCCAAGACCTGACTGAGGAAGATGTTTTTGATGTACATGGTCAGAAACTCTCGAAGAGGACACTGTTTGGCTGGGCCAAGTCCTAGGGCATGCTCAATCTCCTGAATAAATCTGGAAGACAAAAAAGTAAAAAAGATGTTAAATACCTCAGAAAATGGATTAAGTATGATCCAACAGCTAGGAATAGATCTAGGCTTAGGCTATTTCCAGGAATAGGGCAGGTCGTCAATCTATTATTCATCTATATATGATTTTTAATTTTTTCAAAATGCTATTTTAATAAATGAATAGAAATGGGATGGAGTAGAAAATACAGCTTCTAGACCCGGGTAGGGGGGAGGAGAGACAAAAAATATTTTTAAGTAAAGAAGCAAGTAAGACTATAAGAAACAAAAGGAAGGCGTGATAAATAGACAACACAAATTAACGTACACATTAAAAGCACACCCCAAAGAGTGCATATTTCTCACTGAAATCTTTACGAGTAGAGAAATAAATGTTGAGCAGGAGAGAGAGAGAAAAAACAAAGGCTACTTTAAAATTCTTGATGATATAAAGGTTTGGAAGTTAAGAACGGGCTAAGAGTTGGAGGACAAAGGAGAACTTCAAACTTACTTGTAATGATTTATTTTCTTTATTAAAAAACACTCAAAACATACATAACAGAATGTTGGTAACTATGAAATCCCAGAGATGAGCACAGAGATGTTCGTTACATTATCGTTTGTAATTTTCTACACAGGCAGCTCATGCTTTGCGTGGTCTGCTGTGCAAAGACTTAAGTCACTACGGTTTAGTTAAGTAACATCAGTTCCCCCAATAACATGGTTTAAACTCCCACAGTACCACAGTATATTAACCATGATTAATTGCAGAAAGTACAAACATCGCAGCTAGCTCTTCAGAAAAAACTATATAAATGATGCCCACGCATCGTAGTAAGTGACCAATCACACTACTTCCCAAGTCCATTGGTGACTGCCCGCTGTGCATTTGCTATTCAGTTCGTGTACAGGCAGCAAAGCATGTAGCTGTGGTGCCTCCCTGCCTCCCAGTGATAAACCCAGGAGACATTTCATTAAAATGGGTAATTGAAAGTGGGAATTGGCCAACAAAGATAAACAGGCAGCTAAAAAAGAAAAAACCCTAAAAGTGATAACACTGGAAGTGAAATTTGAGTTGAATATAAATGGATTGATAGAGGAACTAGCTGCCTGTGGGAATGTTGGCACTGCTGTCACTGGAGAGTCACATGGCCAACGCCCATGAGGAGGGTGGCAGTGATGGAGAGGATGAAGACAGGGCGTGCCAGGGAAGTCATGCTGGCAAAAAATGTCAGTTTCAGGAACTCTTGGAGATATTTTGCAACATTGAAGAAACAAAAGATATAAATTTATTTTTGAGAATTCAATCTTTTTTCATTCCATAAGTAATTAATTGTGTCTGGAGTGGACCTTGGCTGGTCCTAGATGATAACCTATGAATCATGCCCCCAAGTATGTGTCATGTCACTGCATATTATTGTATAGATTTTGTTCATAGAGCCTCCAGGCAAACATGCAAGGCAAAACGTGTAGTCAGAAGTTCTAGTCATCAGAGAACGCGGCCCAGCGAGTGTGGCATGCTGTGCAGGCTGGCTGGAGCAGAGCGACAGGAATGTGCTGGTTGACAGTGAACACAAAGAGCAGAGGTTCCACAGCTTTTCAAGGCCCCAGGCTCAAAACTAGTGTGAGTTAAATACAACTCACAGGGCAGTTAATGTGATAAAGTATATAAGGAGAAGGTGGCAAGCATTGTTCAAACTACTCTTGATACAATTTTGCAAAGAAATAAAATAATTTAATTCTAAATGTTTCTAAAGTTCTGGTATACTAAACACATACTAGTTATTTTACTTTTTCATGTTTGTATACATTTATAAATAACAGTAGGAGAATCTGATGTTTTGACAAAATTTTTAAAAGTCATGAATCAACTGTTCTTACCCCCATTGAGTAAGATTGTTGTACATGTTTTCAACCTGCACGATCATTTTTGCAGTTCCACAATTATGAGAAAGCAAAGGCTATTTTGCACTTTAAATTTTTCTCAAAGTGAAATGCAATGAAATAAAGACAAAAGATGAATAACTGGGGAAATGCATTGGTAGTTTACATCACAGATGACAGCTAGAAATCAAGTAGAAAAAATCTAAACAACTTACTAGAAAAATGATCAAAGGGCAGTGGCTATGAAATATTAAAAAAAGGGGGCAAGACACGATTGTAAGAGGGACTTTACCGAATAAATGCAATTAGTGAAACCTGGTTTCTTGTACCATTTATAAATCCCCAACAATAAATTAAAAAAAAATTCCTAACTTCATTCATCATAACAAAAATGCAAAATAAACTACATTGAAATAGCAATTTTTACAACCCAAGCAATAGGCCAAATTCCAAGACAGTCTGCTGGTATGAGTGTGGGGAGAGGCATTCCTATATATTATTGATGGGAGTGAAAAAATGGTGCAATCCCATATGAAGGGCAAGTTGGTTCTATCATTCAAAATTACAAATGTATTTCCTTTGACCCAAAAATCCCACTTCTGGGAAATTCTTCTGACAGCTCTGTCTGAATATGGATGAGATGATCTATATATATTGTATATAGATCATCGTAGCGTTGTTTCTATGCCAGAAGACTGGAAATAGCCCCAACGTCCATCAGTTAGAGAATAATCTCCGATTATCTCCAAATTAGAATGCTGTGCAGCTCCCTCTACCCCCAAATGTGGAGGCTTTCGATACATTAACATGAAAAGACGTCCAGAATATATTGTTTAAAAAAAGCAAAGGCAGATCAATTCGTATTTAGTAGTATCTTACCACACTAACCTCTGTATAATAATTATATGTTCTCATTTGTTTATTTTGCAAAAGACACCCCGGAAAGTCTTACAAGAAACTAAGTTGCTGTAGGAGGCAGGGCTGGGGTGAGGTCTGGAAGTGAAGTGGAAATGAGACTATTCAATAATTTACCAATGATTTGATTGGTAAAAGCTGCCAATATATTAGCTACTCAAATAACAATACATTAGAAAATTTTAAAATTACCTACATATAACAAAAACTATATTCATAAATTGCTGTCTTATTAGGCCGCATTTAAAGTTTAGTATATAAATGGTTCCTTAAATTTAGCTGCTCAATGTGATAGTTTCCTTTACTTAATAAATCAACACATTGCAGTTAATCTTCCATATCCCCAGTTAAATACTCTATTTACCCCTGGGGGTCTATGTATGTGGTAGTGGGGGTGGGATGGGAGGTGGTCATGTACACATAATGAAAAAAGTAACCCGAAAATATAGGAAAGAAGTGGAAATTGAGAAGGCATGAGAAACACCAATGAGCCTTCTTAATTGATGTTATCAATGTGGAAAGGAAGATAGTAAAAACATGACTCCAAACAAGATATAAAGATTCTTTAAGACAGGGTAAGTGGACAGGAAAAAATGGGGAAACACAAGTAGACGGTTAACCACGGCCATAATTTTAGAATCTCCTGATTCCACATCCTGCTATGCCGACCCCTTCTGATATCATCTAATCCTTGGAGAAATCTCCCACCCAAGCGCATCCTGATCCCCTTGGTCTGCCTCTGAAAGAGAACTACGGTTATTAATTTGCTAATGAGTAAAACATCAAAGGTCTTTTGGCTTTTTTTTTTTTAATAATATGAGAATCAATCTTAGACTCTCTATTTTCTTCAAAGGGATTTAGAAAAAAGTTTTCTGAGCAAAAGTACTTCTTACATTTTAAAAGTCTTGAACATTGACAAGAATGAAATTTTTGCTTGTCAGCCTGCTCCTCAACACAGGCTCTCTCCACACTGCTCAGGTTTGCCCTCGGTGTCTCTGAAGCATGAACTGCTGCGAGCAGCATGGACAGAGCCTCCCCCTACTTTTGGCTGCGTGATTTCTCTCAGATACTAATCATTTATTCCCTAAAGCACATGCATCAGTCTCAAATGACACGCTCGGTTATGATGTCCTCTCTGACTTGAGGGGACCCACTCAACCTGCTAACTCTACAATGATGGTAATTATAAAAGTAGCTGTGAGTTGTGAGGGGCCTCACTGTGTAAAAAACAGGAAACATGGGTGAGAATGAAAGAGAAAAACTTGGGTTATAGCTTTCATAAGAACGCTATAAATTGGGTTTCATAGTAAGATTGAGTACATTGGATACTTTTTCTTCCATTCTTGAGATACTTTGCTAAGAATAGACCAAGAAGAAGGGGAAAGGGGAGAGGGAGGGGAGGAGAGGGGAGGGGAGGGAGGAAGATGGGTAGAGGAAGAATAATTGATGGGATCACACCTATGGTGCACCTTACAAGGGTACATGTGAAATTTACTAGGTGTAGAATATAAATGTCTTAACACAATAATTAAGAAAATGCTGTGAAGGCTACGTTGACCAGTTTGATGAAAGCATTCCAAATTGTATATAAAACCAGCACATTGTACAACATGATTGCAATAATGTATACAGCTATAATTTAATAAAAAAAAAAAAAGAAAGAAAGAAAGAAAGAGAAAAACTAGGGCTGTCCCACCAGTCTCTTCTCTACTCTAGTCAAAAATGGGGACTATGGGGGCAAAGTGGGGGCACGTAATCCTGGCCAAAGGATAGAGCATTTCAGTTAGATGGGGGGAATAAATTCAAGAGGTTTGTTGTCCAACATGGTGACTCTAGTTAATAAACAATGTGTGGAAAATCACAAACAGTAGATTTTAAGATTTAAGTAGATTTTATTTTTTACAAAAAAAGGCTATGTGAGGTAATGTATATGTTATTTAGCTCAATGTAGCCATTCCACGATGGGTACACATTTCAAACCATCATGTTGTACACTACAAATATATATGCTTTCTATTTGTCAAATACAAATCTAAAAGTAAACATTTTTTAAAAGGAAGCAATTACATTAAAAGGCAAACCACCTGTTTGTGGGCAGGAACGACACAGACAAAGAACTCTGGGGGCCATCTGCGGTGACCCCACTCACTGTGGCTGAGTAGGTAGGAGCATCTGGGGAAGTAGGATGCTCAGGACAGAGAAGGGATCCAGACTTGAGATCTGGAATGTTCCATCCTGGGCACGTTACTTAGCCCACTTTAGCCTTACCTGTGTGTTCTGTAAAACGGATATGATAACATTCCCACTCACAGATTGCTTTGATGATTAAGTGAGAAAATAAAAAGCAAGCACTCAGAACAGACAGGCAGTAAATCTCGAGTAAACAGTGCCACAGCCACTTTTATAATTACTATCATTTCATAAACCTGATGAGGATGGAGATTAACGTGTGACACATTTTATGATTTATTTTTACCTTGCCTCCTTACTTTCCCATGAAATCATCCTTAATTAGCAATGTAGACCATTAGATTAATACTTTGATTATTTCAGCAGCAAACTCGGGTCGGAAAGACCAAAAACCCATGTTGCCAGAGGCCGAGTGTCAACCGCTCACTGCTCTCTTCTTAGCACCTAGGATGTAGTATACTGCTAGGAAAGGTGTAGAATAAAGCACTGGTTAACAAGTTCTTTGATTGCAGCCCCTAGTTCCTGAAACTAGGGCATGACCTTCCTGACAAATAATGCCCTTCCCCCAAGAATCTGAACTAGAGGTTCCCATAAAAGATTTAAAAAAAAAAAATCAACCCACACCTCCACCCTTCCCAGTGTTAACTGATACTTCTTATTAAAAGAACATTTTCTAGTCCTTACCCACATCCCCACACGGTTTTTTATTCTGTGCAATAGGATTGTTCATACTAGTTTCCATTCCACTCTTTCATTGAATATTCGAGACTCATCCCATCATGCGAATGAACACAACATTATTAAACCAAACATCTATTAGGGAACATCTTCGTTTTTGCTTCTGAAAAGAGTTATTTCCACAAATACGGCAAACAGTTCCTCAACATTTTTCAAGGGCGAATCCCCATATTCTCACAGTATACGCCATGGCTCCTTTCACCTACTAAGTACTTAAAAAATGATCTCTTAACTGGGAGACAGGAGGGAGAATGACGGATGTAGAGGAGAATCAGTAAAACGGTCAACTTTTCCAATAATGCTCCTAAAAAGCTTTTGAAGCATGAAAGCACTGAATTGTTAACGGCGAAAAGAATCTCACTGGGAAAGAAAAGACTTCATTCAAAGTTAAGCTAGAACACAGATGGAACCCTGACAAAAAGGGATTAGCCAATCTGGCGAAGGCCTTCTACACTTCCTATCCTTGTAAATGATGAGCAAACACCAAGTACAGGTACATCTGTGTGTGAGGAGAAAGAGACACGAGAATCAAAGGAAAGGATACACATATTGCTGTATGCAGAGCATTTAATTATAGGATTTTTGAGGAGCCTTATTCAGACTGGCCTCCTAAACCTAAGGGTATAATGTGGGATAAGCCAGAAAACAAGTAATGACAGTATGCAACCAGCTCCCACTGCATTTGAATGTTTAAAGCATGGATTTGATTTCCTAAATTCTAACATCGGTATTTGCAAGTATTTAATTTTCAGGTTTGCTTCACAGATTATCAACTACAGGGCCTCCAAAAGTATGGACATATGCAATACTTACGTTTGTGAATTTACTCTTTCTTGCAGCAAATTATGTGGCCTTTGTGATGCACACATGAGCACACACCACCTACATTTCGCCCAGGATTGCCAAAGTTTTTAATCTTGATTTGATTTCTATCCAGGGAAATTGTAAACTAATTAAAGTTTCACTCAAGCTTCCCAAGTCCCTTCCTTAGCTCAGCCTCCTTAGCATAAATTCCATTTCATTGTAAAGCTCCATTTCTTCCATTTCATCTCAGCCAAGAACCGGGGCTGCTATCAGCTGGAAATATCCTTGAACATAAAGGGCCAACATTATATCGTAGAAGGTGCAATGGGAGCAGTGATATTTTATTCATTTGAATAAAATAGTTGCTCGTAGTATATAAGTATCCCTTATCTTCACATCCTAATGAGTTTTTAAAATTCAATGGCCAACATCACTAACATAATGAGACAAACTGAGCACCAGGTGCCTCCTAAGATGTTATCAAGGAGAACACAGTTTCACTTCCCAGATATTTTTGCCAAAAAAAAAAAAAAGCATGTAGGGAATCTAATCATGGCACATCATCTTTCCATAAAACCAAAATACAAAATCAAAGGTGCAAATCTTAGAACCTTCAAAGTCAGGATTCTGGCTTTTAGAGCACAAGTAACTTATGCACAACATAAGTTACATAAATAGTGTATGACTGTTTATTGCTAATTATGTCTTTAATGTGTACATTTATATAAAAAATCTGTATCATATGATACATATTTTTCTTTTTAAAAATTTTTTATTGTTGGAGATTCATTGAGGGTACATGGATATTTTTTATAGTTGGAGATTCGCTGAGGGAAACCAGGATACGCTGATTTGGCATTTGTTAGGTAAAGTCCCCTTACAATTGAGTCTTGCCCCTTAAAGGTGTGGCACACACCAAGACCCCATCCCCCTCCCTCCTTCCCTCTCTCTGCTCTTCCTTTCCCCACTCCTCCCTCTTTCTTTCTCTCTCTGTTCTCCCCTTCCCCAACCCCCACTGTGTCATGGTCATTAATTGTCCTCATATCAACATAGGGTTCATGCTTCTCCATTCTTGTGATGCTTTACTAAGAATAATGTGTTCCACTTCCATCCAGGTTAATACAAAGGCTGTAAAGTCTCCATTTTTTTAATGGCTGAATAGTATTCCGTGGTGTACATATACCACAGCTTGTTAATCCATTCCTGGGTTGGTGGGCATTTAGGCTGTTTCCACATTTTGGCGATTGTAAATTGAAATACTTTTCACTTTGATATCTCCTGACTTCATTATATATTATTGCATGTATGTTTTAGTAGTTCAGGATGAATAATGTACAAATTAGTATATATCTAGAAGGCCAGGGGATTTTTCTCCGGATCCCATGTAGCAGAGCCAGTAGAAATGTGTGACTTTTCCTGACGGCCTCTGCATCTGCAGAATCTCTCAGCATATTATTTCCTCTAAAGTATTTTCTAATCAAGTCTAGACTCTGAAGAGATGTACCATGCTTATCTCCTCTGAGAAGCTCCAGATCTCTTCCACTGCGTCAGAGCTTTAACGATGTAAAAAACAAATAAATAAACAAACAAAAACCTCTATCATCTTCTCTTCATTTTAATCCAAGATTTCTTTGGGAAAGGAGAAGCCGCATGATGTTTACAGGTCTAAAGAAGCTTTGTGTAAGTCAAAGATAAGTCTATGTGGCGCCGTCCTCATTGTGCTAGTCCCCTGTGGTCACATGTACTGTATGTACATTTATTAATGTAGGACATAGATTACATGTGAATGCAGACTTTAAAAACTCAATAACTCAATTAGCAATAAACAGTAGCACACTGTCTATGATACATTCATGAAGGAATTACTTGGTTCTGGAAGCCAGACATTCTGCATTTGAAATGTGCACCTTTGATTTTGTGTTTCAGTTTTAAGAAAAGAATGCAAACAACAGTAATAAACAACCTGTAGCATGGATGAGTTCCAGGAGAAAATAAACTGGGAATTTTCCCCCAAATCCAGGAAACCGAAAATAATTGTTAGGCCCAGAATAAGAATGAAACACGAACTTTAAGATGTAGAGCTTTTCCGGAGAAGCATGGGCCCATGTCAACAGATGGCAAACAGCACTAATACCGCAGAGTCCTGTGCTCTGATGACACTGTCCACACTGTAGGGGAAATAGTGAACTTTTACGCACTATATTCAGAATCCCTACCATGCTCGACTTACATGAAAAAATAAATCAACCTAGAACTCATAATATAATTGATGCCCAGACAGGAGCCCATGGTTATACAAAGAACTGTGTGATCAGTCAGCTATACTCAGGTAAATGGGCCTCTGGAAAGAAACCCAGTGGAGCCACACAAAAACAGCAGAAAGCAGCAGCCCCAGCTCCTGAAAATGGGGCTCCTTTAAGTCAGATTTCTTATGTCCTCGATTGCTCTAAGATATGACATTTAAGATACACAGCAAACTGGAAAACAACTTGGACAAAGAAGGAGAGAAGTCTCCGAGGAATTGATTTGCGATGTATTCAACTTAACTTTTATTATCTGAGTCGAAAAAGATCATTTAGAAATGATTTACAAGGGGCTCATTCAGAAACAGCAGCAACAGGCATATTTAAGACCATAAATCAGGGGAACATGAAAACCGAAGAAAAATCCATAAAGGTTAATGCACTTTGGAGCACATTTGCCTCTTAATTCACGGGAGTAAGCCACCGGCACATCGGGAAGGGGCTCTCCCCCGAGAGGCTGTAATTGTTCATGCTGAGTGTAACTACTATCTGCGCCTTTTGTATAGAAAGATTTTCTGTGTAAAAGTGCAAAATAAGCTCATCACTGCAGAGCCCAATCATGTCCTCGGCCCGTACCCGTAGGAGACAATTTGCTGAACTAATATAATAAAGGGGGATTTGGGCACTCTTACTGGTAATGTGTGAAATTCATGCCTAGGATTAGAGGAGAAAAGAGGTAAAAATCATTAAGTCAAGGGAGAAAAGAGTATGATCTACAAAATTTGGACTCCGTAGGCTTATAAACAAATTTAACTTTTAAAAATCTTACTGTGACTACATTGCAGATGATTTGTGACTACATTTAAGTGTTCCCTGCAGACTCGAAAGCACTTTGAGGAAAAGGAAATAAGCCTCTTTACAATGACAGCTGTTAAATTTTTTAAGCATATAATTTGGAAATTGAAGTGACTTACACTCTGACCCTTAATATCAAGTAATCTTTTTTTTCTTCTTTAGCCAAAAGACGCATATAAAAATAAACACATAAATAAGGGCTGTTGATAGAAAACTCAAGAGAAAAAACAATCACCCTACTTTTCTAATAGATCTGGAGTTTCATTTTTATCCCTTCAGTTATCTTACAGTAAAATAACCTCTTCTTTGTATCTTTTATAAAAGATAAAGCTGTCAGAAAATTTTCTAAGAAAAATTGGAACTTAGTGAAAATGTCTATCACATTCCTGAAAACTTAGGCGTCACATATTAAATACACTCCATTCTAGCTGCTCCATATCAGTTTGGCCTTCAGATATTCTAATGCAAGACACAGGGGAATCTGGCAAATCTTTTAGGTATGTGTTTGTCAGTAGGGACTGTATTAATAATTGCTTACACCTGTGGAGCTCTTACCACGTCCTGATCAAAGAGCCTGATGCAAATTATTTCGTGTAACTTTCACTAAAACTCCGAAGACTGTTACTCTATTTTACATATGATGAAACTGAGTAACTGAAAAGACAACAGTAAAATTAACAGCTGAAAGTTACATTGTTCTTGCTACCACCATCTCTTGATATCACATTAATGTCGGCAGAGAACTGGTTCCCAGACCCCCAGCCTATACCCAAATCCACGTACACTGAAGTTCTGCAGTTGGCCATGGAGAAATTACCCATATGAAAAGTCAGCCTTCTATGTCCTTGGCTTCACATCCTGTGAATACTATATTTTTGATCTATGTTTGGTTGTGGATATGGAATCCTTTGATATGGAGGGCCAGATGTATTGGAAAAAATTCTGATGTAAATAGATCAGGATAGTTCAAACCAGTGTTGTTGGAGGGTCAGCTGCATAAACCAGCACTGGTTTAAGTAACCACCATGCTTGGCTCCACATATTCCTTACAATATCCTCAAATAAAGTATTTTTATAGTTGCCATTTGGAGGAAGACATGAAGGCATTGAAAGGTTAAATCTCTTTCCCAAGGTCATACAAGTAGTATGTGATGCAGTCAAAATTTGATCTTGGACAGTTTGACTCCAGAGACCACGCTGGTCTTCATCACCACCACGCCACCCGACATACTCTTCTCTTCCAGCATCACAGCCTCTCACTGTTCAGACCTGGGGTTAGAACTCGAGAGGTGGGCAGGGACGGGGAGGATAGTAAACACACTCCTAGGTCCACAGTCTGTGCTGATGTATACTGATAAGGTGGGATCTTGTGGGGATGGAGAGGACCATAATATTGCTAAATACAAGTAATTTAATATCAAGAGACTGAGATGATTTATCCTGAAATATAATAAACCTTTTCTCTTTCTTGCTCCTGACCTGCATTATCTAGCACTTGTTACATACTCTCAGATGATGTCTTCCTGATAAACTGTGTCCAGCGTGGAGCTCCTTACTCCTGCCTTCTCATTGTTATTTCAATTCTCCCCTGTGCATTCTGTATTTTTGTATCTTCATCATTCCAGCTACCCAGGCTCCAGTTTAAAAATCAAGCCTAGGATGTTGGTCCACACCTATAAATCCTACCGTTTGGGGAGGCTGAGGCGGGAGGATCACTTGAGTCTAGGTATGGGAGACTAGATTGGGCAATAGTGAGACACACTTCTCTACAGAAAATTTTTTTAAATAACCTGGGTGCAGTGGCGTACGCCTACACTCTCAGCTACTCAGGAAGTTGAGGCAGGAGGATTGCTTGAACCCAGGAATTTGACAATGCAGTGAGCTATGATGACCCATTACACTCTAGCCTAAACAACAGAGCAAGATCCTGGCCCCCCCCCCCCAAAAAAAATCATTATTTATCTTTTCCTCTCCCTTGCTACTCAAACAATTAAGAAGCTTCTAGACTTATAAATATTCTCTTTATATTATCTCGTATGGTCACACATTTATCCACTTGTTCACTCCTTAGTTTTTCTAGGCAATACTTATGGAGTGCCACCTAATGCTCTGTACTATTCCAGGTGCTATGAAAGAATCATGCCCCGCAGGCTAACCTTACATACCATACGATAGGAAGTCCATCCGTACAATGGAGGCACCGGGCAGACACTCCTGTACTTTGTAACATTCACACACTAATTCTGGTTCTTGCTAAATGAAATGATGTAGATGAATGGACAGAACCCAACATGAGGTAACTTCTTTCCCAGGCCTCCTTAGATGAGTCTCCTAACTGGTTCTCTCATCCTCAACCCTTTCTTCCTTCAATTTATCTAACGTAGAACTATTCTATTAGTCGCACTGATGATATAAACCACTTGCAGCTTCATAAAGGTGCCCTGCTCTCTCTTGACCCCAGGTTATTGCACCTGCTGTTCCCTTTACCTAGAACACCCTCCTCATACTTCCTTCCTGCCACTTGTCCTACAGCTACTAGTTCAGATGTCACTTTCTCCATAGACCCTTGTCCCTTAAGGGGACTCTGATGTCCCTTTAGTATGCAACCATATCCCTAGGTCCACAGAATACTGTGGTTGAGGTGTCTGTATTCGCTACTAATTTTTGGTCTTCAAGGTCTGATTTTAAACTAACTTACTCATAAAGTTTCCCCTGATCTTTATAAACTATTTTATTTATTTAAACTACTTTGCATCATTATTCATCGCAGTCGTCACTTTTCTACCTATGTTTTTCTCTCTTATTAGACTCAAGCTCCTTCAGAGCAATGTATTTTGTACATTTTGGAATTATACCTGAAGCACCTAATGCTACTACATAAAGTACATTGGACGTGATTATTAGATGTTTTAATGAATGATAGTAAGTTATTAATAGAGCTTGTTTAGGTATGTCCTTAAAGGCCAGTGCTTTTTAAGGGGGTTGCAATGCACAGATTATCCTAAAGTCATGTTTTAGGAAATAAATATGGCGGGCCCAGAAAGATGAAAAGGGAATAGAGATGGTGAAAGAAAAAAAAGAGAAGCTTGGGAAGTTAAATAATACATGTATTATGTTAAATGTATCAATATGAAGCATTTTTAAAGCAAACTATCAACTTAAAACCTAGCCCTTTTCTCAAACATGAAATTTAGTGAATCTGGTCTGAGTTGAACACTACTAGGCATCAAAGGGAGAAGCCAAAAGTAGAAGTATTTCATGTGTCAAAAACATGACTGAGCACCTGCTGGGTAAAATTACAGTAAATATTGGTCTGGAGAGACAGGCTGGCTACTTGGCTCTCTCCTCTACCTTTCCTTAACAGGACAGATTTCGTTACATTTAATAAGTGAATACTTTACAAAACTCAGTTTTAATCATCTCAAATGAGCCTATTTTGCAGCTAACCTTGTTCTGAATGTGGCTTATGATTGTTCCTTATCCTACTCTTACAATTGCTATCACTTATTCATGGCCAACCTAAATGCAAAGTGTTCTAAAAATAAAGTACAAGCAAAGTAGTAAATGATCCCCTAGCTGCCAATTATGACTCACAGAAAGATACAAATAATTATGATAAAAATCTTGCCCATTAGACTTTTCTAACCATTTTTTTGTTTGTTTGAGACAGGGTCTCCCTCTGCTGCCTGCTAGAAGAGTCTATGCAGCAGCAGCATCATAGATCACAGAAACCTCAAACTCCTTGGCTCAGTCATCCTCCTGCTCCAGCCTCCCAAGGAGGTGGGACTACAGGTGAGCACCACCATGCCTGGCTAACTTTTTAATTTTTTTGCAGAGATGGGGGTCTTGTTATTACCCAGAATGTTCTTGAGCTCCCCACCTCAAGTGATTATCCCACCTTGGCTTCCCAGAGTGACATGATTATACCACCTCGCCTAGCAAACTTTCCTACTCTTACTTTCCTACTTGCTTATTTCAATTAAGTCATAATAATCTTCTCAATATCACTGTTCGTTCCTTTCTCTGCTCCCACATCCATGTTTTTCCAGAACAATATATACAATTAAGTATCCTTTAACAATATTCACAATATTATTTTTCTGTAGTGGTTCAAAGTTCTTCTCAAATTACCTCCCGTGGAGCCCTTTCCTACTCAGAAAAAATGATCACTTTCTAGAGTCTAATTTTTAGACATCTATTGACATACCAACTTTCAAGGTTTCAACATGACAAGGTTAGGGTAAAATCAATTTAACACTAAAACTAAACAAAGCCAAACATTTCAAGCCATCTCAACCAGCATTTCATTTTTACTGTCCTATGTTCCTTGCAGAGGCAACAGAGTTATATCTTCTTTTCTTTCTTTCTTTTTTAGGCAGGGGGGGCATTGTCTTACTCTGTTGCTCTGAGTAGAATACAGTGGTATGATCACAGCTCACTGTAAAACTCCTGGAATCAAGTTACTTTCTGCCTCAATCTCCCACGTAGGTGGGATTGCAGGCATGTGCCATTACACCTAGCTAATTCTTTAAATTTTTAGTAGAGATAGGGTCTTGCTTTTGCTCTTTTTTTTGAGAAAGAGTCTCACTCTGTTGCCTTGGGTAGAGTACTGTGTCATCACTGTAGCTCACGACCACCTCAAACTCTTGGGCTCAAGCGATCCTCCTGCCTCAGCTTCCTTAGTAGCTGGGACTATATGTGCTCTCCAGGATGCCCAGCTAATTTTTCTATTTTTAATAGGGTTGAGGTCTCCCTTTTGCTCAGATTGGTCTCAAACTCCCGAGCTCAAGCAATCAAGAGGTCTTGGCCTCCCACAGTGCTAGGATCACAGGTGTGAGCTACTGTGCTTGGCCTCAGGCTGGTCTTGAACTCCTGACCTCAAAGGATCCTCCCAGTTCAGCTTCCTAGAGTGCAGGATTACAGGTGTGAGCCTCAATAACCCGTTAGTTATCTCTCTTTTTATAGTTAGACTCATAAATAGGTCTACTTATTAGATAGAAATTACAAACTTTAGTATTCCTTCCACTCCATTTTATTTAAGTTTTCATATCCTCCATAAGGCTAAATCAGAGCTAAAAATTCTACTCACAAATCTGAGATGTAGATAAGCATAGATTATTACATTTGTATATGGAATAATAAAGAAAGAAATAGCTCCCTGTCTCACTGATTACTTGCAGGTGAATATCTATCAATTGTATAAGCATTAAAATGATGGAATACACATCATTTCCAAAGAAAAACGAGACCCTCTGGAAGAATTCTGATTACAATATTATTCCTGCAGAACTGATAGTCTTTTGGATTATGTTGATGACAAATACCTAAAACCCGCAGAAGATAAAACAGCTGTCCAAAAGTCAATGTGTGCAATCAGGTGACTCTGCACAGCGCATTACACTCTGGGCTGATTGTTGCTACTAACTGCAGTTGAATATTCAAGA
The DNA here is from genome assembly GCF_000181295.1 of Otolemur garnettii. Lineage (NCBI taxonomy): Eukaryota > Metazoa > Chordata > Mammalia > Primates > Galagidae > Otolemur > Otolemur garnettii. The sequence goes on from NW_003852444.1 coordinate 10,289,684, forward strand.
GACAGAAAAAGCCTATAGAAGTAGTTTGTACATCAAAAAAAAAAAAAAAATCTAAGGTGAGACCTGGTTTTGTCTAAGAAATGTTTCCTATTTTTAAAGCAATGGAAAAATTTAAGGAATATATACTTTATCAAAACACAAATATGGAATACATCTTAATGGAAAAATTATTTCACAAAACAACTTTGTCTCATATGAAAATTGTGAAAAAATTTCTAGCTATCATACTGGCAAGCCAGGTCCCTCTTAACAGCTTATTTTCAGCATATTATACATAAAAATTGTTCACGTTTATGAGGTCGACAATGAAAAATTATGACTATAGGCATGATAGTGACAAACGCAAGAGTTAGTTTTCCATTTGCCACTTATGTACTCAGGTCATTACTACAACGCATTCACACTTGTCAATATCTTCAAGTGTTTTTCTGTCATTTTCCACATGCGTATCTTGGTTTGGAAGTGATATAAGTCCTTTTGGACAGGAGGTATTCATTCTATTTTTCTTTTGTTTTAAAAGTATGCAGGCAACATCCATTATACTGCCTGCTTTTGACAAAGTGTGACAATGATCATTCATGTAAAATCCCAGGAACAAACTGAAATGTGATGGTAAATCTCCCCAATTGTAACTAATTATTAATTCAACTAACAGTTACTGACCATATAAGCTGTGCCCTAGAAGCAGGTCACATAAGTCAGGTGGGGATATGATGCTCTCTCACAGCTATAGAGCACATTTGCACTTACAAAGGATCTTCACACGGTTGAACCTCATTTTGCTTTGAGGGCTGTTTGACAGAGATAATTATTTCCACTTTACATATGAGGAAACTGCAGTTCAGATAAGATAATTTATTTGTTGAAGGTCAGACAGGCTTTAAGACTGTGTCTTGAAGCCAGATCTGGCTCCCAATTAGCCCACCATTCTTTCTTCTAAATCACATCCTCAGAATGGCAGAGCCCATGATGCACGGAAATTCAGAAGAATGTCATGTACCTGGTCACAGAGTAATTCTAGAAAATTTCCCAATGAGCAGAAATATAAAAGGCCTATTTTTCATAACTAAATTTCAGATATTTTGGTAGTTTTAGAACTTTCTGATGTACTACTAAATCCTAAATAGTTTTAAAACATTGACAAGGTCTGATGAGTGTAGCTTTGTTGGAAAAGTGAGTGGGTAAAACACGTAAATAAGAAAGAGCAACACAAAAGGATCCTGTGCTAGTGGGTGCTGATGTTTCACAGGAGAGGATCTCAGAATGTGTCTGATGAGTCATCCAGGCCACACACAGGCCCCAGGAATGGAAAGAGATCTGGAATTTTCTAAGACTTGATCACAGTGTTAGGCCAGGCACAAAAAACTACATCTCTCGCCTCTTAGTTCAGTGTCTCATTCTCCAATGACAGAAGGGAAAGAGTAATTAGACTACGTGGGTTTCTCTTTAACCTGGTTGGCCATTTCCCTAACAGCACAATTACTCTGCTAATGAGATTAAATGTGGTTTAACTAGAGGATGATCTCACTGCAGACACCCCCACCCCGCTGACTCCAGGTCCCACAGGATCCATCACTGTGCTGATGCACCCAGCTAACATTCATTCGCCTTAATGAAAGCCAGACGTAGGAATCAGGCCTGCACAGTAGTGAAAAACACAAGGGCTTTTGTTTATATTGAAAAGGAGCCTCATTTAGTCAATCTGAATCTTCCTAATACCCAGTGAAATATTTATTAATGAGTATCAGCCCGGCAAGCCAGAAAGTCTTATTTGCATTAATTTAAACCATAAATAATTGAAGGTAGATTTCATTCCTTAAATCATGGTTTCAGAAAAATCCTCAATAGCATACTGAATAGAAAGAGACCATTAGTGAGATAAAAGGTACTAAAAGTTGAAGGTAGTTTTGTCTACCCGCAGACTACATGGATCATTTCCTAGCAATACATAATTCATTATTCTGTTATATTTATCCCAGTAGAGATGACAGAAAGAGATATTGGTGATTTTTCCCTATTTCTATAGGAATTCTTTAGGATTATAGGGAACATATCTGGACTATTCATAGGTTGGACCCCAAACTAATTCTGAGCAGACTTAGATGCCACTTTAAAGCATTAATGGTACAGACTATGCTCTAAATTGTTTACATACCTTATCCCCCTCCTAGACTCCGGGTTCTCTGAGGGCAGGATACTGGGTGGATTTACCACTGTATCCCCCAGGCACACAGCAGTGTGCATTGGCAGATGTTTAGTGCAAAACTGCATACACTGAGAAATTAAGTGTGCGCTGAAAAAGACCATGATGCAAACCAGCTGTGCACACAGCTAACTTAGGGCTGTGTTTAGCTGAGTGTAGGTGAAGAAAATATTTAGATGCTCCTTGACTCACAATGGGGTTACATCTCATTAAACCCATCATAATTTTGAAAAATTTTATGTCAAAAATGCATTTAATACACCTCACCTGCTCAATGTCATAGCATAGCCTCACCTACCTTAAACATGCTCAGAACACTTGCATTAGCCTGTAATGAATGAAGTCATCTAATGCAAAGCTTATTTTTAAGCAAAGTGTTAAATATCTAGTGTAATTTATTGAATACTGAATTGAAAGTGAACAACAGAATTGTTGGGTGCATGGGTATCTGAAGTATGGTTTCTAATGAATGTACTACATATTTCATTTTCACACTATGATTAAGTCAAAAAATTGTTAAGTTGAACCACCATACCTTGAGGACTATCTGTACATTCATAGTAAGTGACCAGTATTTATGCTTTTATTTTCTCTACCTATAACAATTTTCTCTACCCATAACAATTAGAGCTAACTTCATTTATTGCAAGCCCTAATATTTCCGAGTCTCTACCTTCAGGAAGTATTCAAAAGTGACAAACAATATTACTACTAAGACATAATGTTCCTCTTATGAGCTGGCAATGTGGTGGTGTAGAAGGAAGGGGGCAGGCCTGCTGATGATTCATAAAGAGCAAATATATTCAACCAACAACAGAACATACACATGGCAGGATGCTAGTAACTGATGCTAGCTCACAGCTTAGTCATTTCCTAATTCTGTTTTCTATACCCCTCTTCTCATCACTCCTATGGAAATCAGGGTGGGAATAAACAATATTGTTAAGAAAGAGATACCAAGTGGAGGGAGAGTTGCCTTCATGCTCTCCAATTAAATGTCACACTTTTGTCATCTGCCTTCACTCTGGTGAAGTATCTGGGATGGATATGTCATGCAGGTTGGCTCTTGGCCAGCTGCTATAAAACAATTCTTTTAGTCATCTGGAGAAAGAAAGGCTTGATCAATTTGACCCCAGGTCTGAGTCATTATATTCCTCAGTATAATTCATGTAAGGTAAACCACTGGAATGGAATGAAAGCATGGGACGACTTTAAAATTTTGTAGCTTGCTTTCAGCCTTGAGAAGTTATGTATGCTTGACACTTTGTAGTACTGTTACCAGAGTATAGAAAATGCCTTACTGTTAGGTACCCATAGTGAGAAAAAAAGTTTTGACTAGTTATCAACACTGTCAGTTACCTGGGTCATCTAAACTTTGAAAGCAATGACCAGAGGATCTCCATGACGTTTCCCTGAATGAACCTCTTTTTGACTATTATTCTGAAGGTTATTTGCATTCTTGAAACAAAAGAAAGAAAACCTTATCATCAGAGGACTGGAAATTCAGTGAAGGAATATTACTTAATAAAATGACTATTACTATACAACAAGAAGACAGCTCAATACTAAACATTTACATGCCTAACGTAAATGCTCCCAGATTTATGAAACAGATGTTGAGGTGTCTGACCAATATGATATCCCATAATACCTTAATAGTCGGGGACTTCAACACCCCTCTGACAGAATTGGACTGATCTTCTAAACTGAAACTAAACAAAAATACAAAGAACTTAAACGTGACCCTAGAACAAATAGGATTCATAGACATATACAGAACACACCATCCCAAAGTAAAAGAATATACTTTTTTCTTATCAGCTCATGACACATATTCCAAAATAGATCACATCCTAGGATACAAATCAAACCTCAGCAAAATTAAAGGAACAGAAATTATACCCTATCTCTCCTCAGACCATAAGACCATACTGATGAGGCACAACTCCAACAAAATTGTTCGTCCCCACACAAAATCTTAGAAACTAAACAACCCTATGCAGAATGATAGTTGGGTTCAGGAAGAGATGAAAGAGGAACTTGTTACTTTCCTCAAACACAACACAATGAAGACATAAGTTACCAAAATCTTTGGGATACAGCAAAAGCAGTCCTGACAGGAAAATTTAGTGTGCTGGATACCTACCTTAAAAAAACCAAAAGTGAATGCATCAGTACCAAAGCACCTTATGGAATTGAAAAAAAAAGAAAAATCTAACCCTAAGCCAAACAGAAGAAAAGAAATAGCCAAAATTAAATCAGAGATTAATGAAACTGAAAACAAAAAAAAAATTCAAAAATTAATGAAACAAAAAGTTGTTTTTTTGAAAAAGTAAATAAAATAGGAAAACCCTTGACTAGACTTGCTTGAAACAGAGAGGTAAAATCTCTAGTAACCTCAATCAGGAATGACAAAGAGAAAATAACAACAGATGCCACAGAGATACAAGAGATTATCTCTGAATACTACAAGAAACTCTATGCCCAGAAATTTGACAATGTAGAGGAAATGGATCAATACTTGGAATCACACCTCCTCCCTAGACTTAATCAAAATGAGATAGACCTTCTGAACAGACCAATTTCAAGCACTGAGATGAAAGAAACAATAAAAAATCTCCCAACAACAAAAAAATGTCCTGGTCCAGATGGCTTCACACCAGAGTTCTATCAAACATTCAAAGAAGAGCTTATCCAGGTGTCCTCAAACTATGTCCCGCGGGCCACATGTGGCCCACCTAGGACATTTATCCAGCCTGCCAGGTGTTTTTACCACCGTTGCCTGTCCTGCTTAGCAGCCAACTCGTCCTGGAACCTGCAGTCCGGCCCTCCCATGGTCTGAGGGACAGTGAACTGACCCCCTGGCTTACACCTATATTGCAGTAATTATTCCAAAAAATTGAGGAGGATAGAATCTTCCCCAACACATTCTATGAAGCAAACATTACCCTGATACCCAAACCAGGAAAATACCCAACTAAAAAGGAGAACTACAGACCAATTTCACTAATGAATGTAGATGCAAAAATTTTCAATAAAATCCTAGTGAATAGATTACAGCTTATTATTAAAAAAGTCATATATTATGGTCAAGTAGGTTTCATCCCAGGAATACAAGGCTGGTTTAACAAACACAAATCCATAAACATAATTCACTGTATATAAAAAAGAGCAAAAACAAAGATCATATGATCTTCTCAAAAGATGCAGAAAAAAGCATTCAATAATATTCAAAATCCTTTCTTAATTATAATGCTGAAGAATATAGGCATTAGTGGCCCATTCCTTAAATTGATTGAAGCTATCTGTGACAGTTCTATGCAAGTTCTAGCCAATACAATCAGGCAAAATAAGAAAATTAAAGGCATCCAAACGGGGGCAAAGAAGTGAAATTCTCCCTCTTTGCCGATGATATGATCTTATACTTAGAGAACCCCAAAGACTCAACCACAAGATTCCTGGAAGTCATCAAAAAATATAGTAATGTCTAGGATATAAAATCAATGTCCACAAATCAGTAGCCTTTGTATATGCCAATGACAGCCAAGATGAGAAACAAATCAAGGACACAATACCCTTCTCAGTAGTTCCAAAGAAAATGAAATATCTGGAAATATACCTCATGAAAGAGGTGAAGGAACTTGATAAAGAAAATTATGAACCCTGAAAAAAAGAAACAGTAGAAGATATTAACATGTGGAAGAACATGTTGATTCTTCCCATGCTTATGGCTGGGAAGAATCAACATTGTTAAAATGTCTATACTTCCCAAAGCAATCCACAGATTCAATGCTATCCATATTAAAATACCAAGACTTAGAAAAAATAATTCTTCATTTTGTATGGAACCAGAAAAATCCCCATGTAGCCAAGGCAATTCTTAAAATAAAAACAAAGCTAGGGGCATCAGTCTACCAGACTTTAGTCTGTAATACAAGGCTACCGTGATCAAAACAGCATGGTATTGGCACAAAAATAGAGAGATAGACATTTGGAATTGAATAGAAAACCAGGAGATGAAACAAACATCTTATAGCCACCTAATCTTTGATAAACCAAACAAGAACATATACTGGGGGAAAGATTCCCTATTCAATAAAAGGGGCTGAGAGAACTTGGATATCCACATGCAAAAGACTGAAACTGTACCCACACCTTTCTCCACTCACAAAAAAATTGATTCAGGATGGATAAAAGACCTAAATCTAAGGCACAAAACAATTAAAATCCTCAAAGAAACTGTGGGGTAAACCCTGGAAGCTATAGGCCTGGAGGAAGACTTCCATGGCAATTGCTACAACAATAAAAATAAACAAATGGGACTTAATTAAACTGAAAAGCTTCTGTACAGCTAAGGCGACAACAACCAAAGCAAACAACCTACACACTGGGAAAGGATATTTGCATATTTTGGTTCAGACAAAAGCTTGATGGCTAGGATCTACAGAGAACTCAAATTAACATAAAAAGAGCCAACAATTCCTTCTATCACTGGGCAAGAGAGATGAATAGAACCTTCTCTAAAGAAGACAGATGAATGGCCAACAAACATACAAAAAAAAAAAGCTCATTGTCCCTAACTATTAGAGAAATGCAAATCAAAACCACCCTGAGGTATCATTTAACCCCAGTGAGAATGGCCCACATCACAGTCTCAAAACTGCAGAAGCTGCATGGGTGTGGAGAGAAAGGAACACTTTTACACTGCTGGTGGGACTGCAAACTAATACTACCTTTTTGGAAGGAAGTATGGAGAACCCTCAAAGAACTCAAGCTAGACCTCCCATTTGATCCTGCAATCCCATTGCTGGGTATCTACCCAGAAGAAAAAAAATCCTTTTACCATAAAGACACTTGCACTGGACTGTTTACAGCAGCTCAGTTTACAATTGCCAAAATGTGGAAACAGCCTAAATGCCCACCAACCCAGGAATGGATTAATAAGCTGTGGTATATGTATACCATGGAATACCATTCAGCCACTAAAAAAGATGGAGACTTTACACCTGGATGAATGTGGAACATATTATTCTTAGTAAAGCATCACAAGAATGGAGAAACAAGAATCCTATGTACTTAATTATATGATATGAGGACAATTAAGGTCCCAGTACATGGTGGGGGCTAGGTAATGGGGAGACCTGAGAAAGGGAAGGAGGGAGAAGGTGGGGGGACAAAGGGGCAGGACACAATTATAAGAGGATCCTTACTTAACGGAAGCAATTCATGTAACCTGGTTCTGTGTACACTCCATGAATCCCCAATAATAATAATAAAAAAAAACTATTACTAGTACTGTCTTATGAGGGCAATAAAAAGGAAGTTATTAAAACAACACAAGAAAACTTTTATTCTCGGAGCTGTGAATTTTTCATTCCGAACACCAAAAAGGAACCAAAGTGATTATTTTAGGTCTTAATAAAGACTCCCTTTCCATTTGGCCAATTAATTCTCTAGAGAAGATATTGTTATAACAGTGTAGAAAGAATCAGAATAGTTAGAAACTATTAGAATCATTGAAGGCTATATTTATTTTCAAATTTATAATATGTAAATCTACCTTACTTAAATATGATTTTAGGAGACCCCAAAAGGAATGACAACTAGATAATAATAATCATCGTAATCCTAATATTTCAAATTTATTTTAGAATTTTCTAGTCAGTTCCATATTTATTACCTAATTTAATGCTATCAATATAACATTATGCTGGGGCTTGGCTACTTGTGTTTGTAAATATAAATTTAGAGAGGGAGGAAAGTTTTGATGGATAGATGAATGAAAAAGTACATTCTTGAAAGCTGTAGCTAGCTGATTCACTAAGTTCTTGGTATTTAAACTTCTTATGTAAATGTGTATTATTTCCTTTAAATTGCTTTAATGATACCCAGTGTCTTTTCCATTCCTACTTAATTACTCATTTTATGTTTTACCACTAGGTTAATTTGCATTACTCTTTCACAGTGATATTCTATTTCTTAAAACCTTCAATGGCTTCTACTTCCATTCCCTTAATCTCAAATTCTCTCTTTGGCTTTCATGGCTCTCTTATGATCTGGCCCCACAGCCTTCCCATCTCTGAAGGATGCTCCTTTTCCCATTATTTCATGAGAATTCAAAATTATTTCCACTCTGAATCTTCTATGTTTCCCTACTCATTCAGAATATATCCCACTTCAGTAATAGTTCAGAATGTCATATTTAATCTATAGAAATCAATGTTTTCCTGCTCATTCAGAATATATCCCATTTCAGTGATGGTTCAGAATGTCCATATTTAATGTATATGAAATCAATGGAGATTGATTTCATGATTGGAGAAATCATGGACTGAGAGAGATGGGGGCAATGAAATACAAGGTGCTCAGCCTGTCATTCCCCTCAGTGAGAATAAGTCCTAGGACAAGCAGGACAGGAAGACACCAATCCTAGTGCCCTAGTCAGACTCAGCTCCTGGTTGTCTTTGATAGTGTCAGAATCCAGCCACTCTCAGTGTGACTTTGTAATACAGTATTGTAAATTATGTATTTTTATGCAATAGAATGCCTATCATTCACAAGGTGAATACTTCTTTTGGAACTTAACCAAAGGGGGGAAAATACTGGAGGAAAATCTTATTGTATGTTATTTTTACTGTGTTAGGAGACAGTAGTTCATCTCTGATTTGTTGAATAATTTTCATGGGTAATCATGCTAATAGCCCATTTTACCCTAGGTACAGGACTAGATTCCAACACCCACTGTGACTGTAACTTTATGACACAGACAATCCAAATTCTACCTTTCAAAAGCTCATTTTCAGGTTTATTGTCTTTAGTCTAATTAGTCTCCACTTTCCTCTGGCTTTCATAGTCCCAGGAATGCAATTATGTGTTTATCCTTTGCTACATTTTCACTTCTCTGAGTGGAGGGATTGTGCTTTTACTTTTCTATATTTCCCATGGTTCCTAACATTCTGTCTAATGACTTTGAGTGCAACATAATATAAAGGAGAAAACACAGGGTTTGGAGTCAGATAGGTGTGTGTTAGAATCTCAGTTCTCCTAGTTATTTAACTATGGGAATTCCTTGACAACTCAGGCTCCTAATCTATAAAATGGGGAAATAATGACTGCTTTTCAGAGTCACTGTAAGGTTGGCAGAGATGTATGTATTACAACATGAATACATAGTGTAATAAGTATATATAAGCATAGCACCTTAAATATAGTATCATTAATTATATGGTAGATAATACTTCTAATAATTAATTTCTTTATTCACGTATTTGTAAATGTGTTAATCAAATTAAGGATAAAATATTTGTATAATAAAGGTGATGTCATCACACAGTCAGCCTCTTTAAGTAGGAATTCCCTCAAAGATTTGAATAACTCAGTTAATAATCATGACCTCTAGAGCTTACTTGGAGCTTACTAACACTATCACATACTTATACATTCTTTATACCTTACAATTCCTATTCAAATGTGTTATCAATATTTCCTAACTTACAAATAAGGCATGCTGGGGACTATTATCAAGCAAAGGAAGCTGGCAGCACCTTGTTTCCTGGTGGTAATATTGGCTGAAATACTCCAGGTGGCATGCTTGGGCCTGTGAAAGTCCTGGTCCCTCTGCCTGTGCTGGTTTTACTCCAGATTCATACAACTCCCTCTGTCATTTCACTCAGGAGTCTGCCCAATGTCACTGTCTTAAGATCACTCTCTACCTCCTTTGATTGCCTTCTTTCTCTTTACACAACTTGTCATAATCTGACACCACATGCTATTGACTTGTTTCCGTCCCATCTGCCTCCCTGGAATGTAAGCACCTTGCAGGCAAGGACTTAGATTCACAGCTATACACCTAGAATGTAGGAAGGTGCCTGGCACACTGCAGGGGCTGTTTAAATACTGGAATAAATGTTAAGTGTGCTGAACTCTTGTCTAGTTCTCTGCATATACTCCAAAGACTAGGAACTCCAGGAATTATACTGAGCAGGGCTATAACTCTTGCTGAACCAAGTAATGAATGAATAGGAGACAATGTCTTTACTACTTCTCCCCCATCAGCTCCATCCAGCCACAGTTTTTCAGAGAAACAATAAAGCTCAGAATCCAGTTCTGGTTACAAACTCTCATATGCAGCCCATCCGATGTGGTATCAGGAAGCAAAAACAGAATCTGAGAATGGAAAAAATGGTTATATAACACTGCTCTAGACCTTGTCACCTTTCTTAAACATCTTTGTAAGACTGTTATTTGATGATCATACTTGACAAGTAAGGAAAGACTAGGAGTTTAATGATATTACTTGAGTAGAATAGTTAAATTTTTTTTTTTTTAATTATCACCAGTAGCACATTCTTGCATGTTCAAATCCTGCAGCTCTCAATCTGGCCCCCTGTAAAAATGAACATATGTTCACAATAAATCTTTAAAATGGCTCTATTAATAGAGTGGCTGTGGTGACAGTTTTATAAATGGGCCCTATCTTTATGCAAACTGTGTTTTATTCGATTGCACTATAATGATTTGTAATAAGAATATAGAGATGAATTCTGAGAGAAGCAACTCCCAACGTTCCTAAGCGGGTCAGGGGTTTCAAAGCCCATGCATTCTGGGTGGCAGACTGCATTCCGGGAACAACAAACATCGTCAGATTAGTTTTGCTACAGTTGTATGCTTCTCCGCCTGCTTTTTTCCAATCAGATAATAACAGTCTAATAACTGGCTTTGTGTCTGTCAATCCAATTACTTCCTACTTGGGAAATGCTGACACTCCATTAAATCGGCAGACAGATGGTAGGGTCTTTCATTACCCTCTGACTGAATAATTAGCTTCCCAGGCACGTTAACTGGGGAAGGAGCCCATCTATGAAGTCAGGTGTCTTCCAAATAAAACCAAAGACACAGATCACTAAAAATAATCCTGTTAACTCAATATTATGTCAAGGCCATGCCTATAATAGGCAAAGCCATCTAGTTCATCCCTTGGAAATGAGGAAGCTTCCAGGGCAGCCTTGACCAGGAAAGGTGGCACTCTGGCTGTATTGCCACTGGAGCCTTTTCCTGTCACCATGTATCTAATTTCCCAAGAAAACTGCAACCTCAGTCTGGGATGCAAATGATGTCGCCTTAGGAAAGCAAAATAGTTTTTTCATCTGACCTGATCTCATGAGGCCGAGGCAGGCCGAGGAGTTTGAGACCAGCCTGAGCAAGAGCAAGACCTATCTCTAGAAAAAAAAACAAACAAACAATAGCCAGGCGTTGTGGTGGGCACCTGTAGTCCTAGCTATTTGGGAGGCTGAGATAAGAGGATCACTTGAGCCCAAGAGTTTGAGGTTGCTGTCAGCTATGACACTACAGCACTCTACCAGGGCAACAAAGACTTTTTCTGTCTCAAAAAAAAAAAAAAATTAATAAAGGAAATTAAAGGAGTACAACATTGACTAAAATAAGCTACCTAAGGAGAAAGGAGAATGTTAAGTAAAATTTACCTAAAAACTTTTAAGTCTAAGTGGACGTCTATTGTAAATTAAAACGCAATCACAAAAGTGTTAATGAAGTGAGCTTACAACTGTAAATCTTCATACGGTCCTTACAATATAATTAGGAAGAAGGAATTCAAAGGAAGCAACATCATCTATCTTCCATATTTTATACTCTACCTGCCATGATGAAGAGCATTTAGCAGGTATTCAATAAACTCTCTGGGAATGAACTTAAGGATCTTTTAAAGAAGGTAACAATGATAATTGAAAAAAAGAAAAACTATATAATATAGTTGGTGAAATTAATGCCCCCCAATATAACTAGAGTTTATTTCTAAGAACCTCCATGGTTAAGAGAGATACATATTTACTTCTCTAGTCTCCTTGAGTATCTTTGTCACAGATATGCCACCATCATGGTCAAAGTCTAATTACAGATTTGCCACTTCATGTCTTTCTTGGGTTAGAACCTCAGGAATCAAAAAGGCTAATTAATATGAAGATAGCATAATGTTATGGAAAGAAAATAGCCTGGGAATTGAAAGAGTTGAATTCTGACTTGGCTGGGCTATTTATATAACTGTGTAACCGGGGGGCCTCAGTTTCTTCATGAGATCCTTTGAGTACAGCCTCACAGTCCATAATTTAATATGGAATGCTGGCATGATTTTGCTTTTTTCTCAACTTTTTTAGTTGCTAAGAGTAATTCCCTCAGGGCCCTAAAAGGGATTTGGGACATCACTGCTATCTCACTATGAATATTCATTCCCAAAGGCCACAAAGACTAATAAACTCGCAGCTGCAGGGAACAGAGGGTCAACATACTAAAACAGCACTAAAAGCAAGGAGACATTAGTGTGCTGAACCACTAAAGCAGACAACTTTATAGCCCTTTAATGAGGATTATATTTTCATAGCTGTGGTTAGAGGGAAAAGTAGGTCCATTAAAACCATCATCTCTCTTTTCTAAGTATTACCATTCCTTATTTATTGAGGATAATAGTTCTATTCAACAATGGTTATATATGAACTTACTTGTGCATTACCTGATGTTTTTGAAAAAGTTTTTCGAATATACAGTCTCTTCAGTTTAATCTTTAAGAAAGCATGTACGATGGGTAGTTGTTTTGGAAAGTAGAGTGATTAGAATGAGAGATGCTGACTCAGGGAGGCCAAAGAGTGCTGATCCTCCAGAGAAGTGATCAGTGGCAGCTGGTTGTGACACATTTAGGCTATCACCAGCAGCCTGGATAGCTTCCAGGGAACCAAATAAAATGATGGAAAGAATTGACCCCTCAAGGAACTGAATTAAAGGTAGTGTCTCTCAGGTGCTCAGAGATGGAATGGTGTAAGAACTGAAGTTCAAACTCAGGAAAAGGTAATTTAATTTTGAGATTTCACCAGTACTGGCAATGAAGGAAAAACTCTAAAGTAGGGTAGCTCCCGGGCTCACTGAGGGGGCTAGATAGCTTCAATGTCACTAGTATAAGTGATAAGAGGCTTCCTGAAGGAATTCGCCATTTAAGTCAAGAAAGAGACACTTTATCTATGACTCATCTTGACATCAAAGGTGAAAATAGCATCCAAATTATTGAAGGTCCTAAAAGTATATGATAAGGTATCTTTAAAGAGTTATTTCTCTAATTAGGGTTCAAGAACACTGGAAGCACCATGGAGGATTCAAATGGACTATAGAAAGTGAGAAGTGGGGAAAAGCCCAAACGAATGGCAAAAGAAGACTTGAGACAGGAGGAGAGGACGGCGTCCCCAAGCTCATGGTCCTCAATCCAACTCTTCAGTTAGTTTCTCACCGTATCAGGAGAGCATCTGGAGGAAAATACCTACAAGATGCAAGGAGGACCTTTTCATTGTTCTTAGAAGGCTCACGTGAGGCTGAAAGTCCTCTTCAAGTCTTTGAGACCCAAAGTTTAAAATTTCTGTGAGGTTCCTGATGAAGATAGTGGAGTTCGCAGAGTACTATTACCTCACTTAGAGTCTCCTCAAATCACCAGAATTAACAGCATCAATGAAGATGATAAAATGAGGTGAAAAGGCTCCCTCTTCATGCTGCTCTTTGAAGATACTGAGGTTCCATTTTTACCAAATATCTTCATTTGCTAACTGAATGTATTGGGCTTGCTTTTTTCAGTAACTTATCTTGCTTTCACAGGTAAAGGATACGAGTGAAGGATAAGAGCAAGAATGCCTCAAAAGAGCCAAGATGCGTGTCCATGTACACTGTCCCGTCTCACAACAGCCCTGCCGATGCTCCGAAGGTGAGAACGTGCTGGGAAGCTGACTCGCCGTTGGGCTCTCTGTGTGCTGATGAGCCTCCAGATCTACTCAGATAACCTAAAACTGATTATTCCTTTCTACTATTAGATGCCCTTTCATGAAGAACTATAAATGCATACTATTTTTACATACTTTTTTCCAGAACATGAAAATTGTCTCTGTTTTTACAGTTTCCTTTTCATTTTGGAGGAAAATACATATTTTACAATAGCTCCACTTATGGCTTCATCATAGTGTAGTAATTTAGATTTTTGTTCCTTATGAACAATTTTCTTCTACAGCAGGTTTTTTATATTTTCCATATTTCTACAAAAAGAAAATGCCTTAGTTGTAAATAATCACCTTCTGTGGACGATGTGAGAGGTACTTTTTAGGGTATTTGAAATGATGAAACAGTATGAGCTATTTAACTCTAATCTGTGTAGAAGCAAATGGGGAAGCTCATCCATTTTCAGAGAAGCAGCCAACACCCAAAGAGGGACATGAAGAATGGTGGCAGGTCCCCCAAAGGACATAAAGAATGGTGGCAGATCCTCCAAAAATCCAGTACCCAAAGAGGGACATGAAGAATGGTGGCAGGTCCCCCAAAGGACATAAAGAACGGTGGCAGATCCTCCAAAAATCCAGTACCCAAAGAGGGACATAAAGAATGGTGGCAGATCCCCCAAAGGACATAAAGAATGGTGGTAGATCCTCCAAATATCTAGCACCCAAAGAGGGACATAAAGAATGGTGGCAGATCCCCCAAAGCAGGATTCTATCCCGGGGGTCAGTAACCTGCCTAATTCTGTGAGTAAAACTGCATGGGTCAGAGCACACAAGTATTTCTCCAGGGTCAACAGCTGTCGTCACATTCTCAAAGGTAGCTAAAACTCCTTAACTTCCCTAAACTAAAAAATCTCCTTAAGGAAACGATGTTCAGTCAAGTTTTCACTCTCTTTAGAATGAAAGTAAGAAGGAGCTCTGTAAGTAAGGTTTATTGAGAGCCATGGATGTTTGATTTCTCAATCTTAGGTCACATTTTATTTCATAGAAATTAAATAAAATTTCTCTTTTTTAATTTCAGGTTAATGTGAGGATACACACAAGTAGGTAGAGTCCTCTTGTAGTTGTGTCCTGCACCTAAGAGGTGTGCCATATACTTTTACGTGGTGCCCACTGAATAGGAGCACCGCACCCCAATACCTCTCCCTCTTTCCTCCTTTCCCCTCCCTTGTGCTCCCCACCAACTTGAATTGAGTTTTTCTCTTATGTGGGCGTATGTAAGATGATCTACTGACTTCCTATCAGGATCCTGATCTATCTTAGGTAACATAGTTTGTGGCAGGAAGACCATGGACCAATCACTCTGGATTCTAATCCTAACATTGTCATCAAGACGCTGGACAGAGACACTTTGCTTCTCTGGGCCCTAGTTTACAAGTGTTCAGGTGGTTTTCACACCAATGGCTCATTCTACTAATTCATTCTTATAGAGATTTCATTTTGAAATATTTTCACTAGCCACACTGCATTTACTAAGCGATATTTTTCCTTTTCTAAAGAAAATCAAGCCACGTTTATATAACAGCCATGTGTTCTTCCAGCCATTTGTTCAACTATCCAACCAACAAATACTCAAGTCCCTGTTAAGTGTGAGGCCCTATTCATGGGAGCTATGGACATAGAAGTGAACTAGGCAGACCAGCCCCTACTTGGGCAGAGCACACAGTAAATGCTATACCTTAAGCTAATATAATTCCAGCCAAAATATAAACCAAACTGCCTGTAAATTTGCAGCCAAATAATGAGTATCTTCATAGTCATGAATGTACTGAAATTAAGTTGTGGACCTTATTACCAACTTGGAGTTCCAGGAGCTGGGCATTGTGGGCAGGGGCTACAGGATGAGATCGGCTGCCACTGGCCCTCTGGTTTGAAAATGTGAAGATTCCAGCACTCTCAGTGGAGAAGGGAGGCTGCACGCTTCAGCACCAGTCCCTGATATCCAGCTCTAATAAAAATGATACTTCAATGATTAAAACCTTCCACACACCCCTGATCTACATAAATGTCCTCTTTCACTAAAAACCAATTACATCTACAACTAAAGTAGATATTTGTACTGATAATTCAATCGGTGTAATGTACATCTCCCTCCATGCTTCAGAGAGTTGAGTTTAAAAGCCTTTTTTGATTACTAATTATTTTCTAAGTGAGTTTAATGCTTGTGAAAGCCAGGGGGACCACATGCCTGAGAATGAATGTTCCCTGTTTATTTGACAAGCAGGTTTCACAGAGTCCCCAGCGGTGTGCAGCGTGAAAGGCTTGTTTCGTGGAACTGATGATGATTCAGTCATGATATCTTCCCTTCGGTTACTGTAGGTGTAAATCTTTAAAAGGAGGACTACTTAGCTCCGATAATGGGGGCTGAATTTATGTGAAGAATTTGCCTAATCATTTACCCCAAATGGAATGCATGTGGCTGCCGACAAAATACCAATCGTGTGAAGTAAGGCTTACACGTGAATTTGCGATAGAAGCAAAGAGCTTCCACGTATTTTCTCCCAATTGTTTAAGTTCTAGCACTTTGGTGCAATTTGAAGTGGTGGGGGAATCATCCTCACAGTTCTAAGAAATGGAATCAGGTTTTTGCATCATTTGTTTCAGCTTACTCAGTGCTTAGCAACCGGGAAGGGGCCCCAGTGGGCTGGGCAGAGACTCATTAGCAGCTTTAAGCTTTAGGACTATTAAGCAATCTCAGGTGAAGACATCTCTCAGACTTTTCCAGTGAAAATCAATTCATCAAATCCCTCTTCTGTCTGCATTCTATTGCCTGCTCTATCACTGCGAGAAAAGCTTGTTTCTCCCCCAGCTGTGGGAACTGCAGTTCCCCCAGTAACCACCGATTCATCGACCATATCTGTGCACTGTGAAGCGGGCTGAATTATTTCTGCTGGAAGACCAGGTTGGGTTAGTTTTGTGCTCATTATTTATGAGGCTGGAGGCAGCTTCTGACTCCCCCAGGAGCTGCCTAACACGTTTGGCGTCAGGTTTGTTACATGAGAATATGTATTTCTTCTAATTATGTGGTCAGCTGGCTGAAGATCTCACCACTAGAAAAAGTGGCAAATCCTTGGACGCTTTAAACAGGTGATCAATATGTAGACCATGTCTAAGACGGAGAGTGAGAGACTAAGTCAGTGTAAGATGGTTGTGATGGGCGCAATCCACAACTCACACATAAAGTCCACCGCTGCCTTTAAGAATGGCGTGTTCTTACAAACAGAAAGGGAAAGGAGAAAAGTCTTTTCCCATCCTATGCCACAACCGGTCCCAAAATAACAGTTTCCCTTTGAAATGGATAGACTCAGACTGATAAGTCAATATGCAATTATTACAATAGCAGCACAATCTTGTAACCAAACCCAGAAACTAAGTTTTATATTTGGAATAAGGCTATCTAAGGGTCAGCAATGAACCCAGAACTCAGGGCTTTCAAATCCTCTCCAAATCTCTCTATATTATAATATATTACACTGCATTTTTTTTTTTTTTTTTTGCAGTTTTTGGCTGGGGCTGGGTTTGAACCCGCCACCTCCTGCATATGGGACCGGCGCCCTACCCTTTTGAGCCACAGGCACCACCCCCTCTTTTTTTTTTTAAACCATCAAATGGTAATCCTATATTATTAGTGTGAAACTGTATTAGGAAGTTTGCTGGAAATCAACAACGGAACATATCTGTAAAAGCAACATACGTGCCCCTGTGTGCTGGGGTTGGGGGGAGAGGAGAGGAGATGAGGCATCACATTTGATAAACATCAGCAAGTGTAAAGTGGCACCAACTGGGCAGCTTCTGTGCAGCCTAACACTTTCTTCAAGCATTTTCTAGAACCTTGTGTTCCAGAACTTTTCATATCAAGAATAAACTCACATTTCTGGAATAGATGCTGGTTCAGAAAAGTCTCTGGCCTCTGCTTTAATTTCTTTCCTCGCTCTATATGGCAAAGTAAAGAATTTGAACTTCAACTTCATAGAGTGCCATGCTCTTCTTTGTGTTTTAACAGAATCTGGACACTATGTGGAAATAAGACTCTGAGGTACAAGAAGAGTAGTAAAAAGCACCAGAAAGGAGCTACTGCATCAATGTGGGTGAGCGATCACAGAGGCCAAGATCAGAACTGTAGTAGTGGGGATAGGGCACAGCGGCACGTTTGTTACGTGAGAATGTGCATCTCATCTAATTATGTGGTCAACAGCTACAGATCTCGCTTCCCAGAGAAAGCTAGATTCTCTACAGTCTGAAGGCAGAGCACACAGGATGTGCTGGTGGCCCACTGCATCTGGGGTGGAAAAGAAAGAGAAGCATCCTGAAGAGTTTTAGTCTAAGCAAATGGAAAGCTGAAGGGACAAGACAACAGGGCAGTTTGGGGGAGAAAATTGGGAAATTTTGTTTTAGACAAATTGAGCTTAGATCTTGAGACATCTAAGTAGAGACATTAAGTAGGCAGTTGTGTTTATGAATTCAGAGATGGGAGAAGAGGCTGGCACTGCAGATACAAATTCAGAAGCTATTAGTACACAGTTGGTGTTTAAAGCCCTGAGAGTAGGGACTGGACCTGATAGAGCAGAGGAGAGGATACATCCAAGGCTTGAGCCCTGAGACACTCCAATGTGGAGGAAGAGGAGACAGGAGAAGCCAGCACAGGAGAAGCACATAAGGGAGGAGAACCAACCAAGAATATAGTAATTGCAGTGTTTTGAACATATATGAATATTGAATATATATTTATTCAAGTTCTTTTCCCTCTAGAAAATTCCCTAGAATAAACATATCCTGGTGGTTAAGAACACACGCACTGGAAAGAAATACCTAGGACATGCTGCTACTGTTTGACCTGCCTGTTTGACCTTGAACAAATTATTTAACCTCTGTGAATGCCATGGATTAAATGGTACCCTCACCCCCGAGTTTATACGTGGAGACCCAAACCCCCAATGTGAGAGTATGAAAGCATCTGAGGGCGTGATCAGGCTTAGTTAGGTCATGAAGATGGAGCCCTGGTGACAGGATTAGTGTACTTCTAAGAAAAGACACCAGCACTTTGCTGTCACTGTCCCCATCCCTAATAGGAGGACACACCAAGAAGGCAGCTGACTGCAAACCAGGAATACTCAACCACACTGGCCTCTCGATGGACCCCTGATCTCAGACTTCCAGCCTCCAGAACGATGAGAAACAAACGGTCTGCTGTGCAAGCCTTCCCGTCTGCTGATATAGCAGGTCGAGGTGACCAAGATAGCAAGCCTGTAAAATGCTGCCACCTGTATGTTGACGGTTGATGGATAAAATAACTTAACCCATAACAAGCGCTCAATATAGTACCTGACATAAATTGCTCCATAAAAGTTACTTATCATTATTGCTGTTATTCATGAATCTTTTATGCTGAAAGCACTCACAACCTTTAAGTGTAATTGTAGCTACTTCTGTGTTTATGTCTTACATTGTCAACCAGAGTGCAAGCTACTTGAATTTAGAAACTGGTTCAACCTCCTTATGTTTTCCACAACTCTAGCATAATACCAAGAGCACATTAGATGCTGAACGTGTAGACAGGGGACTAATACATTGCGACAGGGCAGAAGAACACAGGCCTGCAGTCTTTTGGACGTCCTTCTCTCTTTGCCTGTGTGCTTAGGAGAGCATTCAATCTGAGATATGTAAACTGTAAGTTTTCTAAAAGCTGGGAAGATGAAGTCATCGCTGTTGGATCTTAAATGGCCTTTTGTTAGATGGGAAAGTAAGAGGCAAACAATTAAATAAAGCTCAGTCAAATGTAAAATGACAGAGTATAGACCTTTTATGTTGCCTTAAGCATAAGGAAAAATGCTTTTCCTGACCTAGCATTCCAAATTGTTCAGGTATTGAATATGCTTTGAAAGCTTTCATTACATTTCTGGAATGGATGCTGACCTAGAAAACTCTTTGAACCTACTTTTTTTTTTTTCAGTTTTTGGCCGGGGCTGGGTTTGAACCTGCCACCTCCGGCATATGGGGCTGGTGCCCTACTCCTTTGAGCCACAGGCGCCGCCCTAAACCTACTTTTTGATGTACTAAATTCTCCTCTGCATCCTTCATTAACTCTGGATCCAGAAATCTGTATACTTTTCAGATAGTATACTCAGTCCCCTTCTCAAAGAAATACCCACGACCTCTGGGAGGGTAGACTCTTCAAAGCCATTTTGTTCTGTTGCATGGCCCTGTCTTTGCCCTGGTTGATTTTTACACTGTCCAGAGATACCTGGGCAAAGTGAGAGAACTGGGACTTAGGAGGGACGACAACAGAGGAAAGATTCGCTGACGTCTCTTGCTGAGCTCCCAGAGCTGTCCTGGTTTTTGTCCTTCCAAAGGGTTGGATTCTATAAGATACTTTATTGTCCTTATGAAATAGTACCTTTTTTTTTTCTTAAAAGATGCCTATTTTTCCACTGATTTCTTTTATTTACCAAAAAAATCCACCCCATGATTGACATACTTGATATATTGGAAAGAAGCTGAGATATGAAGACAACTTTTTAGTGTTCTTAATGTAAAATCAAGAATAAAACATGTACCCACTTCTGTCTTCCATGTCTTCCATTGATCTCATTTTGGCAACTGAAAACAACGGCATTCTCAGGGGCAGAGCATGTAAAAAAACAGGCCATTTAGATAAAGTAAGCAAGTCCTTAAGAAAGGAGGAGGGACTGTGGGGTGGGTTTTGTCCAAGTTATCCTGGTTCCTCTCTTGTCTGGTGTCTCTATCCTTATTGTACACAGTAATCAAAAGATAAAAGTCCTAAATTATGATACAGTGCAATAAACTAGACACACGTGAGAAGAAAAAAAAATCAGCAGAAAAATTTGTCAATTCTATGGACATGTCAAAAAAAAATGGTTATTACTGAGAAAGCTAAGACCTGATCAAATTCCTGTATTGTTATTTTTATATGTAAAGGGAGCATCTCAATGGATAAGCTGAAAAAAAATTATGTATAAGCAGTAGCAATTTTATTCTAGAAATTACCCACTTAGCCACATAGACCTGGGGAACCTAATTTTAAGCTATTCTTCCAATAGGGGTGGCATTTCTGAGCTGATAAATAGAGGTTTTCTTTTTCCAGACCCTCTTTTGCTATGAGGGAGTAATCTGGGAAATGGTGAATCAGGGTTGAGGATATGATAACTGGTGATTCAACCTACTGAAGTTAGTCAGCCTCCTGGGAACTAAACTCGTGGCTTTGGTCCCACCCAGTGAACTACAATATACTATATCCTGGCTGTGTAGCTGCAGATACCTGAAAGAGGGCCTGGCGTAGCATAGCTCTTAGGAGAAAAACCAGCACCCAAACAGTTAACTGAATTTGAGAAAGCAAAAGAAAAAATTGTAAATGCCTTTTTTTTTTTTAAGTTAGCCTGAGTGCAGCTGTGATTCTTGAACAGCTTGTTCTGAACCACATGGCCTTCCAGCCTCCCAATCTTCCCACTATGTTCCATGCTCAACTGACTTTCAACAGCTTTCCCGAAGCAACTCTTCAGCATACTAAACTTGGAATTCTTTAACACCAAGTAACACTTTTCTCTCTTTAATGGGATAATTTAGCCTTCTGACTTTCACAGCAGATGCATTTAAGACTCAGTGATGTCACTTAATTACAGACTCTGAAAAAATCTGCAAGCATCATTATAACTAGCCTATGCTGTCAGCTTCCTGATGGAGCTCACCAGCAACGCCACACACTAGGAAAATGGACTCCAGGGAGCAAGAATGAAGAGAAAAAGATACATGTCAAGGCCTGTGCTCCATCCTCTGAAAATTGATGTCTAGGGTGCTCCATATATCACCTGGTTAAATGGAGATAAAACTCACAAGGGCAAAGACCAAGGGTCTAAATTAGAAGGCAAATGAATGATCAAGTCAATATACCTACTGAACAATTATTAAGGTGCATTTTCCCAATTAGAGTGATCAACTTAAGATATCAAAGGTGCATTTTTCTGCCCTCTTAATGGTCTCTTGAAGTCTTAGCCACTGGAGTTCAAAAACTGCCACGCTCCATTACAAGCCCTTCCATTTGGCCTTCATCTAGTAATAGATGATGAAGGGGAAAAATCAAATTAGAAATCACCTTTTAAAAAAGTTTTCTTGATTTGAATTATTAACATAATTATTAATAACATTATCACTTAAAACTGGACGGATAGACAATATAGATGTTTTTAAACTAATGGTTCTTATTCTTTAAGAGCATAAGGAGGGGAGTGTGAAGAATTTATCACATGCATAAGTTGTCCAAAGAAAGCAAACCAAACCACATCAAAAATAAACATGCATTTCATCTACTGCATAAAACTTTCTGTGCATGTCTTCAACTAAGGGTCTGAGCAATTAAATTATGTAAGAGTTTGGCAAAATGTGACAGCATCGCAGCCCCAAATCTGTACTACCTCCTGTTATTGAGAACATGTATCTCTGGTATATTGTAAGTAAAGGAAGAAAGAACTAAGCTATCTTTGTAAGTTTGTCAAAGACTGAACCTTCCTCCTTTCCAAATCATTTATGGCTTTTAAAACTACCTGCAATCAACGATTCTGTACGCTAACTCTCCACACAGTTCACTGAATGCGTACTTTATTACACTATTTAAATAGAACCGAGTTCAAGAACATAAAGATGAATGAGTAATCTGGCATGGTGAATGAGATGAATATTCTGGCCTTCTGCCACCAGGAGTCATATTAAATTCATTGTTCATAAAAGCAGTTATGTCCTAAGGGAACCACAAATAAGAGGATGGCCAGGGCCGGGGCTTGATACCATGATGTCACACATAGCACTGTTTCATATGAAAGCATCCAAGTCCACAAGACTATGATCCACCCTTCCAATAAGAGTGGTTGTTGGTTGGTGGTAACAACCAACCCCCATGCTCTGAATATATTCAACCAGAGCTGATCTTGACAGGCTGGGCAACAATGAGACTCAAAGATGCTATGACGACATGAATTCCATTAAGTCCTCTACAACTGAGGAGGGGCTACCAAAGTAAACTTTTTTTTTTTTTTTTTTTTTTGAGACAGAGCCTCAAGCTGTCCCCCTGGGTCGAGTGCCATGGCATTACAGCTCACAGCAACCTCCACCTCCTGGGCTCAAGCGAGTCTCCTGCCTCTGCCTCCCAAGTAGCTGGGACCACAGGCGCCCGCCACAACGCCCGGCTATTTTTTGGTTGCAGCCGTCATTGTTGTTTTGGCGGGTCCAGGCTGGGGATTCGAACCCGCCACCTTAGGTGTATGTGGCTGGCGCCTTAGCCGGTTGAGCTATAGGTGCCGAGCCCAAAGTAAACTTTTTAAGGCATGAAAAGGCTCTCTTCATAGTAAAGGATATGGGTAATTTTCTAAAAATCATTTACTGAATGCTACCATATAGCAGGCATTATATGAACTGCTGTATGCATTTTATCACCATTCTTTAAAATACTTCCATGAGATCAACATTATCTTCATTTTAAAGATGAGGCACAGTGAAGTGAACTAACTTGTCCAAAGTCAC
This sequence comes from Otolemur garnettii, assembly GCF_000181295.1. Taxonomy (NCBI): domain Eukaryota; kingdom Metazoa; phylum Chordata; class Mammalia; order Primates; family Galagidae; genus Otolemur; species Otolemur garnettii. The sequence goes on from NW_003852444.1 coordinate 10,313,231, forward strand.
TATGCAAATAAATGGCACAGTAAGGACATATACTCTAGGCTGTCTTGACCTTTGGGTCTTTCCACTCTGTCACCCTGCTTCCTAATGGCTTGTGCAGGTGACCAGGGCAAAATCGGTGGTCTTGAAGCTACAGAGATAGCACCATTGGATATCATGCCCCTCTTCCCTCATGCACAGTGTAACTGTAATTCTATACCTGGGTTAGGGGAACATTTAGTGTAATGTGCAGTCATTGCCAGCATTCATGTGACTAGATTTTAACTGCAAAAGAAAATGTTTCGGGGGATCTATTAAAGTGTGAGTTGCCCCAGGCTCCACTTCTACTAGGTATGACGCTGCAAGAAGGATCCTGTGTCAGGATCATTTCTCTACCCTTATTTCCTTTATTTGAAACTTGTCCTTTGACAGATTTCAGCCTGCTTGAACTGAGTTTCATCTGTTTAAGCACATTATTACAAAAGGGACTCCTTGCCTAGTGAAATCAAAATGCAGGGAGCACCAGATAATTTCTAATTGAATTTTACATCACTTTGATTAATGTTAATGCTCTCAAGGCCTCAAGGATGGGTGCATTTGTGTGACTTGAAATAATCCAACAACTTTATAAAACCAAGGAGAGATACTTGCTTATTTGTAAACCTAGAGAACCAAGTATCTAACTAGTCCAGGTCCCAGAATGATTCCACAGACTCAGAGGTTATCTTTATTTTAGTAAATCTGTATATGTATAAATATAACATTTCCTAATGTAACATTTTTTTTACAGATAACTAGCAATGACGACTTCCTCTGAGCTAAGCAAGCTAACATGGTCTTAAAAGCTTAAAAGATAACTAGTTGCAGACAACACTGCAACCCAAGCAATGGTGACACTTGGCAGCCTTTTGAAACGGACTCAACTTGGCTGTATCCATCCCCGCAAATAACTCAAAGGCCAGGATTACAAAGAAATGATTGAACAAAAATGAGAAGCCATACAGTAATGATTAAAAACTAGAAGAGGCTGATGTGAATAACAAAAGCATTTCTAGGTTAGGACTCATTAGGTGGCATGTCTGGATGGAAGCACTATTTGTGTTTTGCAGCTGGTAAAAATAAAGCTAAGACATTTGGCCAAAAGTATAAGAGTTGTCACAACTCTTAGGAGTTGAGGCTCTGAGTCCCTACCTCTCCAGGGATCATGATGAGCTGAAGTTGAACTGTGGGCGACTCACAGAGGTGAAGGGGTCCAGTGCAAGGCAAACCCTCTGGACACACAGCAGGCTCTCCCCCAAGCTATAGGTATGTGCCCGCGGGGCTCCTGGGGGTATAATCATCTGGAATTTTTTTCCCCTAGACACTGACAGAATCACCAAATTTTATAATTATAAAGGGCCTCTGGATTCATTGCTATTCCAATTTCTGAATCCAATTACAAACAAACCCAGAAAGACTAAGTGGTACCTTCAAGGAGACACAACTAGTGAGGGGCACAGTCAGATCCTAAATTCTGATCTACCGACTCCTGGCCTGTTGTGCATTTAATGTCAACACAGTGTGACAAATCTTTAGTTCTTAGAGCCTTCAGAAACCTAGTTTATTTTATCTAGGAACCCCAAAGGGTCTGGTCTGATCTTGAGTTGAATGGCCACCCGAGGGCAACGAGACACGAGGGTAACCTAGAATAGCCTTGGAAAGTTCCCAGCTTCCAACAACCTTCTTCACAGACAGTTTGGAATTCAACACTTCAAGAGTTCTTTGCTTCTTAACACTTTATATTTCCCTTCCGTAGAAGGTCACACTACCCGGAGTTGGCATTTCTTTTAGAACCAAAATGCTGGCGGGAACTTCGACTCCTGTCAGTGTTGCCAACTTCCTGGTCGTGCCCCGTGGTTCCAAACACTAGTAAGAGGTCATCTACTCAGCTTTATGATGTCAAAGTAGAGTCAGCAGGAAGTACAGGATGTAAGAAGAGCTATCTTTAGAATGCCAAATACTCAGCATTTCAGGAGGCAAAAGAATAATTCTTAGTTTTAAAAATACCAACATGCTCAGAGCAGAGTAGAAGCCACGGAGGTGCCCCTTTTAGTTCTCCCTTCAGGGAGCAGGGCTGAGTGTCAGCCTATAGGTGTCACATCTTTGGATCCCTGTGAAAATCACTCCAAGTCACACTTTCCCCTGGTGACTCCTTGCCAATGAATGAGCATGGCAGTCATACCAGCCCTGGGGCCCTCCTGCAAGAGGTAGGATTCTACCATGCCCTAAAATGAAAAAAGACGTTGCTTTGGGGAATTTTTTGTGCAAACAACAATTCTGGTAGACTCCTGGCAAATGCGGGAGAGTTCTTAAGTCGAAGCAAGAGATTTATAAAAAGACATACTTTAAAAAACAAATAATAAAAAAAAAACAAACCTGTTCAAGCAGAAGCCTGTTGAATGACAAGCTTTTAACACTAGATTTTGAGCTTGCAAATCAAACATCTCTCTGAAGCTGCTAATATCATTAGTACTGCTCTTTTTCAGAACTACAAAAACAAAATTAATTTGGAAAAACACATATTGACTTGGTAATACCATTGAGTAAAATGCTGAAAGTGTGACTGTTTTAGATCCTTAAAGAGCAACCATAAAAGGACAATTATTTCAAATATAGAGAAAATAAAGGGTTTTTTTGGAAAGCATATTAACTATGACTGCTAAGGCATTTAGGGTACTTCTGGATGATTAGAAATAAAAATGTAGCTACTTGTACAAAGCTGTTACCGACATTAATTCTATGATAATAGGACTTGGCAAGTAAAATTCTTCTAGCATCTGACTCCTGCTCTTCCAACCTGCTGGAACACACAGCCTGCTGTCCCCCAAACCATCAGGACAAGTCCTCTCATCAAAATATTGAGAAATCAATTACTGAAATTTCACAAATGATGCTAAGGTATGGCTGAGTTCTTAAAGAGTTTTAAGAAACAGAATTTCTGGGATATTTGAATTGTTTCTTTTCTTTTTCCTCACTGCTTTTTGCTTTTATTATTATTATTATTATTTTTGAGATAGAGTCTCACTATGTCACCCTCTATAGAGTGCTGTGGCATCACAGTTCCCAGCAACCTCAAACTCTTGGGCTTAAGTGATTCTCTTGCCTCAGCCTCCTAAAGTAGCTGGGGCTATAAGCACCCTCCACAATGCCTGGCTATTTTTTATTGTTGTTGTCAGTGTTGTTTGGCGGGCCCAGGCTGGGTTCGAACCCACCAGCCCCAGTTTATGTAGCTGGTACTGTAACCGCTGAGCTCCAGGAGCCGAGCCACTGCTTTTTGCTTTTTATAGTACCATAAATCCATACTTCTCACCTAGCACTGCAGCAAAAATAAGAGTTAGTAGTATTGAGTAAACCAGTAAAAAAAATCCTCATTTTTATAAACAGGGGCATTAAATGCATAGCATTTAAACTTCTCACTTGTACAATGAAGATGACAAGTAGATATAAATTTAACAGTATCTGAAAGCAAAACCCTGCTGCCTACCAAAACAAAATTACCTTTCCAGTACAACTTTGCAATAGAAATTTAAACTCCAAAGGTAATTCTGCATCCAAGGTACTGAGTGATGTATGATTTAGTCTCACAGAGATGAATCAATAGAACTTGTTTGATTGCTTCATCATCTCTCCATTATATCAAATCTTCTAAAGTGACAGGAGAGATCATAAGGATGTTTGAGGATTGCTTATTTGAAGATACATTGGAGGCCAAATCCTATCATATCTATTAAGAGATGGAGCCTGACCATGAAATCTTAATTAACACTGTAACAATTTACTTAAAAGTCTCTCATGCAGCCCATGTGAGGCTAAATCCGAAGGGAAATGCTGTTAGCATTTTAGTAGAATTAAATTAAAAGAAGAAAAATGACATAACAGAGGTCACATCATAGATTAATAAGGGATTAGATAATATAATTATTGCTTGGGTATTGTTTCTGTTATGTGATAGAACGAAGAGGACAGTAGCTCTGAAACTTTGGTCAGACTGTGATAATTTTCCAAATGGGTTATAGTAGAAAGACACACCTTGTAACTCTATCCACAGTCAAGAATCAGGGGAAAGTTCTTAAACGAGATAATATCTCAGATCAAGTCCTGTTTAGAGTTAATAAAGGATGCACGAAGAAATTGGTTTACATTTTTCTTTTCTCATTAATTACTTCCTAAGATCAATATCAAGAGATGAGAGAAGATGGATGGCAAGTTGGGTCAAAACTCTTCCTTTTAATATTGTGGACTTTGTCTTAGTCATGTCACAGTTCTGGTTAAAATAGTCTTAGAGGAATGGTTGCAATTCTCATAAATCAAGTATACTTTTGTAAACCTTTCAGAAACACTTTTAAAAAAATAGAAGGTAAAGTAGAGAGTGAATATTATTAGATATTCAGGCTGCAAATAGTATAGGGATGCAGCGACAATGTAGTTTCAACGAGTACAAAATATTACCCAGGTAAGGTAAGATAGTACCAAGACAAATTTCGTAACAACTCATAACATACTTTAGCATATATTTTATATATACATCTATACTTATATAGCCTATATATAATATATATGATATTTCATCTCTCTCATATGTATCATATAGCTTTATACCAGAGACTTTTCTAAGAACTTCACATGTATGTGTATAAACAAGCTTAATCCTTACAACGACTTTATAAAAGGTAGTACTATTAATTATCATCCCCATCTACCACATAAGGAAACTGTAGTTCAGAGATTACTGACTTGCTCAAGGTCACAAAGCTAGTAAGTGACTGGGCCAGGATTCGAACCTAGCCAGTATGGTTTTAAAAGTCTGCATTTCCATCGAAGTGCTACTATCTCTCACCTGTTATCGCTCACCCACTTCCTGCTACAGTTCCAAATGAGACCCTTCCTGATTCCACCAACAATGATGACACTGGTGTTCTTTGGAATAAGTACACTAAGAATGTGAAAGTATTTTTCAGCTCAAGAGTGTCAACTTCTCCCAGGGCCTCTTAGCAGACTAAAAATAATGGATCAACAACAAAAGATATTTACAAAATAATTCCGGAAAATATAAGTTCAGTAATTTTCTTGGCTCTCAAGTGGCCCAGTGTTTAGAACAAATTTAAAAGTCTTTCTCTTTTTGGTTTTTACTTTAGCTACTTTCCAGAAGGCTAAAGGGACTTTCTTATTACAGAGTCATTTTGCTTCATATCTGGAATGTGGTAGTCAGCTACAGAGATAAGTATTCTGAAATACAAAGTAATTAGGAGGGTATCAGTAAAGCAGGGGACAAATTCCTGGCCATAACCTGCAATAAAGAAATGCAGAAAACCATACTTTGTTAAAAATACACATCTGAAGACCCAAAGCAGTAAGTTTCCGAACTTAACCCAAATTATCTGGCATATAAACAGGCTTACTCAGAGCCAAATCTTAGCTCTTAAACATTTGATAACTCCTAAGAAATAATTAGATGACAATTTAAGAGGATACAAACCAGACATAAATCAAATGTTTCATAAATTACACATGATCTTAAAACGTAGGGAGGAGAGTAAATACGGAACATTCCTGCATTTAAAATGGATCCCAATCCGTCATTCACATTCTGTGGTCCTTAATTCACAAAAAGGTCAATCAACCTTCTTTGTAGTCCCTTTTCCACATAAAGGAATTGGCCTTGGATGACACATGCCAAATGTCTGGAACAAGAGACAAGATGTTCAATTAACTTCTGAAAGGAGACTGAATAAATTAATATGGAACTGAAACTAACGTACAAATCACATCCTTTCAGTTGGCAGCATCAGAAAGGGAGAGGCAGAGGTGTCCCTAAGGGAGAGGCAGAGGTGTCCCTAAGGGAGAGGCAGAGGTGTCCCTAAGGGAGAGGCAGAGGTGTCCCTAAGGGAGAGGCAGAGGTGTCCTTAAGGGAGAGGCAGAGGTGTCCCTAAGGAGGATAATGCTCTGTCGCCTTGTGCAGCAAACAACACAAAGACGGCACCATTTGGACTCCTAGGCCTGAAGTGTGGCTCAGAAAATAGGTGTGATAATCAATTAAGAGAGAGAGTAGAAAAAAATCCCCCAAACTCAATATCCTCAAGTGGCTAACCTACCCTGAAAATCATATACTTAGGACTTGAAGTCTCCACTTTTTTAGCTTTCTGGACCATCTAGAAACAGATATCTACCTTATTCTGCCTTATTTCTCTGACTTAAGAGTGCTTTTAATCTATAGAAAACCCAGGGATGTCTAATGAACCTTAAGTCCATTAAGACTATTAACAAAAAGAAGATATAGTTATAATTCCTTCTAGAGAGTTAGTAATGTGGTTTTCTTCTAGCACTGAACCTAATTCTCTGTCTTCTAGAAAGCCTTTTCTGAAGCTTTGAGACCCTTAAGTTTCAATTCTTCTTTGGAAGACACTGGAAGATCTGGGTGGTCTATAGCTATGACTTTCTGCATTGACAATGTCTTATCAGTCCTACTGTCTCCCATGTATTTATGCACTTAGGACACACAACAGAAAAGTGATTTTTGAAAGCGCTTATGGATGTCTCACAGGGGACATGGACAGAGAAAAAGATCTCATGTATTTTCTTAGACACTTTGCTGTCTTAACTGTGTCACAGTCCTCTTTAACTACTATTGAAATAAATTCACAGAAATTGTAGGGAGCTTACGTTCCATAGCATGTTGGTGTGGCTATGTACATTCTGCTGGATGCACCTGCTACATGTTTGGCAGGTAAAATCCATTTACCCTCTTGTCTAACTTTATTAAAGACCGTAAACTAAAAGACAAACGTCTAAGGACTGAGCTTCCTTGTGTACCTAGATTATGAAGGTCATGTGTTTGCAGATGGCTCTGTGAAAGTATCAAATTGACTATTTAACCAAATAGCCTCATGGGTGGCCTGCAGTCATTTCTCCATGATATAAGCCGTGAATGATCAATGGACACTCTTCCAACTGATACAAAAGCCTCACGCACTGAGGCTGTGCACTTCTTCCATGCTGACTTTTACTCCTTTCCCCCAAAGGATAGGCATACTACAGATTAAAGACATGAAGAAACTGTGGCATGTGGCACTACATAGGAAAACGTTTAGGAAGGATGTGCAATTCCTCAGTTCTGACAAGACGAACTCAGAAAAAATAACACAAAATATTGTCTCCCTTTTTGAAAAATTGCCACAATTATAGTCTATAGAATTACATCCATTTAAAATCCCTAGACTTGGAGTCCTGGGGGTAAAAGTGATGTTCCGTTCTACTGCCATATATCTGGGTCACTGCTGGAGGTAAACGACTTTAGTCAAGTTATCCAGTTACCACCCTTATTTACTCAAGTACTAAAGTGAGGGTGGGGAAGAGCAAGCCGGGCAAAACATGAGAGTCTTTAGGGAGAAATTGTTATAAACTTCAAATTGGTACTGTGAATTATCCATAAGCCTCAGTGATTCTTGAAATTAGTCTAGAGATGAGCTTCACACAGCCCATTTAATTCCCCCTAAAAGCATGAAATATGAACTCAGAAGTAATGTCTCTAAGTTAAGGATCATATACGGTAATACACACAAATACAGTAAGAACTGCCGCTTCAACAAAGTACAATTTTTATATTGCCTTTTTTTAAAAACTAAAGTTAAATATCTTCAAGTTTCTATGCTTACCATGCATGGTCAATATGCTGCTGATTATCAATAACAAATTGAGTTAAAAAGAGATGGCATAAGACTAACACTAAAATTTATTGAAGGCTTATTATGTGTTTTCAAAACTAACTTTAATATATATTATTACCTTTTTTTTAATTGTTTGGGATTCATTGAGGGCACAAAGAATTAGGTTACACTTATTGCATTTGTTAAAGTTCCTCCTAGAATTGTGTCCTGCCCCCAAGAGGTGTGCTATACACCGTGACCCCCCATCCCTCTCTCTCTTCCCCTCTCCTTGCTCCCTCATTCTCCTACCCCTCCTTGTATTAGCTCATCTACTGCCTCCATATTAGAATTGAGTACATTGGATTCTTGTTTCTCCATTCTTGTGATGCTTTACTAAGAGGAATGTATTCCACCTCCATCCAGGTGGATCAATTTCACTAATGAATAGAGATGCAAAAATTCTAAATAAAATCCTAGCCAATAGATTATAGATACACATTAAAAAAATCATTCATCACTATCATAAAGGTTTCATCTCAGGGATGCAAGGCTGGTTTAACATATGCAAGTTCATAAATGTAATTCACCCTATCAACAGAAGCAAAAACAAAGACCATAAAAAGCATTTGATAAAATTCAGCATCCTTTTCTAATTAGGAAACTTAAGAATACAGGAATAGGGGGCACATTTCCTAATCTGACTGAAGCCATCTATGACAAACCCACAGTTAATATTATACTGAATGGAGTAAAACTGAAAACTTTTCCACTTAGAACTAGAACCAGACAAGGTTGTCCTTTATTGCCACTAGTATTCAACAACGCTGGAAGTTCTAGCCAATACAATCAGACAAGAAAAGGAAATAAAGAGCATCCAAATGGGGGTAGAGGAGGTTAAACTCTCAACTTTTTGCCAATATGATCTTATACTTAGGGAACCCCAAAGTATATCATTATCTTTAATTGCTTTCTTTTTTCAATGTCTTTATTGAATGTCATTCTACTTCCTACTGGAGCATCTTTAAACTTTTACAAACATTAGGAATCTAGAGCTGGTTAAGGAGGCTGCATTCATTTAGAAGGCAAGTGAACCAATGTAGTATCACACAGATTCGGCTAGGCATACACTTTCTGTTCATGGCTAAGAACGATTTCAGATAACAGCCTGGATCCTCAGGGATGTTAACAGCCTATACTCCTATAATTTGCCCAACTCTGGCCTTGTTTGTTAGCACACTGGACAGAGAATCATACAATGAGGTCAGGGCTATGACTTAATATGTATTCTGATACCAATTTATTTTGCACAAAGAATAATCACTCAGGACCACACACTACCTTAATCGCAACTACATGTTTTGAAAACGTGTGTCTTTCCCTCACATTCGGAAGGGACCAGAATTAAGAAAGACTGCCTTACTACAAACCTATTATCAGGATAAGGGTGTGGAGATTAAAAGCACAACCATCACAAAACAAAACAAAGCAAATCGCAAACATGTGTCCTACGGGTAGTGGACAGTGGGCTTATGCTCACAGACACTAGCTATGAGGCATGTAATCCTTTTAGGCTGGAAGGACTGCAGACAGAGTAGTGGTAGTGGGAGGTGGGGAGCTGTGTGTACACACACACGCATCTTTGTCTACATAAAAGAAAGGGAGTCCCAGTGTTATCCATTCACTGCTGATGTGTCAATCTCTAAAATGTAAAAGTTAATTAGAAAATGCACAGAGATTTCAGCAGCTGTAGAAGGACACATACCGGGGGAGATGATCTGCTTTGGTAAGCAGCAGCCCCTGAGCAGTGACTCTAGAACCTGGCTGTTCACTATTATCCAGGGAGCTCATAAAGCAAAAACAAATAAGACAGCACCTAGCCGGGTACAGCTGAGCAGGCCCTGCTCCAAACTTACCGCACTAGAGTTTTATTCTCAGAGGGATTGATAGGATGGCAAAAGGCGGACAGGGCACAAGGAATCTGTACTTTTAAAACACTCTCCAGGTAATTCTTATTCTGGAATATTTCAAAATTATTGCCCAACAGACTTCAGTTATGATAACTTGGGTTGAAAAAGCTTGAATTTTTATACACCTCAAGTATATCTTTAAAATAGGAAATAGAAACTAGCCGGCCTATAAAGGAGGATTGTTTTCAACCAGAAAGGTACTGGCAGTCACCTTATGCCCCTTAGGAGGAATGTAAGAGACCGAGGCCAGTGCTGGGAAATGATGACCTAGTGACTAAAGTAATCAGAGGCCACACAAGTTTGCCTGGTGTCGGACGAGGACCGTGGAGCAGCTGCTCCATTTATTCTCTCTGCCTCTCTGAGGTATATACATGCATTATTCCTAAGTCCATTTTACAGATCAGGGGATGGTGCTTTGCCCAAGGTCACCCAGGTAATAAGTCAGCAGACAATGGTCTTAAAGGGAAAGAATAACAGCCTAGAACTGAGAAGAATGGCGTTCCAACTCGGGCTTGCCCAGAAATTAACCCCATTACCTTGGCAAACCGCTTCTGGGCCTCAAAGGTTCTTGTTTGCAAAGTAAAGGGACTGGATTTGATAACTTCCTAGAACTTTTCAATGTTTACCAATCTATGATTTCAAGTTATTACAAACAGGGTTTCTACCTCATGACTTAGCTTTTTAAAATATTATGAATATTATGCTTTCTTGCCATGGTACAATGATGTTCTTCAAAGGAGGGCATGAAAAGTGTAGGTTAGGCACTGCTGTGGGAGTTGCCCCAATTTAAGGTTTTTATACACATGAAAACAAGTGACTTTAATTAATGCATTGCAAGTTCTGTTTTAGTATTGAGGGAAGCTTAGTGCTTCAAATACAACAATGTAAAAGATTGTTTGTGTTCTAATGCACAAGTTACAATGACAAAGTGGCATCTTCCACAAGACCAGGTGCTGGAGACTGCTGTGTGAGATGTCCCTAAATATTACCAGGGCTGCAGTTATGTCTCTGCCTACAGAAGACATGCCCAGCACAGCCTGGGACGCAGAGCACATACTAAATAGGAAACATCAATGTGCAGAACGGCTGTATAATTGTTGAACTCATGCCTCATATATTCAAAGTTAATTTTGGCAACCGATTTCAGTTACGGGAAGGGGGGACAGGGGGGAGGGGGGGTGAATTCTCCTGTCCTTCAACTTCCCAGAAATGTATTAGAAATGACAGCCTATGATTGCTGCAGACAGTATCTAATTAACTGTCATTATAAAACACATGTCAGAGCCTGGGGCCTATGAGGGATCTGATGTCTAATTTCTTTCCAGAATAATAAGAGTCTCCTTTGCAACAAGCTGGTGAATGAATTTTGTTGTCTTATTAATCAACTGATTTCAATCTGACCCTTTATTTCCCTCCCATACCTCATTCTTTTCTGCTGCATGCACCTCCCCTAACTACTTTGGAACTCATATTGTAGACAAGTGATGGATTTAAAACAACTTCTTGTCATCCTCTGCCTAGGCAATCTCAATAAAGAGCGACTGCAGAAATATGATATGGAAATGGAAGCTGTTTGTAAAAACTATTAACTCAATAATGAAACAATTATTCCTAAACAACCATGAAAATTACTTACAAGCCTTATTTTCTCTCATTTTGCCATAGCACAGATTGCAATTCTATTTTCATTCCTATTAATTAGAACAAAGAATTTAATCCTTTTCTCCTTCTATTATGCAAAAACAAGCACGGTTATTAGGGAGCTATCTAGTTTCCCATTAATTTTATTTAGGAATGAGTTGAAGAGACCGAATCATTACTGATGTCCTCTAACTAGGGGGTTAAGATGAAATGGGGCCTGAGTCAACACAGAAAGTAATTTCCCTCAGTTCATTTTTCCATTCACAAGATTACTCTTCAGCTTCTGCAAGTGGGTCCGTGACACTCTGCAACTAGGCGGAGAACAATGCACATGAGGCTAATTGAAATAAGAAAAAGGACCAGCAGTTGATAGAAGTGAAAGGAGCTGCATGTCACACATCCAGGGTCACGCCTACCCCTCCGTTCCAGGACTGGTACAATCCAAGTGCCTAGCACAGTGCTTGGCGCACAGTTTGGGCTCACAAACTGTTGCTTCCTTCTCCTCCCTTCACGGGGGGCTGGGATCATATCTATATTTTCTAGAGTACCTAGCAAGAGGCAATATACATAAAGATACATGCTAAATATCTGACGGCTGAATAAATGAACAACAAACAAATTAAAATGATACATTAAGTCAATAAATCTGTAATGGCAAAGTTCAGTTGCAATATTAGTCTCATGGGAAAAGATTTTTGGAAGTAATCTCATCTAAAATCATGACGTTAGCTGGGCCTGGTGGCTCACACCTGCAGCACTCTGGGTGGCCGAGGCAGGTGAATTGTTTGAGCTCAGGAGTTGAAGACCAGCCTGAGCAAGAGTGAGACCCTGTCTGTACCTAAGATAGAAAAATTAGTCAGTTATCATAGTGGGCCCCTATAGTCCCACCTACTTGGGAGACTGAGGCAAGAAGACTATTTGAGTCCTGGAGTTTGAGGTTGCTGTGAGCGATGATGAAGCCACAGTACTCAACCTGAGGACAATAGATATATTTCTGTTTCAAAAAGAAATATATCACAAAGTTGACAGTCTTAAGCCTTTTTGCATAGATAACCTTACTGTAATTTTGTGTAATTTCATCGATTTCTTGAGAGTGGTAAAAGATGTTGCTGATTAGATAAGAGTTATTGAGTAATAGAATAGTGTTGCTATGCCTATTAGTGGTGATTTATGAGTTCCAGTTGTATCCCATATCCCATACCTCCAAGCACTGTGGTCGTAGAGGCAGAAACTAGCAACTTCTACACCGCTGCCTGGGACTTCTTTCTTTCTTTTTTTCTCTAAAGAAAAATTTAAAAGGAATATTTCTTTTTTAAAAAAAGGAAAAATTAAAAAAAAAACTTTTTTATTGTTTCCATTTTCTTAATTCTCAATTTATTAGAGTCTGTGAGTTTTCCACAGGGCCAGACATGAGACTTTTATATGTTACAATGCTAACCTTTTAGGATTTTCACAAGTAATCAATGTTTACAATCATGTTTGTAAGATGCTGGAGAAGATGTACCTGGACCATCTTTATCAGCATAGACGCATTATAAGGTATAAGAATTTTTTATATTAGGACCCCCCAAAGAGAGAAAATCACACAAAGAATTGCTTCTTTCTCGCGATACGTTATACACACACATGCATATGACGCTACATATAATGATATATTGTTTCATGAGTAGCAAAGAACAAAGTCTAATGGAAGGAAGACAAGCTTCAGAGATGAGGCTATGGGCCTGTTTGTTGTATTTTAGTTGGGAAACTTATTCTTCAAGATCCAATTCCTTTCCTCACCTTCGAACTTCCACAGTCCACCCAAAAATATATTGAAGTTCTAACTGATGTATCTCATTACCAGGTGAGAGAGCTCTTTGAGTTATGATTGAAACCTTTCAGATTCCTCGTTGGATTCTGTATCTGTTAAATAAAAAGTTTTATTTGATGCTTCACTTATGACATATTCTTGGTCTTAACCCTAGTCTTAGAGCACCCTTGGTGATTCATCCTGGATTTCTCCCATTCATTGCTACAGCACCCTCTGCATTCTTCACAATCACTCCTCTTTAATCTCTTCAGCTTCCGTTCTCCATCTAACCTTAAATATCAGCGACCTACATTTTTTACTTTGCGAGCCCACCCTCAATGATACCTTTTTTAATAGTAGCTTCAAAATGCACTATATACAAAATTTATAACTAGTGCTTTCACCCCCCAATCTCAGGTGTACACGGCACATCTCCACAAGCACGATGAAAAGGACATTCAAATTCCAAATGCCAAACCTCATCAGGAGCGTCTCTTCTCCCCCAGCCCTGGCTGTTCTACTGAATCCATTTCTTGGGTAAGCAGCTCTAGCATTTGAAACCTGGATGCCTAAACTTGAAAACGTCCAAGTCAGCGCTGAGGCCTGTTCTTCATCTCTAATGCATCCCTCCCTTCTGTCCTTACTTACTGCCATTGCTTTGGGTCAAGTCCTTTTATCATTTCTGATCTTGTTCATTTAAAGTCCTGATTGCAGCAAGAGGGGACAGTCTATAGCAGAAACTGGATGAGGCGACTCCACTGCCCCAGGCCTTCCCAGTCCTCCCAGGGCCACGCCACAGGGGAAACAGTGAGTGCTTCCCGTGGCCATCCAGGCCCTCCATAACCTGGCCCCAATTTGCCTTTCTTTCCTGTCTCCCGCATATACCCCCTTAATAGTTCTACACCATGGTGTGACTTCGGCTCTGCCCGAGTTGCCGTCTACTTTTGGTCCATTCTGTTTTCACTGTCTGAAGCTTCTCTTCTGTGAATCTTTATCTCAGTGAGAGGAAGTGTATCATTTCTTTCTCTGGGCCCACCACCCCTCTGTTCGCTGTATGCTCATCGTCCCTTCTGCTTAGGTCCAGATGTATTTCAGAATACAAAAAGTTCTGCTTTTAGAAAAATTTAGAAAGATTACATGAGATATTTACCATGTATTATGTAATATCTCCAGTAAAACTAGGGGTAGCACCTCATAATCAAACATAGGAATGGAAAATTCTATTAAGATGTAAAAATGAGGGCCATAGACAGCCACAAATCAGTTCTGATCAGGTACTAACGCTCAATGAACCTCACGTGTGAAGAATGTTCATTTCTCAGAGCTTTTGGGAATTTGGGAGTTATAGATAATACGAGATTATTTTCTTATAAATTTTCCCAACTTGATGAAACTAGATACAAACTCCTCAAGGTCAGGAGATATATATATATATTTTCTTTTTGGTTTAACCTTATGGATTGGTACAGTGTCTGGCTTATTATTAGCAAAAACATACTCACCAAACAAATGTCTTATTAAGCCTGCATTGGCTAGAGCTTGCTTTCTGTGTTTACAAACACAGTTATCAATAAGCTAATAAGCACTAATGCAAGAGATCCAATTATGTTTTACAGTAAGAACTGTCACACGGAAAGTCTTTTTTTTTTAAAGATCACAGAAGGATTAAAATAGCCTGGTGTTCATTGATGAGCCAGGGCTTTGGAATCAGACAGGCTTGGTTGTGAATCCCAGCTCTGTTAGCTATAGGATAATGAGAAAGTTGCTTACTGGACAAACCGGATACTGCTCTAGCATCTGCCTGGTAGGACTACTGCAAAGATGAACAGGATAAAACACACTAGGTGCTTGGAACACAATACTGTGATTATTAAACCATTGCAAGAACACTTACAGCATTACGGAAACTGCAGCAGGAGGGATCGAAGGTGACATCCTGCATGTACAGAAGGCTACCCGTGTTTCTTTCCACCCACCTTACCAGTGATCTACTCTTTCCCGACATGTCATTTGGCTGCTTTTTTGATGTTTCACCTTGGCCCAGGTGGACACCGTTAATATACATCAGCTGAGGCTGGTGAAACACTCGTACTTGCTATGTAACTATGTGGAAAATGATCCTGACTCAGAAAAAAGGGCGGCAAATACAATCAGAGTGTGAGGCTCCCTGTGGTGATCGCTAATAGTCTTTGAACCTGGAAGGTAATTTTGAACAGAAATCAGCTCCTTTGGATATTAAATGTTCATGATAAAGGGAGTAAGGAAAAAGTTCAAAACCGCCTCAGATCTGCTTTGTTATCTCGGAAGCAAGACTGAAGTATTGCATTTAGTTATTTTTTTCTCTTTAGAAAAATAACAGAAAATTTCTCTCAGGTTGTTTTTCTTCTTAAATGTTAACCAGTCCCCTTAGTTGTTATTAAAATGAATAATAAGAAGAAATCATTTGTCCCTCCACTCGCTACATGGCTCAAAGGCACAATGTGTGCAGACAGACCTTAGAATTGGAATAAAAACCAGACACAACCCCAGGACAGAAAGATTTGATGGATCAAAAATGTGTCTGTTCAAAGTCTCTGAGAAAAATGGTCCATTAATCAGGGATGAAACTTCCCACTTCAGTACTCTAACCTTTGGGCAGGTACTTGGCAAATTCAGCTACTGTGAAATACCAAAATTTGGCTTCTTCAGCAATGAAAGCTCAACTTCCAACATTCAAAAAGAAACCACCATGCTTTCAGACAGCAGTGCACCAGGCCTCTTTGCACGCCTTCTGGTGTTCAATCCTCACAATGTTTTGTGGTGAACACTAATTGCAGATGTGGACAGTGATGTTCCCAGAGGTGAAACAACTGGCCCACAGATGGTCACAGGGCTCCGCGTGCAGCCAGCCCAGCCTCTGGGGTAGTAGAAATCTAAGCGCCTGTGATTTCCATTTGAACAGAAAGCACAGAAGACATCTTCCTCCGTGTCTTCACTCACCTAATTTCTAATTCCTTCTGAAAGACTCAGTGTAAGCACCATGTCCTCTGACACGGCATCCTCTTTTCTATGTCCTCATAACCTGTTCTTTATATTTCTTCCCTAGCACCTATCACAATATTTTATAACTTATCTGATTCTCCTTTGCTAGGCCTTGGGCTAAGAAGAGAAGCCATCTCTCTCTCCCTTTTCTACCCAGTATAGTGCCTACGGCAGGCAATCAAAGAGTGTTGGATTGAATCAAACATCCTTCCTAAATTCAGCAACAAACTTTAGGGACTTTATTAAGGTATTACGAATTAGCTAATAGATAATACTCTCCGATGAACCAGGGGAAAATTTCATATGAAGATTAGGAATCTCTCTCAAAAAACACTGTAGCACTGCCATTTCCATTTTGGCAATTAAGGTTCATTATCTAACTTTGGTGACAGTTTGAAAAAGAAAAGGAGTTTTGACTGCGTTTGGGTTTCTGGAGGATACAATCTCTTGTTGTAGATATAGGGGTAGTAGACTGATCCAAGGCATTTTACATGCCCTGAGGACTTCCCCCTAAACAGCTGCTGATTGCCTGTTCTCAGCTGACATTAAGGGGGAATGACAAAAAAACCTCAGGATGGACAATAACATTCTCTCCGAACTGTATTTTTTCTTGATTAAAAAAAATCCACAGTGTCTCAGACTGACTGATAAATTAAGCTTTCAAATCATCTGACAACTGGCTCCTTTTTCATTCCATTTCATTTCCAACCGCTTCCTTCTGCCTTTCCCCATTGGAGAGGATCAATGCAATCAGCAATATGTTTGCTGTTTCCTACCCAGGGTTTCCCAGTCTTCTTCCTCAGTCCTTCATCATCTCGCAGAGGTTTTCATGCATACAGGGATTCCTTCTACTCCTGGCATCCCTGCCTCAAATTATTGCAATCATTGCCAGAGGAAACCTTCCCAGATGAGGCCGCAGATAAACACAACCCCATCCCCTAGGTGCTTACACATTCTATTTATGCCATGCATATTGTTTTACAACCATGGATATCTGAATTTCAATCTAGCATTACTGAATCTCACAGTTGAAGGAGATT
Source organism: Otolemur garnettii (assembly GCF_000181295.1). Lineage (NCBI taxonomy): Eukaryota > Metazoa > Chordata > Mammalia > Primates > Galagidae > Otolemur > Otolemur garnettii. The sequence goes on from NW_003852444.1 coordinate 10,330,350, forward strand.
GCCTACCAGACCATGAACTCTTTGAGGTGAAGGACTGTGTCTTAATTTATCCTCATCTCCAGCACAGCACAAAGCCTGGCATACAGTGGGTGCTCATTAATGTGAGTGAATTCGAAATAAGGGTTCAGTAGTTTTGAAACTATATCCCTCAGAACTATAGGATTCTGCAGTGTCTGACTTGGAAGAGTAAGGACCTTACATTTCATGGAGATCACTCATCCCTTTCTCTGTTTCACATACGTCTCATAATGGTTTTGTGTAAGATTGCAGTTGAAAAGATTTTTCACTGCTAAGAAAGTTTGAAAAGCACTGATTTTAGTAGCTTCTGTCTCATCTGTTAGTATATTTTGCCACTTGCAATAAACTGGAAGAATATGCAACAAGGCAGTTAGTTATGTGTAGAAAGTTTAAAACATCCCATATAAACATATGTGTGTGTATGTGTATTAAAAGCCACTGTTTCATTGAAGCCCATTAGAAACCATATTTTTTACATGTGTTCTCTCTAGCCCTAAATGCAGTCACCACTGATGGCCCCATTTTATAAATGAGGACTCTGAGCCTCAGAAAATAAGCAATTTACCTGAAGAGGCATGTTTGAAACTCATTTCTGTCTGGAGCTAAAGATCAAGCTCTTGAGATAGAAAAGAAACTTTTTGATGTAAATTAGGGAGAGTGAATAGGAAGGAGGATAAATTGCAAATTTTTTAAACTGCCATTTTAGAGACAGAATGTAGTTTTAAACTAAATGAAAAAAAAAAAAACAGGTAAGAGTCAAACTCTTTGAAGAGGTGCAGGTGTGCATGCAAGGCAGGGGGCAGCTACACAAATAAAAGTTCCAAGCTCATCCCTAAGATAAGAGCCTAAAAAAGAAAAAATAGTGTGGGACGAAGAGCAGGAGGAGGCCTGTGCCTATAGAAGTTCAAGAATTCTGAAACTGAGAGGACAAAGAACGAAATGGAAAAGACGCAACTCCATTGGGAATCCAATTTTAATTCTCATAAAATATTCGCTGCCATGAGAAAGTCTATAAACACTCTAAGTGCCTGGGTGAATGATCAGAACCAAGCGATCTGGCCAATCTGACCTTGCGTGAAAATACGCTTTACAAAAGATATTACAAGGTGAATGGTACTTCTTGGGTCTTTGAGAATCACTGACAAGCACTAATTCCCTCCCTCCCTCTCTGTTCTAAATATGATAAGGAGGTTTGGAAGGGCATGGAAGGTTTTCCTTAAAGGGTGAAAATGTTCCCGTCAGGATGAACCACATGCAGCATGGGTTGGTGGCTTGGCAACGTTCACCCTTTTATTCTACTACTTTATGCTTCCCAATTATAGTTTGATATGAAAACAACTCTGTTAATTTCAGCCAGTCCAAATTCCATTGAGGTAAAGATTTTCCAACTACCATTCTAATGAAATGTCACTACCGTTATTTTAGGAAGCATATTACATTGAAATTTAATTTAAATAGAAAGTAAGTTGCTTTCCTTTAAAGAATTACACTGTTGCCAGTGTTAAGCAAATAATAATTAACACAAGTACATACAGTTATAATTAGCAGGGAATTTAATTAAACAAATATGCCAACATAACCAGATGCATGACAAAGTAATTGTAATATGCCTTGCCAATGTATTCTTTCCCACTTCATCGTTCTTACATAGTAATTATAAAGCTATCTCTCTCTCTTTCTCTCTCTTTTTTTTTTCTCACAAGCACAGACGTTCTAAATACAAGCCTTCTAAAGGCCAGATTCAAGTTAAGGAAAGCAAATAAAAGAAATCTTACTGAAGGAGGAACATTAGAGAATATAGTCAATTACTTCACTCATAACTCCTGGTAAAAGTTCAGTAGATTTGATTACTTAGCTCCATTTGAACTTTACCAGACTTCGTCCTTACTTTATGAGACTGTATCTCTAAGCTAGAAGAATCAAAACCGTATTTAAAAAAAGACTGATTTTACATCATCTCCTAGTAGTAACAACTCTGTCCTTTGAAAACAAAACAAATCATCTCCAGGTCATATGCCACTTTGAGTAACAAAAGAGTTCAGTAGGGAAAAAAATTACCAAAAGGGTAGGAATATGATTCACGAGTAAAGCTTAAAATATGTATTCTACATTTGATCTTAGCCAAAAGGCCAAAAAGCAATAAAAAATATGTATTCTTATTTAACACAGAGGAAAGAAAAATGATGGGTTAATCTGCCAGTTTCCTTTTAGGAAAGGCTGTAAGATAAAGGTGATTAATAGAGAAAAGGGAAAAGTTTAATTAGGTCATTTTCTCAATAAATTCAACTATCAACTTTAACATCACAATGCTATGCTACACAAAGATCTTAAAATACTACACTTCTTTTAATTTTTACCCTGAACATAAAAACTGACGTCTTCAGCCACTGTGAAATGAACGATTTGCCCGTGGTAATGAGGACATCTGGAGACACAGGCACAACTGCTAATTCTCTTGTCTACATCCTCACAGGGGTAACTACAGAACCGAGTGGTCTGCTTCAACTTGCTGTTATTAAATGGAGAGAATTTTTTTCAGCTGTCATGGATTCCTGGGTCTCAAGTTATGCAAGTTACATAACCTGAGCATGGCCAGATGAATTCAGAACACAACCTAAGGGCTCTAAACCGATGAACAAGGACCAAATTCAGAAGCAGACACCACCCAGCATGATCCAGGATCCAGTCAGAGCCCTGTCACAACTTGGTAACTCAAAGCAGTCAGATCCTGCCTCATTACCCTCTGTGTCTAAGAACTGCGCCAGCCTTTAGCTTGGGGAGACAGATTTGAGCCAGACTCCTGTCTCTTTGCTTGGCTGCCTCTGATGAACTTTTCTTTTTCTACAAAAACTCAGGCATCCATGTTGGCCCTTCTTAGTTTGGTGAAGGAAGGACCCAGCTCAGTTTGGTGAAGAAAGTATCCCATTAACCTTAGGTTTGTTGTTTTTTTTTGTTTTTGTTTTTTTTTGAGACAGAGTCTTACCACATAGCCCTCAGTAGAGTGCAGTGGCATCACAGCTCACAGCAACCTCAAACTCCTGGCCTTAAACGATTCTCTTGCCTCAGCCTTCCAGTACCTGGGATTACAGGTGTCTGCCACAATGCCCAGCTATTTTTTGTTGCAGTTGTCATTGTTGTCTAGCTGACCTGGGCTGGGTTCGAACCTGCCAGCCTTAGTGTACGTGGCAGGTACCGCCATCACTGTGCTGCAGGTGCCAGCCTAAACTTAGGTTTTTGAAATGTGAAGAAGACATCTGAAAATCGATCTATTCTGCACTCAGAAAAAATTGGGTTATTCAGCTTTTAAAATATAACATGACATTGGTTATATCTAAACCAGTGATAAATTCAATCAGAACTCAGGTAGGTTTTAACTGTGTGTGTTAGGGATCACTTCCATTTAAATATTAAGTCCTGAAATCAAGGGTGGGGGGAAATGCGATTCTAATTAGATGCAATATCCAATTAAAGGAAAGTGTAAACTCTTCCTAAGCAGCAGGATATGCTAATTTTATAGAAAACTTACTTTCCCAAACAATACAACAGAGATAGAAGCAATAGCCTACCTCTATGTAGGACTTCATATTCTATAAAAAAATTTCTAGGCCAAGTGTGATAGCTCAATACCTATAATCCCAGCATTTTGGGAGGCCAAGGCAGGAGGACTGCTGAGACCATGCATTCAAGACCAACCTAGGCAACAGATTGTCCTCATTTCTACAAAAAAATTAGCCAGGCATGGTGGCACTCACCTGTTACTCCAGCTACTAAGGACACTGAGGCAGGAGGATCAGTGAAGCCCAGGAGTTCAAGGATGCAGTGAGCTATGATCGTATCACTGTACCCCTGCCTGGAGAACAGACCAAAATCCTGTCTCTAAAAAATAAAAACAAATAGAAAAAAGAAAAAACGTCTTCCCACATTTTACCTTGGCTGATGGTCACAACAGTTATATTTAATGGTACATAACTGAAATCTGGAGAAGTGAAATGTCCTATTTAAGATCATCGAGTTAATAAAGAGCGTGGTAGGGGAAGGTGCTCTAAACCAAGGCTTTATGGTTGGATTTACTCTTTCCCATCACCTCTGGATATCACGCAGATAACAAAGGTCTCTATATATGTATAATAGATAGCTAATTTTGCTCATTCATTCTCTGGATTACCAAAAGCCTGATCAATATTAAGCAACCCCCAGCTGGTTAGGTAACGGTCAAACAACTCATCTAGAAAAGTTACCCAATACACTCACAACTACAAACTTTCTCAGTATTTCAAATAGCTGACCACCTCCTACACTGGCCACCTCCTTACGCTGCCCTAAGTCCATAGACCAGACATGTGCCACACGTACGTATCAGTACAGCTGGCCTCGTTCCTATGTTGACCACCTCTGTATGTTGACCAGGTTGTTCTAGTCCCTTAAGTGGTCAACTTATAGAGGTTCTACTGTATTATCTAAAAAAGTAAAATGGCAACTGTGCACACAGGACATGCCTGAGTATTGGCACCTTTTTACAACAATGACAAGAATAAAATCACAAGGTTAAGAAAGTTTACTGCAGCACACAGAAAACTTTTTATGCTTCTTTGTGGTTTATTTTTATTTTTTATGGCTACAAAAATCAACACAAGACTAAGAAACTTTCTTTCTTAGATCTTACTTTTGAAAGGTCTCCTAGTTGGTAAATACTGGGACTCTGAGGGTCACTAAAGCCATAAGTGTCCAGTAGAAATCTGTCGCTGTGCTTTCAGAGAACTGTATTTTCTCTGAAGTCCTTTCTCCAGGTTTTCCTAGTCAATAAAAGAATTGTAATTCTCCTCTCTTGAAAGTGTTTGCTGCTGCAATATTTTTGCTAGGGACTCAAATAACTTTTCTTTTTTGAAAAACATTAAAATGCAGGCAATCCTGGATGAAAGTCACAACAGCTGCTAACATTTAGTAAACACTATTCTAAAACCTATGTATTAACTCATTCACTTCTTCCAGCAACCCCCGAAAATCATTTTATAGATGAGCAAACTTGAACCTCAAGAGCAGGGGTCCTCAGGCTTTTTAAACAGAGGGCCAGTTCACTGTCCCTCAGACCGTTGGAGGGCCAGACTGTGGGCCCTGGGGACAAGTCGGCTGCTAAGCAGGACAGGCAGCTGCAGCAAAAACACTCAGTGAGCCGGATAAATGTCCTAGGCAGGCCGCATGTGGCCTGCGAGCCATAGTTTGAGGACGCCTGCTCAAGAGGTTAACTAATCTCCCCCAAATCACAGCATAAGAAATCAAGGGAGCCAGGATTCCAATCCATTTTTTATGATTTCAATACTGCACTCTTCACTACCTAATCCATTCTATAAAGCAACCAGCATAACCAAACATCTGTTTTCTAAGCCAGGTACTATGCTATGTGAAGGGGATACAGAAAGGAACTTTCATTGTTAACACTGGTGACTTACAGAGATACAGCATTCAAACTTGGCCCCCAGTCCTGCCTGCATTTCTAAGTGTCTAAGCCCTGGAGGCACAGGCTTCCCTAGGCTGCTATGGCTGTGGCAGGGACAACAGCAGTGGACACATGTTGACACCAGGAATTTTCTCACAGAGGATATCCCCAAATGTTGAATCTCTACATCAGTAATTTTCAAAGTGTGGTCCCCAGACTAGAGCATCAGCAGCGTTTGGGAGCGTGTTAGATATGCCTTTGTCCACGTTCCCACAGGTATGTGAACATGCTAACTTCCGGCCAGGGAGACAGAATGACCTTATAAACCGGCATCCATTAATTATTTTAAATGTATTCCTATGTTAAAATTAATATACGTTAACAATGATTAACATATATTAATAATATAAAGCAACTTACATTAGTTGTATGACTAAACGGAAAGAACAAAGAAAAAATGTTTCTTTTTTTCCAAAAGTCAAAAAACATTGTCACTGTTTTGGTAGACTTTATCTTTCTTTCTATGTTTAGAAATAACTTCCCACAAAATTATTTTCATATTGTATATATTATTCTGAAATGACTTTACTTCTTATACTCTAGACATTTTCTGGTGTCATTAAAAACACTTGGCAGATGTCATTTTAACTCCTCCATACCAGTACATAATATGGATTTAGCACAATTAACTTACCACTCCTTGCGAGACATTTAGTTCGTTTCAAAATTTTCTGCGGTTATAAAGATGCTGTGATGCATATCTTTGTGTAAAAAGATTTATTCACATGTCAGTGTACTACCTTTTTATAATTATCTATGAGTGAAAAACACTGAGTTTAAATATTTCCAACCTTACTGGTTGGACTAATCAATGCTCACACCAATGGAGTACAAGACTGTTGGCCTACTATTTGACAACAGTTTTCTTTTTTTTATTTGTTATTTTATTTTTGTATATTTTTTTATTAATCATGGATGTGTACATTAATGCAGTCATGGGGTACAATGTGCTGGTTTTATATACAATTTTAAATATTTTCATCAAACTGATTAACACAGCCTTCATGGCATTTTCTCAGTTACTGTGTTAAGACATTTATACATTTAGTAAGTTTCACATGTACCCTTGTAATATTCACCGAAGGTGTGGTCCCACCAACTACTCTCCCTCTACCCATCCTTAAAAAAAGGTTTCTTTTGGTTCCTATTAATGCTGAATTTCTTATATATTCACCAGGTATTTATTTATTTAATTATTTTAGAGATAGGGTCTTGCTCTGTCGTGCAGGCTGGAGTACAGTGGCACCATCGTATCTCACTAGAGCCTCCAACACAGGTTTCACGTGATCCTCCTGCAATAGCCTCTTGAATAGCTGGGACTATAGGTGTGGACCACTGTGCCCAGCTAGGTTTTTTTCTTTTTTTTCCTTTTTTTTGTATGAGTGTGGGAAGTAGATAGGTTGACTTCTCAGTGGGATGCCCCGCCTCAATCTTGGGGTATCTGGGGGAAAGCGTGCAGATGCACAATCCCTGGGGGATCATCAAAACCATGGAAGATGGAAAGAGCCTGGAGGCTCCTGGGTAGGCCGGACTAGACCTGTGCATTTGAGAGTCAATAGAAGAGAAAAATTAAGCTCTTTGAACTTCTGATACACTGTTAGACTATGAAACCTGGCTTACTGCCCCTGCAGGGATAGAAATAGTATCTCCTCTTTTCTAAATATGCCATTGGTCGTCTGGTCTATTAACAACCTCCTACCTGTTACCTAGCCTCTCTCTCTGTCCAGTCTTCCTGGGGACTTGGGATCTTTCAAGCCTATCTTTTGGCATTTTTTCATTTTGCATGAACCCCTTTGTTAAAAATCAATAAAAGCCTTGTGAAGAGACCAGAGAGGGGCTGCATTTTCTTGGTCTTACTGCTCAGCCTGAGTTAATGTAAGCTTTCTCCAGGCATTTTCAGACTATTTTTTAAACTCACATATTTTCAGATCATTTCCCCAGTCGGCTTTCAAACCAGGTTGGGGTTCAGGTGCAATGATCCCCGACAACAGGGTCTCACTATGTTGCACACGTGGTCTCAAACTCCTGGCCTCAAGTGATCCTCCCACCTCAGCCTCCCAAAGGACTAGATTATATGCACGAGCCACTAGGCCCAGGCTTCACCAGCCATTTCAGTTTGCACAATATTGGATGCCATTTGATTTTGCCATTTTAGGTTAAGCCATAAAAACTGGCCCTTGTATAGGTAAAATACATTGAAAACAGGCCTTTTCATCTTGCTCCTTTAATACTTTACCATTTAGGATTCTGAAAATGTATCACTTCTACAGTGAAATTCTAAAGTTGCATCATTTATATAATGATAGAATTCTCGGTTTATTTGGGATATAAGACACATATATATGAAAAGAAGAAAAAAATACACATCACCAGTCTCAGTATCACCTTGGCTCCCACTCAGAGCTCTGCCTACTCTTACAACAAATTACCCAGGGGATCATAACATATAAAAATTTATATTAAAAGGGTGTATTTATGCTTGTAATTTCAGTACTTTGAAAGGCGGAGGTGGGAGGACCTTTGAGGCCAGGAGTTCACATATTCCCTGGTGAATAAGTACTGCCAGTAAGTTGAACAGGGACATGGTTAGAAATGAAATCAACAAGAATTCACTTACCAACTAGTAGCTCGATCAGTCACCTGTGCTAGCTGTGGCACCTTCACTAGTCAACAGCCAACCTTTGCATTAGTTCACTACTCTTTTGTAAAGAGAGATAGATCAGAAGCATTATAAAGTTTTTTTCCAGTTCTAAATTCTGTGAGGACATTGTCAGTTGGGGAATATCACAGATTGAATCTTTTCCTTATAACTTTGGCAATAATAAATACATTTTCATCAGGGGAGACTTGGAAAATCTTTCAAAGTAGGCTCTTAAGCACTCTTAAACTCTCACATATGCTAGAAAATACAAGGCTTTTTATGAGTTTCATGAGTCTGTTTCAAAAGCTTCAGGAGAAATCATGTTATCCAAGCTAATTAAATCATTTCATCTGTGTGGCTCTACGCAATTGCTGGGAATTTTCCAAAAATGATCCTTAGGGTATCTTCTGCTTACACTGTTTTGTTCAAAATTTCAAAGGTAAACATCAACAGAGAATGCTAATCTCTCTTTTAAGACTTCTTAATTAGGGAAGGTTGAAGCCCCAGTAGATTCATTGTTAATACTGAATTCTGAATTTATGGGCTTGTTTGCTCGCCTGCTCACCGCTGATAGGCTGGGTATATGCTAATGTGGGTTCAGCGTTTTGAATCTGCCACCGTGTTTTTACCATCGAGTTGTAAAGCTGGGTATTACAGGTCAAATGATGGTAAAAGAAGATACAAAAGATGAGAGACATCTGTTGTTCTGTTAGAATTTTGTTGTATCAAATACTGCTTCACATAAGGACACCGTTTCCCAGACCGTGGCAATATTTTGTTACACGGAACCTTCTGTTGTCTAGATAAGAAATTCCCTTTAAATCAACCTGAGAGGATAGTAACAGGCTATGATACATTAAAAAAATTTTTTACGGAAAGAAGGTTTTATAATATAGTGGAAACAACAGGGGAATGAAGGTCAATAATCTGTGGTGGCTTTGTTACCCATGCCTTTCCCAAATGGGGCCCAGAATGGTACAAAGCCAGAAAGGCAGAAGGGACGCCATCACCAGAGCGAGAGAGAAAAATCACAGGGCCCTGCGCTCTGGGCTGTGGTCATATCAGTTGAGAAGAAGGGGGGAGATGTGGCTTCTGAGATTCAAAAAGGACAGGTTACCAGTGATTATAGGGCCCACCTCCCTGTCCCCTGCTCAGTCTAAGAACCGACATTCTAGTAGGAGAAAAATATCATGATGGTGTATATCATTCTATGTTATAGCCCATGAACCAGGACAACATTTTGGAAAAGTTTCTGTGTTTATCAAGAGTTTCAAGAGCATTACAGGTTATATTCAGATAGAGTCGCTGTACATAGACACTATACCCAAGTGCTGCATTCCTAGGACTAAACATTAGCCACACACAGTCTGCTGTGCTCCTGGCAGAGCTCTCTAAAGAGCAGCCTCACTACACGGAGGGGAACACCACAACAGCACTCCTAAAACCAGGCCTTGCCTCCCAGTGGCTTCACCAACAAGGAATTTGCGCTTGTCCTCACACGTCCTCGTGGGTTACACTGTGCTAACGAGAAGAGGCGAGGATTAATCCTAGGAGCACACTGCTCCTTCTCCTTTTCCCCTGTATCCCAATGTATCCTTTTCTCATGCCAGTGACTACTTCTAGACCAAACGGGAAAGAAGGTCAATCTACCGCCACCTTCCCGCTTTCCTCTACAGTACTTCTTCCTGAACTCTGACCACACCCCTTCTCCTTCCTCCTGTCCCGCGGACTCCATCAGGGCTCTCCTCTCCGAGTGGAGGGAAAGGTCCGTAATGTCGGTGGCAAGATGGCAACTTTATGTGGCCTGGTGATAAAGATGGGCTGGTGGCTATGGAGTCAGATGACCGAGGTCTGAATCCTGGCTCTGCCATTTACTAACCGTGGAACCACCCAAAAGTTATAAAATCCTGTTAAGCCTAAATCTCTTAATCTGTAACCTGAAGGAGCTCACAGGATGGTTGTGTTTAAATGAATGACACGGCATCTGTACATGAAGAGCCACTCTAGCTAGACGTGTGCCTAAGACGTGGTAGGGACCAAGTAAACTTGTATACTTTTTACTAAAATCATTAATACGTCATCATCATTTCATCATTTGTCAGCCTGTCCCAGATCCACTTACATTTTTAAAAGAAGACCCCTCAGACAAATAAGATCTTAATGCATTAATCCTTAAAAAAAGAAAGAAAGAAAAGAAAGGATTCTGTGGTCAGATAAATTTGGGAAGTGCTGGACCAAATAAAACTAAATAATTTTTTTTTCTTATAATGGGACTAGGGATCTTTATTATCCTAAGGAGTGAACTGCCAAGAATGGAATTGGTTGTGGTTATGGTGTTTCCCAACCTTATTTTTTTATTTGCTTAGGGCACTCCTTCCCTTGCCTAAAGTATCTTTTAACATCTTGCAAAATGACAGAATTCTATAAAACACAATTTGGGAAAAGTGCCTTAATGCAGAAGATTTTAATGGAGGAATTTCAGGGACTACCTAAACCGTGGGGAGGGGATTTTTGGCATGGGAAGCAACCTTTAAATCCAAACAATTTCATTATCTTTAAAACTGCGTACCCCCGCCTCCCCACAGAATCCCAACCCCATCCTGTCTCTCCTCACCCTCCAAAAATGCATCTGAACTTCACCATTTATTCCTTCAGCATTTGAAATTGCCACAGCACTTTAATTCTTGACTTTCCCTATGAATAACTTCATCTTTGGACTCTTTATAATCTACAGACTAACAAGGCGCACTGTATCTTTTGGGAGCATGAGTGGGATAGGAGGGATAGAGCTTAGTAAGGTCACTGCATTTCAAAAATTAATAAAGAATTATGTTGTTATGTGGGCATCTGGCAGGAAAATTTAATTACTAAGCTATTATATACAAACACACTTTTCTGAATATAATTGTATCACATGGTATACCATGTGTCTATTTTACTTATTAAATATGTATATACACATGAAATATGAGTAAAAAGAAAGAACACATGTTCATCCCCATGGCTTCCCTGCATTGCATCTGTGACACTAAGCCTACCTGTTGATTTCCACCTCTGCTTCTCCCAGGGAGAGAGCCTGGCAGGGATTGAGGCCGGGCCTTTAGGTCATCTTTGCATCCCAATGCCTGGGCTATCATAGGCATTCAATACATAACCATTCAATTCAATGACTCAACTATGCATTGATTTAATTCTTTTATACTAGCTTTCTGGCTGGGTCAAAGTCACTAACAATACCACTAAAAGTATTTCCTAAATAGTCCAGCAATGCAAAATTCCCTCAACTGACCCAAAAATAAAAATAACAATCATTATACTTCTTCAAGCTCTCTGAACAAGACAGCGGGTTCTAGAGCAACACGTCCTGAGTTCAAAGCCCTGGGTCCCCCTTTGCTTGCTGTGTCAACTTAAGCAAATTATATAACATTTTTCAGACTCAGTCTGCTCCTTTGTCTAAATAAGGGGATAATAACAGCATAAGTACTTACTTCATAAGATGGTCAGAAGGATTAATCAGTTAATAAAAGCACTTAAACAGCATTTTTCATATGGACAGTACTCAGCATGTAAGAGGAGCTGTTGGGGGGTCACTGGACAAATACTTAGCTAGAATCCAGCTCTAGGCATACCTCGTTTTTGCCTAGATCTACAGCATTCCACGAATGGTAGCATAAAAGCGTTTTCCACAGATAACGCTAGACATCGCATTATGGGATTATTGTTCTTTTTTAATCATGATTTAATCCAAGTTGGTATTCCATGGCATAAAAATCTCTCTTAGGATAATCTACCAAGGAGTCACTGATTTTTTCCAAAAACTACTCCCTTCGCCTTTACTCAGCAGAAAAATCCTGAGCCATTTATAGGCATAAAATGCAACTGATGCTCAATGGCTGACATTCAATGTTATGTCATCTTCCCACTATCAGCACGTTTTAAAGTAGAACCCACTATCTCCACAGGTAAGAAGAGGGCCCTGGAAAAGGGTGGCATCATCAGAATTAAGGCAGAATATTAGCATTTGAATATCCATCTGTGTGCTGAAAATGAAATCCCCAACATCAATTTCATAGACAGATTTTCTAACAAGGTACAATAAAGGCAGGGAATATATTTAATCCTTTAATACATATTTTTAAAAGGCAGATAGACAATTGTGAACTTCTCGTGCTAGAAGCCTGAGTTTAGCATTTCTATGTATAGCTCCAAGAATCACCACCTTTGACGACAGCGATTCTCCTAGACTAACCAGATGAGACCCAAATATTTTTAACTCCTTGGAGTCAGTTTTATGTACCTTTTCCACGTGTTTTAACGCATCCTTTTCAGAATATCTTCCTATTTCTACTTTCTTGGTTGTAAGAGGAGCTGCCTCACTTCTCCCCTCTTGGATGTGAGACACTTTCTGAATTCTATGTTGTTTCCATACATTTTTCCTCTCTGTGCTTAGGGCAAAAGGTCCTTGGTCCCCAGATGGTGTTCCTGTGTGTATGTGTCTGCACACAGAGACATTTCTAAATGGAAGAGAGTCCAAGGCTTTCCCCACATTCTTAATGGACATACGACATAAAAAGGTGAAAAGCTACCAATGCTATAGACGATTGTTACATTCAGAGGATCACAGAGCCACAGACTGGTTAGAGCGCAAGAGGGCTTCACAGATAGCCTTAAAGACTATCAAACTCAATACCCTCATCCCACAGGTGAGATAATGTAGGTTATGTGATTAGATATGATCTAATGATTAGATGAGATAATGTAGATAATGTAGAGGTTAAGTGATTTGGAAAGAACTTTTTGTGACAAAATAACATTACCAAAACAAAATGTAGCAGTCTAGGCTTGCTTAGCTCCACAGCCCAGCCTTTGCTTTAAATTGTAACATGGTACTCACAAGAAAACAAGCAAAAAGTGTCATCAGTATAGTAATTATGTTTGATTTATTTTCTGTAATGAGGTAATCCTGTTTTATGGTGAAAGTGATAATTATGAAAATTACATGGAAATATGAAAAAATATGATATGTAAGAGAAAAGCAGAATACAAACCAGCACATGTGGTTTGATAAGAATACATATGTATGAGAAAAAGAACTGGAGGGTATGGAACTAAAACAAGTCCTTATGTTTGGGTAGAATGAGGATTTTTTTTTTCTTTATTCAAATATTTCTCTGTATTTTTCAAATGATTTACTTGGGAAGGGGCCACCATGCAGACCCTGGAATAGAAGCCAAGGCAAGAAGGATGAAAAGGCTTCATAAAGAAGGAAAGGGAAGCTATTTGGGGCAAATATTCCATCTTGAGTCAAGACATGAAGAAATTAACAACAGGAACATCTGGGAAATGATGTAGACAGCTCAGCGGGCCGAACACACATTTGTGGGGATCAGAGGAAAGGCACATACTGAGCCTGTTTGCACAGGGCCTGGTGCACGGTAGTCATTCAGCACGGAGTTAGGTATTGCTGTTATTGTCCTATAACTCTTTTTAAAAATTCTGAACAAATGGCTTACTGATTGCTTCATAGGTATGAAGGATTCAACAAGCAGGTCTTGAGAATTAAAACTAATGAATAGAAGGAAGATCTGTTAGCATTTATTTTCTCATCAGAAGAAAATAAATGGTTGGAGTCTGCATTCTGTTTTAAGCAGACTTAGTTGATAGAGGACGATATGTGGGAAAAATGTCAAGGTCAACTTTTATGCCAAGATTTTCTTTTTAAGTAGGAAAAAGATTATCATCAATACATTTATGGACCAGCAACGATAATTTTGTGTTTACAGATCTACAGGAAAATGTAAGACCATCCCTGTTTGATCAGAGCGAGGGCATGAATGTAGATAAAGAATCAATTTTGTTCTTTGAACAGCTTTAGATCTGGTCTTAGAGACTTCTAAGAAAGAATAAAAATTATTACTAATTATGTGACTTTTATTCCATTTTTAGCATTAAATTGAAAATAAAATCAAGCAGGATTTTAAAATGGTTCATAGGCATAGTTCATATTACATCAACGCACTTCATATAATTAAACAATGCTCGACATTTATGATGGCTAATCATTTCATCATGGTACAAATTTTAACAGTTTAGTAGCAGTAACTTCACTTTAGCCCCCATTCCTCCGACCATTCTTTAGTTATGTTCCCTAAGGTGCAATCCAGTTCTCTTCTTATTTAACAAACTCCATAGCTCATTTCAACTGCTGTCATAGTTCCTAGCACTCAGATACCAATAACTCTCTTATATATTTCTCCTACTGTTACCCTTATACATGTTTGAGAGTCATTCTTAACTAGGGCATTTCTTTTGGATATTTCTTCAGGACCTCAAATGCCACAAGTTCAAACCTTAACTTAACATCCCTTCCAAGAAACCTGCTCCTGCTCTCATAGTCTCTATTTTGGAGAAAAGCACTGTCACCAAGCTGCCCAGGGCAGAAATGGGGGTCATATCGGTGTCCCCACTCTCCTTGACCTCCAACAGTCTAAGAACCATCAATCCTGGTGACAAGACATCTTACCCCAGCCTTACTGAAATAACCTTATTTCAAGACACTATCATTTTTCAACCAGACTGTTAGAATAAACTGTTTTCACTGCCTTTCGTTTTGCCCCATTCACAACATCCCCTGTGCCACTGACACGTTACTGTGGGCACTGAAGATGTAAAGATTAACTGAGGGTGTGTGTAACGGACTTGGATTTTTGTCAGGCATATTTTAAGAATTAGGTCCCCTTTCCTCCACCTTCTTCAAGTTTAAATCTGATCAAATCATTCTGCCTTAAACCCCTTCAATACTCTCCAACTCTAATGAAGCCCTAAGTTACGATCCTTATTAAAACAGGGACCCAGTCTGGGCCCACCTCTCCTGTCTCACCTGCATGACCCTAACTACACTCAGCAGCTAGGTTCAGGGAGCACTCTGAGTCCTGCAGAGGCCTGAGAGTCCCCCAATGTTGTGCTTTCTACAGGTTGAACCCTCAGGCTATGATGTGCTTCCTTCATTATTCACCTGGAGAAATCCTTGCCACCCTTTAAGATTTAATATGAATAATGTAAAGTCCACTGAGTCTTTAAAGGACAGTCCTCCAATGTATCTCTGTAGCACTAATTATAGCTGCTGAACCTTTCAGATATTTATTTACCTCTTTTTTAGAGATTTTGTTCATTATTTAGATATAATCTCTGCTCAATACAGAATGTTTATTAACATATTCTTTTATTTAACATCTTATCAGATGTCTACCATTCTTGGATGTGTTAGAGATACAAAACTGAATTAAGTTCTAATCCCTGCCTCAGTGAGACCACAAAAGGTAGCGGATTCAAAAAATAAACAATGACGATGAACACTACAGAGTTGGTCTTGGAAGAGAACAGTTATTTCAGCTCCTCATGTTCATATTCCTAATGGATAAGTTTTCCTATATTTATATATTTAAGCTAAAAAGACACAGAATATATGTTATAAATAAAGCACATTGTAAAGAGATCAGATCTTTGAAAGAGGACGGTTAATATGGTGGAGAAACATACTAAGTGTTCTGCACAGTAGAAGAAACATACTAAGTATTCTTAATACATAAGTATTCTGCCCAGTAGGAGAAACATACTAAGTATTCTGCACAGTAGGAGAAACATACTAAGTATTCTGCACAGTAGGGACAGAAAGAATGGTGTCAGAGAAGCAGGAGTGATCAAGTCTCTGAGGAAGGCAGGCAAACCAGCTTGAACTAAGCAGCACAGCGTTAGCAAAATATGTGGTTGGAGGGGGGCATTTCTGCAGGATGTCTGATGGAGGCAGCTCAATACTCAAAGGTTGGGAAGAATTGGGAAACAGACTCCGGTGAAATGCTGGTAAGATTTGCTAAGGGCGGCAAAGTAAGACAGCAAGACCTGCCTTTCCTCATCCTCCACAAAGACATTCATGAAGTTGATCTTCACACGCTGAGTACAATTGCTCAGGAATGTTCTTTGCCTTCTCCCCCTACCAAAAATAAAACATGCTGAAGACTTCTCCTTGCTTTTTCGGTATACTGTACCCCTCTTTTTTGTTTTTAAACAGTCATCATACTTGTAACTACTTATTCAATGGTCACATTCCCCAATAGATGGTGGAATTCAGGCCAGAGTATTCTACGTCTCTTTTGATATCAAGGGTTGGCACAGGACTTGACACAGAGGAAGTGCTCCAAACATATCCTGAATAAATGAAACAAAGAACGAGTTATATAAAAACAAAGAGCATCCCAGGAACGTGGGGACCATCAGTCCCATTTGATGATGAGATTGTTGCAGTGCTGAAAAGTTAGCTGACCTGACCAAATGCATGACAGTTAGAAAAGGACAGTCATAAGCTCCGTACTGTCAGGACTGTGTCCCCCATGCTCTTTCCTCTTGATCACACAGCTTCCCTCATAAAGCAACTGAAAGATTAAAGTCGTAAGTGTTGAAGAAACGTGAATAAGTCCCCTGGAAAAGGAAGCCTCACTGAAGGAAGATGCTGTAGATTTTGATCTTGAAGGAAATGAACTATAATCTGTCATGAGATTAGAAAAGAGAGAGAGAGGAAGAAGAAAAAGGAAAGAAATTAGAAACTTCAGGGGATACAACCGAGTAGCCTTTCCAGCTGGAAAAAAATAGCACGTAAGGGGATAGTTTCGAGGGCTCTCTCCAAACAAGTTAAAATGAAAAATTAGATGTAACCGTTCAGCAGTTTCATTTTAAAACACATATAAACACATGTGACAAAAAAGAGCTATATATAAAGATGTGGCTTTGATAGAAATAAAGAACAACAGGGAACTAACAAGCACCCGAATCAAGACGCGGCTATATATGGAGTTATCCGCTCACTTACATCATAAGCCTAACTTTTGCTTGCCTGCGTTCATTTGGTTCATGAAAACCAATTAAACTTGAATGAAAAGGAAACTAAGCAGTCTCTCGGAAGATGTAACTCCCTCTTACATGCAGATAAATCAAATTTGGGTGGAGCAAAGCAGCCAGGAAATTTCAAACTATTTTGGGCTATGTATTTTCATGGGTCATTCCCTTGCTAACCCTTCCCACCCCAGATATTTTACTAATTGGGACTCTAGATTTCAAGTAGGCATCTTGAGATGTAATTTGGTACATCTGCTTAGAAATGTGCCTAGAATCTCAAATGATTTAATTGTAGCATTTGGGAATGGTGAGCACTAGTGCAATTACAATAACTACCAGAGAAACGCGAATAAATGTCACTTTGTTGGGAAAGGACGAAGGCAGGCTCCAACTTCACGTAAGCAATTAAAGCCGCCTTTGTGACCATGAAATAAGTTGACCTTACAAATATTTGGATGGTCTTCGGTGAAACAAGAAACTTGAAGGATTCAATAAAACGTTCAGTGGAAAGTAGTTTCTGCTAAAATGATCCCCCTCCATGTTAATAGATATATGTGGGTGTGAAATACAAACAACTTCTGTTAAACAGATCTAATTCTTATATTTTAGGAAACCCTGTGTTCTCCAAAAATGGGTCTTCTTAAGTTCTCCCACTGACAAAGTTCAAAACAAGCCCATAACGTCTTCACACCTCGGCTACCTGTCTCTCAAGTAGCACACTATCTCGACCATAGTTTTAAAACTGACTTGTCACAGCAACAAAGTATTGTAGGCAATCTGCTTTGCACACACATTCATTATAGAAGAAACCATGGGCTATCAGTGATGCTCTGAGTTTCCCACATCCAATCACAAGGCCTCTTAAGAAGCTGGAGTTCAATGTACACATTGAAAAAAATCTTTTAGGTCAAGATCCTTAAATATATTGGGGTCTAAATGTGCTTAAAACATAAAAGACATTTCCATCTATCATTCATAACATGATCCACTATTAAGGGAAACAGAATCTTAGGAGAATGGGGGTCGATGGGAAGCACATAAAATATAAGCTTATGTAATCTGAATCCCCAGGTAATTCTACTACACAACTTCTTTTCTCTGCTGATGATAAGAAAATCATAAAATTAGGCCTTTAGTTTTCCTTGACTTCCTAAATTTCCAGCTACCTCATTTTGGTCTCAGTGGTTTATCTGTTTAGTATTCATGACACTAAAATTCATTGGTTATTAAAAAAAAAAAGCTGATCACCCTTAGGAAGGCCAATAAGAGAGGGCAGAAATATGTTAATGGAGTGGGTAGGGTTCTTTGTCTTCTACTGAATCTCAAGAAGAAGTAATTAGCTTGGAAAAAGATTTGACCACTGGCTTGATGTAAAAATACCAATTCATACTTGATTCTGCTCAATGCTTGAACTAGGAAATTTTAGAGGAATTTGGAGTTTGACAAGATTAGATTTACTTATAGATTAAGACTCTAAACAATTAAGTCATACTTTTAGAGTTCCTCATTCTGATTATGCACAAAGCTTTTAAAAATAGACCACCATCCACCAGGAACCAGAGAAATGGATAAAATTGTTATGTAGGCCATCTGGGGGACTATCTCTCCTGTCCATCACCCCTTTGGGCTCCACAGCAGAGGCTATCATCTAGGGCAGTGACTCTCAATGAAAAGAAGAGCGGGGCACCAGAATCCCCTAAATTTAATTTCCAGTAATAAAGTTCCTTTACATTATTACCATAGTGAGTCATCATTACTGATGCAAGGATAGAAGTGTTTATCTCAGTGTATGAGAACAGACACCAACTGTCCTGGCTCCTGAGATTACTCTGTTGTGTCTCTGTTCAGCTATCTAGCAAAATCTTTGAAGCCAAGTGCCTTTGTGCAGAAAAGTGTTAGCATGGCAAGCCTCTAGGTGTGGTTTGCTGTGCCTAGATCGTGCAACCAATGTGGTTTATGATGAACATCTGGTTTCCTTCTGGGAGTCAGGTTTGGTACTTGCCAAGAACAGGGTATCTAAAGGACCAGGTGACCAGTCCCCGACTTAGGGCACTGAATCTCTCACATGTTGTTGCAATTCTGTCACTTGGGGGAAGAGTATGGTCTGTGTGACCCTCCCATGGAAGGGAAAGAGCACAGGCGGCCCGTTCACGGATTCTCCTAGACCTCCCCTGTGCTTTTCTCCCTTATCACCCGGTTGTGTAAACTCACTACGTCACTGTAATAAATCTTAGCTATAAATCCAAGTACATGCTGAGTTCCATAAACCCTCCTGGTGAATCTCCAAACCTGGGTGTCATCTGGGGACCTCTCTGCAACTCTGAAATGCCTCTCCAGTCTAAGGCTTGTGTGATTCCTCTCATCACTGGGCCTCACTCATAGTGAGGTTTCACTTTTGGCCTCTTGAAGCTTGTCCTAGCTCTTCGTATCTTCCTACATTATTGAAGAAGTCTAAGAGTCACTACAGATTTCTAGGATCTGAGCTCTTCTTTCAAAACTAAATCATTTTTGGAAAAAAAAATCCTCTGGTTTATCATTTGATCTAAAGTATTAACTCTGATGGTAGACGTCTAAGCCAGGTAGAAAAATAGTGGTTCACTAACTGATCAGTGAGAGAAGAATATGGGGGCACTGTAGGCTTTGGAATGTCTCAGGCACCACTACACCAGCAGTTCCTAGACCTGTAAACAGGGCTGGCCTAGCACTTAGGTTTGGGGCATATGCCCATAGAAAAGAAGATCTACTGTTTGTCTAGTCTCTTTGACTATATATCATAAATTATATATAATAGATTTTTGACTATATATCATAGATTTTTCTATTTCAGTGTGAGAAAAGGAGCAAAAGTTAATGAGACATTATCTAAATCAGAAAGACCCCACATCTCCATCATCCTGATTGGAGAAACAGATTGCAATTATGTGGTGGTGACTGACAGGCAAGAAAATAATCAATATTCTCCTGGTTTTATTTTTTTGTGTGTGGGGTTTTGTTTGTTTGTTTGTTTTGCTTTTTACTGAATCATACAGATTTAAAACACTATCTTGGAATAGGAACAGTTACCTTGGGGGCAGGGGTGGGGGACCAGTGAGCAATGGAAAAGCTTAAAAGTCAGGTTGTATGCTTGGTCTGACCCTGTGAGAGGTAAAACAGTTCAAGTCACCTTTATTTTTGATAGGATAATTCAATGCATCAGAGTCAGAGAGGGACATCACTGTCCTCATCATCATGTTACCAACATATTATGTATTTCAATGTATGTTAATTTCAAAAACAATTTATAAATTATTTCATTTGATACAGCACACCAATTTCGGTGACTATTTCTGATGTAATTTTAAATAAATTCTGTTACTATGATAATAATCCTCTTAGAGTTCTTACTATAAGCTAAACTTGCCAAACATATTTCTTGTAAGGAAAATAAAATAATAACAGCAATATTGACCACCACCACTGCCACAAGGGCTGCATAATGATTACATTTATTCTTTCTACTAAGTAGGCAGTTGGCTTTATTCTAGATCTTTCTTTCTTTTTTGTAGAGACAGAGTCTCACTTTATAACCCTCTGTAGAGTGCTGTAGCATCACAGCTCACAGCAACCTCCAACTGCTGGGCTTAGGCAATTCTCTTGCCTCAGTCTCCCGAGTAGCTGGGACCACAGGCGCCCGTCACAACGCCCAGCTACTTTTTTGTTGTAGTTCAGCTGGGGCCGGGTTTGAACCTGCCACCCTTGGTATATGGGGCTGGCGCCCTGCCCACTGAGCCACAGGCACCACCCCTAGATATTACTTTCAATGGTAATAATTTCACCAAAATGTATTTCAGTACTACAGTAAAAGTAGGTCTTAATATAGAGCACTAACAGCATAGTATTTCAGAAAACTTAATCACTAGTAACATGGAGTTAAGGTGACTTAACGGCTTAGAGAAGAAAAGTTTCAGAGCCTCAGAGTCACACAAGCTACTGGAAGATGCGTCATACACATCTAACTCTGTCGCTTCTGCCACAAATGCAGAGAGGTGGATGGATGCTTTTCTAAGTGCTGCTTGAAATGATACCTCTTTTATCCTGCCAAACCCGCATCCTAACATTCCCCCGGTGCAGGCATACTACTGGGTAACATCCTGCTTCCGAACCTCTCTCCTCCATGTATTTCCTTCTCAACCTCTCTTGTCTCCTGTTTTTGTTTTCTCCTAAATGCTTGAGTGAGACGCTCTTTAGAAAAGAGAAAACGCTGCCCAGATGCATAAGAACCACGGCAAAACTTTTTGCTGTCAATGTGGCAGTTGAATGTGGAACTGTGGCTCATCTCTGTGGCTCTGAACTTTTCTTAGGAACAGAGCGTTCTGCACTGTTTGAATTTTCTCTGTATGAATCTATGTGTGTCATTACAATCTTGTTTCACTGAAGTTTCATCTTAAAAATGAGCACTGAATTACAGAGCGACCAGAAAACCCCATGATCCTCAACAATAATGCTGAAGCCAAGTTTTACTGGAGAGCAGAACTGCTGGCACGGAGCATGCATCCTCCCTCAGTGGCACGTCTACATGTGGCCTGCATGTAACTCAACCGCAGGCAGAGATGCTCCCGGCTCCGTGAGTCAAATGTACTAGGTGGGGACTCTGGCACTGAGAAAACCACTGCCGAGTGAACTGGGGGAAGAATCTGCGAGTTCATTAGCCAGGCAACATTATTTAGAATTACAAACTGGAATAAAACTTCTCCATTTGCAATAAGGCTTTAAGCTAGCATTTTACTCACAAAATAATAGAAGAAACGTGTGAAACCTGGAATTGGAAATTAACCTGACCAAAAGAAGAGAGTATGTTTAAAATGAAATACTGAAAAATTCATATACCTAGGATTTTTGTAGATTGATTAACTGCTAAAGACAAAAACCAACAAATTAAAATAAATAAAGGCTGTGACTTGGAATAGCCACTTAACAATAAACACAAAAGCCAAGTAAGTATGTGAGAGGAGAAACACTTTCTTCTTCTTTGACCTTCACCGTGAACTGTAGGGCAGTAATTCTCCTTTTGGGGGAGCTGAAATGTTTTTAAAAGAGCCTTTCCCTCCCTATTAGAACAGGGATTTTCTGTTCACGTGATTGGAAAACAGAAATGTAAGAAGCAAATCTATCCACTCAACAAATAAAATGCTTATTAAAGGGATATCCTGTGCCAGACACTTAGCATTAGACAGAGATACACAGTGACAGAAAAAGACCGACAGGAATCCTTTCTCATAAAATGCCCATGATAAAGGGAGAGATAACCAAAACCAAGTAAACAATGAATCAGATCATTGCAGATTGCAATAACCACCTCTAATAGAAAAAGGGAAAAAAAAAGGAGAGAGAGAGTAACAGGACAGAACAGTTCTAAAATGAATCATAATTAATATATACATATATATAATATATATTTTTTTATTCCAGGCCTTTTTTAAATGTTACTACGAGCTTATTTTGTGTACCTGTGATCAAGTCCCTTTACAGCCTCCTCATTTCGCTCAGAGATCTCTCATGAGCATTTTTCATATCATTATACAAGCCTTATGAACATAATTTAATAGTCATTTTATTATTCAATAAGTCAACATTTAGAGAAGACTGTGTACAAGGCACATCCTCTATGTTACTCTTTTAATATTCATGACAAGCCTAGAAGACAGATACTTCTATTATCCTTATTTATAGATTAAAAAGTTAAATGGTTAGTTGAGGCAACTCACTAAATATCACATAGTTAATTAAAAGCATAACTGAGGTTCAAAACGGGCAGTTGAACTCAAGTCTCAGCTCTTACGACATAACTAAACTTATAACTAACTGCCTTACGGTCGTGTAATATTCCACTACTCTCATTTGGCATGTAAAGTTTTTATAAAATGAAAATGGAAAAAATGACAAAAATAAAGGCTGACGATTGAAACAACAGATGCAGAAGGGAAAATAATGCAGATCAGCAGAGAACCTTCCCTTGGAGGGATTCAATAAACGGGTCAAGAAAGAAGAGGAAAAATAAGATTTCAAAAAATTATCCCCCTGGCAAGTTTCTAAATTTCTAAACTCCTATTGCTAATCCAGAAGTGATTACGTATTTGGGATCACTTTTTTAAAAGTAAAGAAACAAATGTTAATTAATTATGTATTATTTTCATCAGGAAAGCATCAGCTAGAACCTTCCAATCATTTGAAAGTATGGGCAGTAAGCAACAAAGAATTGAGCCGTCAGATATGTCCAGGTTTAGTCGCACCGGCAATTTGCGGGGCTCGGCTAAAAGATGTACAGAATCAGGGATCTTCCAAGAGCCTTGGCACAGTCTTCTAAAAATGAGAACTCTAACCCACCAATCAGGGCAGGGCGCACTTGCACGAAGCTCTATACGCAGTGGATAGTCACACGGCCACGCTCAACTAGCAGTGAATAATATAAGACCACTTGTGATATTGAGAACAGTTAACGTTAATTCTCTCCAGAGCTCTGGTTCCCTCTGTGCCTCATCACCTCGCTTTCCTCTGTCTTTGAGCATGTACGTCTAATTCAAGTCTCCTCCATCTCACTCGCACTCCCTTGCGTCTCTAACGTCAGTCAGATTTGGGGGTCATTAAGCAAAGATCACACTCCACATGTTTCGTCTTCCCATCGAGCTATTTTTTTGGTAACTTCAGGGAAAGACTGCAGCATAATAAAAGCTCTTAAAGAGCTTGTGCTTTGAAATGAGCCTATCGTGAATTCAAATCCTGGCTCCGTCGCTCACTTCTGATTAACAAACTGGAGGTAGGGAGGCTTGAGGGGGGATGGTGGTGGCATTTTCTATACCTAGGGAGTCTTCTATAATGCCTTGTACAGAGTGGGTGTTTAATAAACATCTTCATATTATATTCCCTGTATCTAAATTTTCTCTGCACATTTAACAAGATCTAATTCTGTTCCTTTTCTTTTTTTTTTTGCTTCCAAGAAATAGGTACCTGGCAGATGTTTAACAGCTACACATCAGCAGTGAATGAAATAATGTTGGTTCATAATTTGGTTGTAAAGTTTATAAAGTGCTTGGAGTTGACAGAAATAGTGCAAATGAAGACCATAAATGGACATAAAACATGAACTATCTCTCTCACCAACCCATCCTTTCTCCTTAGATTGATCTCTCCTGAACTAAGGATTCCTCTGTATTTTTTCTTCCCCCTTTCCTAAGAGGCAGACATACCAACTTAAGAAGCAGTAGTAAGAAACAGGAGGGCTTGAATTTATTTAGAAGACTTCACAGCATCAGGATATAAAGATGCCAAAGTAGCTCAAAACCAGCGATCAGGCTCATCCACCTAATGTGAATGGCTTGTAGATTAAGGTCTGATAAGAACATAGAGGTCCCTCTCAAGAACGTTCTTGAAGCCTAATGGCTGAAGTACAGCCCATCGTGGAAGTCATTGGGGTTGTGACTTATGTCCTGGTTTTGTAAAGGACAGCACATCATGGCCAAAAATATCCCGGTGTTTTGGGGAGAAGCACATCCACTGTGCTTCTCTGGAGCTTTAATTCATGACATGTCACAGTGCCTGTGAGTGGGCTCCTGCCAGTGTGCAGAAACTGATGACATGAAACAGGTACCAACAAAAGCACAGCTGCTAATGGGCACATTTAAATCAACGTCTATTCTTCCCATGCCATCATGCAAAGCCCCTTTGACTGCTCTAAGACAAATACAGCTTAATTTTATTTCCTGCCTGGCTTTGTATAATTTTGACATGTCCTCAGTCAAACACGACCCAGTCCTTCAATCAGACCCTATTTTTCTGGAGATGGGAAAACAAGAGGAAGCTAAAGTAATTATTGAAAACTCATAAGCAGCAGCTTTACCCTAATTACCTTGACTTTCCTTTTTAATTTTTCTATTGATTGTCTCTTGTTAATATACAAGTATTGACAGAGCGGGTAGAGTCTGGTGCTCCTATGATAAGAGCGGACGCTGCTGGGAAGCACAACGTAATTAGGAGACCCGATATTCTGCCCTGCCTTTTCAGAAGCACGCAGGCACTGCACGGACTTTGGTCGGAGACCTTCCTAAGAACCACCCGCAGCCCCTACTCAGAGGAATCTTTGTTCAATGTCTTAGCTCCCTGTTGTGCATTTGCCACCAGAGGGCAGCTGGGAAAAGCAAAAATGACCTTTCTCTTTGTTCCCCTTTTGATGTTAGAACAATGTTTCCCCCATTTTCAGCACATATTCTATTAGAGCTCCCAGGTCAACAACAGCTCCATGCGGATGAATAACTGGTGAATGGAGGTGACATCCTTTTGAGCTACGTGTGTTCACTCTTAAATGTTGTTGAATTTAAAGTCTTAACTTGGAGACCAAAACAAAAACAAAAACAAAAAACTAAGCGGTATTGGATATATGGCCCTGAATAGTAACGTATCCGTGACCAATCCTGATTCCTTTGTCAGGGAGAAATGTAAACTTTTCTTGTTGCAGGATATAAAGCTTGCTTTAAAAAATACTTATTTCTGAAGTACTTTAAACTCTTGGTAACTCGGGAATCCAAGTTTTCTGGAACATTAATACTTTCTTGTACACTATCATGGTCCAGCTCACCGTAAGTAAACACAACTTGGTAAAGTCTGCAGATTGGTTTTTTAGAAGCCAAGATGACCCTGGTAATTACCGGGGTATCATGTTGCATTGTCTTATTTTATCTTTTTAAGCAACTCTAAGAAGAAATAAATGAGGCAGGAGTAGTTAGCAATGCTACGAATACAAAAAAAGAGAACTTCTCAAGGGCCAGTAATAGCCCTAAAAAGAGGTGTGAGTGTCTCGAAATCCAAGTGGAAAGTGGTAGGAGAGAATTCAATGGATTCAAAGCAGAAAAAAAATCAATGAAAGAATCATTAGAGGATATAAAAAGAGGGTTAAAGACTGATAGATTCTGCAGAAATGGTGCACTGAATGATAGAGCCCCTTTAAACCATATTATAATAAAAACAGTAGCATTACCAAGTGTGAGCGACAATTCTGTAGACTTTGGGAGCATTTAGGGAAAGGGCAAATGGATTTCTATTAAAATAACTTCATCAGTCTCCAGGGGCATCCTTGTAATCAGCTAGTCACAGGCCTAAGTATATCAACGATCCAGACCAGGAAATGGCAAGCCACTCCTTGGAAGGTACTGAGAGACAAAGTCATCCTGCAACCTGTACAACAGGATGTAAACTCACCAGACGTTGCCATGGATATTCACATACAATGTCAGTTAAAACAGGCTTAGGAAAATGGTAGTTCAAATACCTTATATGACATTTAAGGTTCAGAAATCAAAGCTGAAAAAACATCTTTAGGATTTTGGAATTTTTTTTTTTAAAGACAGAGTCTCACTAGATCACCTTTGGTAGAATGCCATGGCATCACAGTTCATAGCAACCTCAAACTCTTGGGCTTAAGTGATTCTCTTGCCTCAGCCTCCCAAATAGCTGGGACTACAGGCACCCGCCACAATGCCTGGCTATTTTTTTGTTGTAGTTGTCATTGTTGTTTGGCAGGCCCGGGCTGGGTTTGAACCTGCCAGCTCCTGTGTATGTGGCTGGCTCCCTAGCTGCTGGGCTCCAGGCGCTGAACCCATCCTTAGGACTTTGAATGACCTATGCATGTACGCCCATTAGAGCACTTAGACAGTGTTATAGCAGTTCAGGAAACATTTTTTCAGTGGCCACTATGTCCCAGATGATAGCATACAAAGGCAGATATGACCTGGGTTATTGTTTAGTGGAGAGAAACAGTCAAATAATTATAATGTGATGCGAACAACAATTATGATTCCTATTGGGAATTATATAGGAAAGAAGGTTAAATTATACCTAATGACAGACAATCAACAAAGCACAGAACTGCCCTATCCTAACCGGTTGTTAAATCAGCTGCAAAAAAAAGAAAAGGCTTCATTTTTTTTTTTTTTTTAAAGTTACATTTGGCCTGGCTTGGTGGCTCATGCCTGTAGTTTTAGAACTCTGGGAGGCTGAAGCAGAAGGGTTCAGGAATTTGAGACCAGTCTGAGCAAGAGAGAGACCCCGTCTCTATTAAACATAGAAAAATTATCTGGATGTGGTGGTGTAAGCCTATAATCCCAGCTACTCGGGAGGCTGAGCCAGGGAGTTTGAAGTTACTATGAGCTAGGCTGATGCCAGGGCACTCTAGCCTGGGCAACAGAGTGAGACTCTGCTTCTTAAAAAAAAAAGTTTCATTTAAGCTGTATCTTAAAATATTGATATTATTCAAACAAGCATCAGGAGAGCTGCAGGGCTGGAGTAGCAAGACAGAAAGGCCCTGTGGGCTCAAGTCAGACTAGGTCACAAATGGGGAGACACCGCCACTACCGACAAGTGCAGACCTGTGGGACAAAGGGGGGGAAAGAGACAGACACACCTGCCAGGAGGCTCCCTGAGCAGACTAAGGGAAGGGTAAAGAAAGATGAAGGGAAGTGGATAGCCGCCCTCCAGAAACTGAACTATGGCTCTTACTGGCTTTCTAGGCATGTGGTAACGGAAAGGGCTTGGAATTTGTTGTCAGAAGACATGGATTTAAGTCCTAGCTCCATTATTTACTCTGCATGTGACTATTTCAACTAGAATTATTTCAGAACACTGACTAAAAGTGGTAAAGAGGGTTTCACTGTAAGAAACAGAAACCACGGCAGCTACATTACCCCTAACTCTTCAGCGTCTGGCTGCCTCTGTTCTAACCCCAGGATGTTTCATCTGCCCCTCACCTCACGGGGTCACTGTTCCTGGGACAGTCGCTGTTCACTACCTACCCAGCCGTCGTTCCTGGAGGCCCACAGGAAGCGGCCTGTGTAAAGCCTCCGTACGCCATGTGAGGGGCCATCGTTATTAGGAGTGGCAGTGAGAAGGGACACTTTTGCTCTCAGTACCACTGGTCTCTGAATAATGTTAATGAGAACGAGAAATAATTGTCATGAGGAAAAGCGATTTGCTGAGATGTGTGTTTTTGAAGCATTCTATGTTGTCATCATGGGAAAGAAGGTTAAATTATAGCTAATGAAAGACAGCCAACAAACCACGAGACTGCCCAATGGTGCTGGAGTGTTCTGGAGAATTTTTTAATTTTAACAGTGTCTCCCCTAAGTACTGCCACTGTGTTAATGGAGGTGGACTATATTTATGAAGCATGTTAATGACTATTCCGGCAGGTAATAACGGATCAACAACCTACAGTTTAAGGGACAGATCTTAATATTAATGTACATGTTAATATTCAAGCAGGCTCCTGAGTATAAAATGTGTGGATAATTAGAAATTTCATGGTCCTGGAGTTTCCAAAGGGTCATATGCTTACTTGTTGCTTACAGTGTCCAAGCTAATGCATATCAATTCCTCTTGTTAAGTTCTAACTTTTTTTTAATACTCAGGGGAATTTCATTTCTTGTAGGGTGGAAATTTCATTTTTTATATGAGGGTGGCAAGGATTACTGACTATTAATGTGCTTTAAGGTATCTTTGTGCTTGCCAAAGTTAATTCACTGAATCAAATTACATTATAATATGAAATATTATGGAATCGATGTCATACATTGATGATGAAACTTTTAAAAGAAATTTCTCCTAATGCCCTCATCTATTTACTCTTAATTTTGTTACATTAGAATCTTTTACTCTTCAATACAATGAACCATGCTTTTGGACTCTCGGCCCCACAGTAACATTAACGATGCAATTAAATATACTGCTGATGCTTCAGATTTCATCATCCGGATAGCATTAGAAGGTTGGGAAAAGCTGTGGCTGTGGAATATTAGCCTTCTGAAATGAAAGAAAGGTTATACGAAAGGTTAATCTGTCATTGTAGTGGCTTTGTAATGTGCCACTTGGCGAGGCTGAACCACACTTCCAGAACTTTTTCCCGGTGTGTTTAGGATTAGAGTAGACTGTAAAAGGCATCTTTGCTCCAGCTATGAAGGGCAGAAATGAAGCTGTAGCCACCGTGTTTTCTATCCTTAGCAGCTGTGGCCTTAATGTCATTGCTTAGCAGTTGATTTAACAGCCTAGTCTGGGGCAGCTGCCTGGCCTGCAACTGTGTCAGCTTTCCCAGATCTCCCTTCAGAGTCTTGGTCTTCTACACCAAGTGCATCTCTAGCTCCAGTCCTTCTCCGTAGGACCCCCAGACCACTGCGGTTGGAAAAAACGAGAACTGACAAATTCCAGTTCTTCCTTGCAGGTCACAGCTTGTCCCTGTTCCCCCTGACTTTATATCCCTCTCATCCTCCTGGTGGGCTGCCCCATGAACATCAAACTACATGCTGAGTTGTGAAGACAATGACCTTACCGAGACTGTTTAAGTGGATCCTGTAAGTTCCTATGGTCAAGTTCCTGTAATAAATCTCTTTTAATACTCAACCCACACCACCCTACTGCACCCCCCTGCTACATGTGCTTCTGTAAGGTAGGAATGTCATGAACTTCAATGTTGCCCTTTCACAAAATGTCTTTTGTTGTCCTATTAAAAAAAGTAAAGTCCTATACTGTGGTAGGTATACAGAAGAAGCAGAAGTAACAGTATCCGGTCTTAGACCTCCACAAATAATTTGCATTTATATCACATTTTATAGCTTAGAATATACTTTGGGGCCCCAGGTTCTGTTTCAGTCTCCATTGGGCTGGTTAGTTACATTCTCTTCCACAGCTACAAACTATTAAAACAATCCGTCTACTTTATAAATGCATTCCATATAAACAAAGAAGATTGTGCTACAGTGTATTCATCTTAGTTACTGGAAAACAATCAAGTGGAACAGAAGTTACAACCTGGCACTGGGAAGAAACTTACAGGCATGCTTGGTTCACATGGTACCCAAGCTCCTTTCTGCAGCATCCCCGGAGAAGTCAGTACCATTATCTTCAAACTAGAAGAAGCTAATAGTTTAGATAATTTCTAACATTACTACTTTAAAGAAGATTTAAAATCATGTTCTCTAAAAATGATGTTCTCAATACTCCTAAAATACATGTCCAAAATTATCTATGCAAAAAGAGGTCACGACGATTGGTATGACTGAGCCCCTGCACATGTGCAGGGTGTAACAGCTGGTCCCAAGAACATCTTGTGGAAGGCAGCTCAAAGGATAAGAAGTTATCAGTTTGTCATTCCATTATCCACAACCTCAACTTACAAAGCTCATTCTCCAAAAGCTCATCTTTTAACATGTTACATTAAGTGCTGTGCCATTTCCCAGCAATGCTAACCACAAAGGTAATGATGCTGTACATTTAATTTTTCTAGTCTTCATATGTCTGCTGGCATTATAAATGAGTCATTAACAGTCTTAAGTAGATTGTCGTTGTTCGTGACTGCTGAGGAATTTCATTCCTTTCAAGATAGAGGGAGGACAATTTGGATTTAATAACTGAGGGGAATAGACAGTATACAAAGTTAAAAGAATCTAAAAGTATACAGTTCCAACTTTCTAGGATATTTAGAAAGGCTAAATGTATGTTTCATAAAAAGTAGAGGCAAAGAGGACAGACTGCTGCCTATCAGAAATATGGAATTTGTCTCAAAAAAAGAACCTGAAAAATCTCACCTTTACCTGCATAGTTTAAAGCAATTTGGCAAAAACAGACCAAGGATGTCACATGTATCACCATCAGCCCCAAGCCATCTTCTGATGTACAAACACATCCTGGTTAAATGAGATCCACCAGCCTTGAGCTATGAGTTCTACATTGAACTTGGAAGTCTATAACATGAGAAGGATTCACATAGCCTAGACATTTATGGCAAAAATCTTCCAGGCTAAGGGATTCTTAAAAAAAGAGAAAAGAATAACCTTCATAAGGTAGAAGAGCATTTATAAGAGGAAAGAAATGTCAGAACTATGCTCGGAAGATAAGCATTCAGCTGAAGCGTGGAGTCTTAGCAGAAGAGCGATGGGATGGATTGAAAATGCTGGCAGAGAACTATTATCAAGTGCATCCGATTAGAGTCAATAAGGAGCAGTCCAAGGTTTTAAAAGATAATGAAAAGATTGGGACTGTGCCTAAAAATGAAGATGAGAGCGATGTGTAGTATGTAGTGAAGACTGACTGTGATTATCCACATGCAGCTGGAACAAGACTAAAGACTGTGGAAATACTAAAAGAATGTCAAAGGAAGAGGGAATTCCGAGGATGGAATCTGTATGTCTTAGATAATAAGAGTTAGTGACAAAAAGGAAAATAAAATGGAAGATAAATATGACCTCGACAGCATAGGTGGCTAAAAAGAAAAGTCAGAAAGAAAAAAACAAGCATTTCCCACAAGAGGATAAGCTCTGCTTCAGACATGAGCGGACACGGAGAGTGGGTTGGACTGGGACAGGCCGGAGATAACAGAGTATGATTCTACACTAAAAACGTTTGGAGTGAATACAATCAAAAGCACAAACGAGGAGCTTAGCTTGATATGGCAGAAAACAACCTGTTCCTCACAAAAAGGAATAGGGGGAGAGAAAAGGAAGATAGAGACAGATTTTTGAGTAGAGAAGAGGCATCGTAAGACAAGGCTCTTCAGATGGTCTCAACTGGGGTGGAAAGTAAAGGACTACGATATCTAGAAAGATAAGGAATCTGAGATCCCATTTAATAGGGGTGGGAAAATAACCTCCTAATGCAACTACAGGTTTCTTGATAAGAAAAGATCAGGAAGATGAATGGAGCGTATGGAGAGGACTCCGATAACTTTTTTTTTTTTTTTTTGAGACAGAGCCTCAAGCTGTCCCCCTGGGTAGAGTGCTGTGGCATTACAGCTCACAGCAACCTCCAACTCCTGGGCTTAAGGGAGTCTCCTGCCTCTGCCTCCCAAGTAGCTGGGACCACAGGCGTCCGCCACAATGCCCGGCTATTTTTTGGTTGCAGCCGTCGTTGTTTGGTGGGTCCGGGCTGGGGATTCGAACCCGCCACCTTAGGTGTATGTGGCTGGCGCCTTAGCCGGTTAAGCTATAGGTGCCGAGCCAGAACTCCGATAACTTGCAAGTCATCTGGCAGAGGTTGATGAAGAATATGGCTCAAGATCAGAAGTCAGACTCCAAGTGCTTTATGAAAAAGGAAATGCTTAAACTGAAGTTTCAATTAACATCTACGTTAATCCTGAAGAAAGTTAGACATCTGATCAAAGCTTTGAGTTGGGAATGACTTTAAAACAGTTGGCAAACAAGAAACAATACTTTAACATGTAAGATATATGGATAATCAAGTGCGAGTCACAATTCACTAAAACTTAAAATTCCAAAGGGTTGCGGGGAACCAATATCGGTTGAGTTTTCCTTATCTACCATGCTTGGGACCATTTCAGATTTTTTTTGAGATTTTAGAATATTTGCACCATACACACTTACTGGTCCAGCATATCTAGTCTAGATCTAGGAAGTTTTACTGAGCATTCCCTTTGAAAGCGCCATGTCAGTGTTCAAAAAGTTTCAAATTTTGGAGCATTTCAAGTTCCAGATTTTCAGATTAGGGATACATGTGTACAAGGTACAAAGCCCCCTACATTTTAGGAAGGTATACAAAAACTAGAAACAACTGGTGAAAAAAACCTCTAAATATAATTTTTCCAATAAATGGAATATAACAGAAACAATGAGAGATCACGGCGCCTCAATCTCATACCTGTCTTGAAAAAAAAAGTGAAGAATTATCATGAGATAAGTGAACTTCAAAGATTCCATTTACATTCTGCCAGGTCCTGTTTAAATAAAATGGAAAACCAATTTATGATCCATCACCATCGCCCTGCTTAATGTGATAATGACTGCACAGACTTAAAGGTTTAATTTTAAATTCTTTCTAGTACTTGGGATGTTCCCATCAATAATTTGAGTTTTTGAGTGAGCGCTGGTGAGCTCTCACTCTGGGCTGCTAATGGAAGCTGTCCCAATGACACAATGAAGCTCTCCAGTGGATAACAAACAACTTACCTGTACAAATTTGACCTGCTAAAGGCGCTATTGTCTAGTGCTTGGTAAACGGTTTGTATAAAAATCCATATATTGAGTTGAGTAGAAATGAAATAAAGTCTAAGCAGTGACAGAATGTCAATTATGGAGTTGGTAAAACAGCCCCTTCAGAAAGTTGTTTTAACTCTGGAACTTTTTTGATTCTAAAAATTTTATTTAAATATCATGTTCTTTTCTGTCCTGAGCTACATCTTCTGTCATCTGTATAGTATCATGAGGAATTGGAGATGAAGAACAAGGAGTCTCAATAGATCGCTACGGGATCTCCGCAGAACGGCGGCGAGTTACACACATTGAAAGGGAAGTCACATAGCCTGGAACAAAATGAACGTTGAGGGAGAAAGATAATTCAAGAGTAACACCTAGACTTGTCAAGCGTAATGAATGAAACGAGCTTTTAGAATTGGCAAAGAACGACAACAAAACTCCCAGGAATATGCCTTAAATAACAGTAACATTTGAAATGTGAGTTCCGATTTTCAGAATACTTGACATAAGGAACTCCTTGGTGCCTCACAACATCCCTATGAGGGGAGAAACACAAGCTTTTATTATACCTGTTCTACATTGGTGGCAACTAAGACTCAGAGGGGTCAGCAGTTTTCCCAGAAGCAACTACCTAGGAGAGTGAGGGTGAGGACAGGATGTGAACTGAAGCTGATGTCAGACAACCGTACCAGTGTTGCACTTGCCTTGACATGTTATTATTTTATTGATGTCCTTATTCTCTTTCTTTACTATTTTGCAAGTTAAGTAGTTCTCAAAGTCAAGAAGATTTTTTTAATTGTATCACAGTAATATTAATCAATAGAGAGTCTCTAATCAACTCTTGTTATTTCACCTTAAAGAGGCACAGATACTGGACATTCTCTTGTGTATGTCTCACATAAAAGAAATAAAAGCAATGAAAAGGCAGCTTGGAAGTTATTGTTCAGTGGGTCAAGTTTCAGTGTGGGAGGATGACAGGCTGTGGAGACACGTGGTGTAGACAAATGCACAACTATGAGAACGTGCTCAGTGTCACTGAACTCCACGCTCACAGGGTGGAAATAGTATGATGTCATTTCACTATTTTATCACAATAATAAAAGGCAATAAAAAATTTAAACCACACCAAACTTTGATTAAAGTATTATCGTACAAAGGATAAAGCACTACAGGGTTAAATCTATTAGTGCTTTTACCTCAATATCTTATTCTATTTAAATGCAACCCAGGTTTTAAGTAAAATCTGAAGTTAAACAAAAAAACTAAATACTGTTTTCCATTGATCAATTAGACTTGCTTTATAAAGGTTATCACAAGTGGGTCTTGTGAAGTCTAATGAAATTTATCGAAGGAAAGTAGAATGGTTGACCTTACTAATGGCTTCTTCCGTGGCATTCACTGGGAAATCAGTAAAGCTCATCCTACTAATGTTTTTCTATTTGTGTGTTTGTGTGTTTGTTTGTTTGTTTGAGACAGTCTCACACTGTTGCCCAGGCTAGAATGCGGTGGCATCAGCCTCCTTCACTGCAACCTCACACTCTTCTGTTCAGGGGATCTTCCTGCCTCAGCCTCTCCGTAGCTGGGACTACAGGTGCTCGCCACCACACCTGGCAAATTTTTCTATTTTTAGTAGAGACGAGATCTTGTTCTTTGTCAAGGGATCCTTCCATTGCAGCCTCACAGAGTGCTGGGATTGTAAGTGTGAACCACCACGCCCAGCCTAGTGTTTATCTGTTATTGTGATTTAATCTATATAAAACCAAAAAAGTAAAAAATGATGCATGTAATTCCAAACTGTGTAATACTCAATATTAGCATTTTTGAATATTTCTTTTTTTTTTTTTTTTT
>NW_003852444.1:10365449-10389168 GCF_000181295.1 Otolemur garnettii
GGCTGGCACCTTAGCCGCTTGAGCCACAGGTGCCGAGCCAATATTTCTTTCAAAATGCTTTTGGTTGTAAGCTCCATGAGGACAGAGAGTTGTCTTAATCTTTGCTGTACATTTACAATTTAGTGAATAATGGAGGGAGGGAGGGAGGAGATAGAAGACTAATGTTTTTATAAACACACCCAAACAGGCACCCAGAAGAGAATTTGGAATCTGCCAAATCTGAAATAGCTAGAAGCTCACCAAGTTAACTTTAATTATATCAAAAAGCTTTTTTTCTGGAGGCACACTGAGCAGAGATGGTAGCCCATTAATACCATGTTACCAATCTATCACCTATTTGAAAGCAATAATGGGAATTTAGCACATTTCAGTAAAAGGTCATCACAGACAACTTCTCTGACTCCATACTTGGGGATCCTCCTTGTTTACCTGTAAGATTCCCCAAATAAAGTCACTGTGCAGGTACAGAATATAATTTCATACCCATTTAATGAGAATCCCATAACATCACTATCAATTATTGGTCTATTTCCAATCATCTCATTTGTACTTTGTAGGACAGGAAGAAAGTGACTAAGAAGCTGCTTTAGCTGCCTTTGGGATCTAGTCGGTGGTCGTTTGTTTGATTTTTAAATTATCCTTGCTTTGTGGTTGTTAGAAACAGTAGCAATACTAAAATAATGGAAAATTAAAGCCATGTTTTTATTTGGTCAACAGTCTACATATTTTATTCCTTTTTCGTAAACATAAGAAAATTAAACATAGTAGCCAATGATTATTTATCTGAATGGAGTAATGTTTAATTTCTAAAGGTTGATTGCTTTATTTCATTCTGGAAGGTTTCCAGATTACGATTTCATTAATATTATTGCTTTGACCCAGAGGCTAAGCTATTTTAGACCTAAAAAAGGAAGTT
This sequence comes from Otolemur garnettii, assembly GCF_000181295.1. Taxonomy (NCBI): domain Eukaryota; kingdom Metazoa; phylum Chordata; class Mammalia; order Primates; family Galagidae; genus Otolemur; species Otolemur garnettii. The sequence continues at coordinate 10,366,366 of NW_003852444.1, forward strand.
ATCTTAGTCTTATGTAGCGAGGAGAGAATCTATCTCCTGAATATGTGGAAGCATTTATAAATGGGCACTGTGGCTCACACCTACACTGTGGCTCAGACCTATAATCCAGTACTTTGGAGGCTGAGGTGGGAGGATCACTTGAGGAGCAACATAGCAAGACCTTGTCTCTATAAAAGTAGAAAAATTAGCCTTTTTGTGGTGGTGCATGCCAGCTACTTGGGAAGCTGAGGCAGGAGGATAGCTTGACCTCAGGAGCTAGAAGTTACAGAGAGCTATGATGATGTCACTGCACTCTAGCCTGGGCAACAGAGCAAGACCCTGTGAAGAGAAAAGGAGAGAGGAAGAGGAAGGGGAAAAGAGAAGGGGAAGGGAAAGGGGGAAAGGGAGGGGAGGGAAGAGAAGGGAAAGAAAAAAGAAGACTCAGAGAAGTCAACTGGATTATTTTATTAATAATTAAAATACGCAGTTTTTAAAAAAGAGACAAAATGGGCCTGGTGGCTCACACCTGTAGTTCCAGCTACTCAGGAGACTGAGGTGCTTGAGCCCCGGAGGTTACAGTGAGCAAGCTGATTGCGCCACTGCACTCCAGTGTGGGCAGCAAAGTGAGACTCCATCCTAAATCAATCAATCAATCAATAAGTATTCATTAAATAAAATGTTGAACAAAAATATATAACTAAAAAGAAAATAACATCAAGGAAGCTTGAGAAAATCTTACTATCCTACAAGGATCCACAAAGGTACCCTATGAGTAAGCATTCCCTTTTAGTCACACGGGTAATGCCATTTTAATCAGAGGAAGCACAATGCAGTCTTTTCATAGTTCCCTAATATGCACTGAAGGGACAGTACTGCCTCTTCCTGGATAAATAAATATTTAGCTGGCACTATCTTTTATCAATTTCTCCCTTCCCCAATTCCCTCAAATAGTTTGCAAGATTTATGTATGTGTTAGGCCAACATGAGTCCAAATTCATTGACAGAACTTTTTAAATAAATATTCGATATACTCGTGCAATTATTATGTTCTCAAAAATAGAAGATTTTAAGCTGGGTGTGGTGGTTCACACCTGTAATCCTAGCATTCTGGGAGGCCAAGATGGATAGATTGCTTGAAAGCGCATGTTTGAGACCAACGTGAGCCAGAGTGAGACCCTATCTGTGCTAAAAATAGAAAAACTGAGGAATGGGAATCATTTGAGCCCAAGAATTAGAGGTTGCTGTGAGCTATGATGATGCCACAGCACTTTACCTAGGGCAACGGCTTGAGACTCTGTCTCCAAAAAAAAAAATATATATATATATATATATATATGTAAAGATTTTAATAAAATGACAATAATCATATATCTATTCAATGAAGAACAATCAAGCCAGCTGTCAGTTATTCCCACATTTCATCAAGTTTTAAGTTTGCAATTAAATGTTTTTAAATAATTTTTCTTAAAACTTATTCTAAGAAAAAATAAAGGTGCAAAATTCACCAATAACCTATAGTATCCAGAACCAATGGGGTTTATAGAATAGACCTACGCTACTATCATCCAAATATTTGAAGAACTGTTTTTTGTTAGCGGGATTAGTTTATTTCCATAAGAACCCAAAGGCTAGACCTGGAACAGGCAGGTGAGGATGCTGGGAGGAGACTACAAGAAGGCTTTCAAATAGGCAATTTCATTGAAAGATGAAAAGGTGGAGAGTTTGATTACTCATGGTCAAAATGAGAGGATGGACAAAATTCAAGATGAAGGGATACTAGAGAAACAATCATGTGTTAAAGGTGGTTGGACTAGAAGACCTTAAAAGGTCTTCGTATAATGACTTGTACACAGATGTCATTCTTATTAGCTAAGAAATAAAAAATGAGGTAAGAACCCAAAGGTGTACAGAATAAAAGAATTGTACATCATGTTATAATGGAACATAAGAAAAGTTATAGACAGCTAGAAGGCAAAGAAAGGAAGTTTGCAGTAAATATCAAGATAAATTACCAACAAATACCAACATTTTCCAAGGGGAAAGACAGAAAAATCCAACTTAAATCTAATAAGGAAAGGTACTCTTTGATTGATTTAAGATGGTGAGAAAGGTTTGGGACAGTCTATAACTCTCAGTGTTATCCACAGTTCTGAAATAAAAAGCTGTCTTCAGTAAACACTACCTGACAACATCAATGGAAAGTCTCAATAAAAATTTTTCCAATGCACACTGCCACCGAAATAATCCTTTCAAGACAACACCCTAGCAAATAGTTACTTTCAGGAAAGAACAACTATGTCTCTTGCTGCCCAAGGCTCACAGAGCCATTAACCAGAGGTTTAGTTCCCCATTTAACTTCACTTTCTCCACCTGATGCACTAACATAAATTTTGAACATAACATTTTAAGGTCTAATGAAAAATTTATAAACATTGACATTGGCTGCAGTTCCTTCTCACTGAGTGAGGCTTCGTTGATCAACAAGAAAAGTGCCATTTAGGAGTAAAGGAAGATAGAGACATTCATTTAGTGTCATCAAGGTAATAAAACGCCAAGCTACAACAATTTAAAAGAATTTCAACAAGGAATGTGAAATGAAAACAAAAAGAGAAATTCAACTGTAACTAACTTAAAGCATAAAAGTTAATGATTAATCCTTTTAATGTAATTAAGAACAAGTACAGGGTGGCCATAAAGTTCGTGTGCTCTGCCCCCCACCATGTACAGAGGAAAGTGGCAAACACTATCAGAGATAGAAAAGCATCAATTAAAACAACAGCTATTTCTTCATGACTTTTCCTTGTACACGTGTTAGATTATTTACATTAAAAAAATAGCTTTAATCTGACACACAGTAAACAAAATAAGTGAATAAACTTAATATGACTAACTCATCTAATTCCGCGAAACTTTGTCTTAATTTATAGGTGAAATGGAACCTCTAAGACAGTGTGGTTCTCAATCTTCCTAATGCTGCAGCCCTTTAATACAGTTCCTGTGGGTCACGACCCACAGGTTGAGAACCACTGCTCTAAGACTTCCTTAGCAGAGTCACAGACTGGTAAATCAAACAACTAGTATATAAAACCAGGTTTCTTTGATACCATTACCCACACCCACAATCACTGCACTGTGGGGTCATGCATCTGCTCACAGGGAGTCTAAAATAGCACGGGCGAATTAAAACAAACAAGAGGAATTAAATGTAGGGTAAGTTGCATGAAAAGAAAGGTAGGGGGAGGGAGATGTGCTCATGACAGAGAAGGAGTTTGAACTGGCCCCTGACAGAGAGCTAAGATTTCATTAGGTAAAGGACACGAAGGCATTTCGAACAAAGAAATTTGCACAGAATGAGTAAATAAAGAAATGCAAAGTTTCAGGTCCAACTGGAGACCTGTGAACAGGTGCAGCAGTTTGGCTCTCAGCCATATTGAAATATAAATTCCTGGTCAAGGAGTTGGCCATGGGGCCATGGCAGGGGGTGTTCTATATTACAACTCAACAGAAGTCAGCATAGGGGAGTGTGTGCTCAACCCACACGTCCACCATCACCAGACAGCATTTGATAAGTACTGACGAATTTCTCCTTGACACACATTCTTTCAGCTGCTCGAACATTGCTGTCTGGATTTTTTCAGCTTTCCTCACAGTCTTCTTTAGGACGCTCTCCTCAGCTGTTTCACTACCCATCAAAGTATGCCAAGGGTTAGTCCTCAGACCTTTTCTTTGTCAAACTCTCGCTCTGCAAGATGTTATTCACACCTGTGATTTAACATCATTGTTTTTGAGAACCATCAAATATATGCATATATTCACATTCCTACACACAAACACACACAGACACACACAGCACGTGGCTGTGTATACACACATCTGCAGTCCAGGTCTCTTGCCTCCACTCCAAACTCCCCTTGGATGCCTAATAGGTATCTTCAACTTAACAAGGTCAAACACACAGTGTCTCCTCCCTAGTCTGCGCCTATCCAGTCTTTCCCATGGTAGCAAACAGTGACTATTCTATCAAACATGGAGGTTAGACACCTTCAGGTTCGTTACTTGAATCCTCCCTCTCTTTCATACTGCACATGCAACCTCCTAATCAATCCTGTCAGCTCTACCTTTGAAATACAGCCTGTCATCACCACCTCTCACTCACACCCCGGGGCAGGCAAATCATAGCATGGGCAAAATCCAAGGTATGAAGAAAGTTCTATTGAAATACAACCAGCTAATTCATCTACATACTGTCAATGGCACATTTGAGTAGTTTTTACAGAGGCCATCAGACATGCAAAACCTAATATATTTACTAGCTATCCCTTCACCAAATATATATATATATTTTTTTTTTGCTAACCCTTGGTCTGCCAGTCTGCATTCCTAAGTCCCCTCTCTGCTTCTGTCTCTCTGCCTCCCTACTTAGAATTCTCCACAAAGCAGCCAGTGAAAAAGTAAAACTGTGTTGTCCTCTATGCAAGCTGCTAGCCACATGTTGCTGTTTAAACTAAAATTATATTAAATTAAGAAATGCAATTCCTTAGGTGCACTGGCAACATTTCAAGTACTCAATGATCCTCAGTAGTTGATGATGACCTTATTGGCCATTGTAGATTTTAGGCTGTTTCCATCAACACAGAGAGTGCTGTTGCTCAGCAGGACTTAATACCTAAGTCAGATCACCCCCCTTTACTTTTCTAAACCCTCTGGTAGCCTCCTGTTTCATCCGATGTAAACACAGTTGCCGTGGGTTACTGTGTGACGGCCCTGCCTGCCCCTTCCATGCCTCTCTCTGACACTCACCGCCTTGCGCTTCTCCTTCACTGTGTTCGCATCATTCCAGTTCCCCCAGCCCCTCAAAGTGCCAAGCCGGGGCTTCTTTCAGGCACGTTGCACAACACTTGTCTCCAGATATCTGTATGACTCATTCCCACACTTCCTTTGGCCTCTGCTCGAATATCACCATCAGAGACCCCTTTCTTAATTAGCCTGCTACTCCACTTTATCTGTCTTCATGGCACTTGTCACCAGTTGATCTATGGTCTATGTTTTATGATTCATTAATAGGATAATAGATATGATTTTATTAATATCTGTTTTCTCTAATAGAGTGTAAGTTCCAAATGAGCAGGACTTTAGTCCTTTAATTCTCACGTAATTTAGACTGTCAAGACTAGCAATTACATGTACGTTTTTGTTGTTGTTGTTGAAAGAACTCAGGCTTCCCTTTTAATTACGAGCAAGTTACTGTGGAAAGCAACTCTACTTCTTTAGTAGCTCAAGATAATATTGTCCCACTAAGTGCAAGAGGTATTATCCTGCCTTTGCTTTCGGCTAGGGAGGCAGACGCTATTTCTCTTGTTTAATAAAATGTGTTCTATTTTTCCACCATAAAATGGAATGAGTTCAGTTTCTCCAATTCCACCTAAAACTGAATGAATGAAACAACACGGGAAGTGGAAGGGTAAAAGCAGCTGCTCAAGGTTTTTCAGAAACTGCCCAAAGGCTGGCGGGTGCCAGCGGCAGTACAGCAGACGTGGATATGAACCCCCGACCTCTTTTCCGCTTTGCTCTTTATAACACTGTTTGTTTCTCCCGCAAACCCCAAACCAGCTACTCAGTGAGCAACAGTCAAGAAGCACAAATATATCCATTCATCTGACAGCTTTCATGTGGCATATGAATTCCAAAGCAGGTAAATAATTTAAGATTACTAAAGTAAGTGGGAAAGTAACACTTAACTTATAAATAATACTCATAAAAAAGGAATTTTTATTCCCTGAAGCATATGAATTAAGGCAAATCTGCAATATGATCACTGACCTAGGGAAAGGTTAAGTGTAGTTTAAATCACAAATGCAGAAGGGGAATTCAGACTGACACAATTTATTTCTCCTGCTACTGTATCCGTATGGCAATAATCCAATATGAGATGCTGAATTTATGTGGTAAGGGCATCAACTCAAAGCCTGCTGCTCGTTTAAAAATGCAACGATTTAGGGCAGCTTGGCGTAGTGTTATTATACAACCACTTTGCATTTTGAATAGCAGTGAAATTTTACATTTATTTTCACAGAAGACACTGAAATGAACACTCTAGTAAAAATTAATGGATTATTTTCCCTTTCTCCATGACCTTTAAAATGCCTACAATTCAAACTCAAGTACCTAACAGTTACCGCCTCTGCTTACTGCACCAGTCGTACTGTACCCGAGACCTAAGGTTTCAATAATGTTTCTAAATGGGCTACTAATGGAGACGCCCAACTGCCCGAGGCAGAGTATAACGGCAGAAACTTTCCTTTTCCCTGTGGAAAAATACACTGCTTCTTTAACCTTCCTTACACTGCACCATCTTGATTTCTTCTAAACCCCAAAGAAATTATCTATGTCCCCATTTAAAAGAGCCTCTAATTTCCCCCCTGAACTCTAGATGAATGCAAAGGCGAAGTAGCTGAGGGTGTGTGTCCAGAATAACTGCTTCTCTCTAGTTTTACATCTCAAATTCTCAAAATCAAACTTCACTATCAATGGATCTCCAACATTTTACCACAATGAAAGAATGTTTTTCAGGCATCCAGGCCCCAAATGCAATCAGGGGTCAGGTCCATTAAGCAAGAAATCATAAAACCACATTTTATATCTTTAGTTCGACCTCCCCTTGGTGTGCTAAAATTTATAGGCAGTTGCAAATCACATCAGATGCATCACTTCATCTACGTCCCTTAGCTGAAAATCTGCAGGTTCAAACTTTAGGAACTGCGAAGAGTCTAAGATGTAACCCTACTTGCAAGCTGACAAGTTAGCCTACCATCATTTCATGAATGTTAGAAGAAAAAAAAAAAAACTAAACCAAAGGAAAAAAAAACAACTCCTGGGTTAAGGACAGAGTATGTTTCATTAATCCCAGCAATAGTAGTAGCCAGAATATCATCATTTCCTTGCACTGGTTCCCTGATCCCCAATTCCCACACAGACACTAATGAGAGTCAGGTAATCCATATACACACTGGGGCTGCATTACAAGCGAGGAATCCTGAGGTCGGGAAACACCAACCCTTTAAAATAGGCTCCATGCAAACCTGTCCAACCTCTGGAGATAATATTTTTATTATAATATTTTTATCATAAACACGGGAAGGAGATAATATTTTTATCATAAACACTGTACTCTAGTGGAAGACACTCTGTCTTTGTTCCAAGGATGTTCCCGATACAACTGTCCTTCAGACGACAGTCCACAACAAAAGTGTGTCGGTGCCTCTGCTCATGAGACATAGAGAAACACAAGAGAACTATGGAGAACTACCCCCTCAGAAACTCCTTTTAACCACGTAAACCTGTCTTTTAGGTGAAAAGACACACCTGACGTTTATGTGATTTCACACAAAAGACACACCTGCCTTACTAGGAGTCAAAAAAGAGCTGGTGCTGTTGGTTAACTACGGAAGTTCAAAAACTTAGTGCGCCTTGCACAAAGCATCATGTTATACCTGAATTTTTCTCACCCTGAATCTTAAAATGGCCAAGGTCTAATATGATAAACTCTGACCTCTAACATAGCTAGTAACTCTATAAGGAAAAGAAAAGAGATCTCCCGACTTACAAACCTATCGTGTTTTTTTTTTCCCTGCCACACCACACTGCATTTGGAGTAAAAGAGACATTCTATCTTACTAATGGTTCTGATGATCAGTCTTGATTTGTGGTTCTTTCCCTAAGGATATTATATAAACCCCAAACAGGTAACACTCAAAAAGTATGTCTGATGGTGTTTCAAGGCATTTTTCTTTCTAATAAGCTCCTGTGAGTATGGAGAACAGTAAACTGGAAGGTGATGCCACTGCTGATAAATGTGCAGGCTACAGATGGTTTTCTTAATCTTAATGAAAAAAATGGAAATGAAGCCGCATATTTTCCCATCTTCTCCCCAACCCAAGGCCAGCCCATTAATTTAGTGACAGGAAGAATGAGTTTTCTGAATTTCATATTCTCCATTTTTCCTTAATTGGATACAGATAGGAAATGCAAGAGCAAGTCCCCCAGAAGCAAAGGGACAGAGCAAAACTACCATCTTCACATCAAACTCCACAGAGCTACATATTTACTTTAGGAAAACCGAAGGTTCCTATTTAGCGGTAAGAAGTTCTATTCTAGCTGAAAAGATTTCTTTTTAAAATTATCGCATAAACGTGAGCCCTGAATAGCAGTCCGTTGTCTTGCGATGGCATGCTCAGAACGGCAATCTGGTCAGTCTCAGTATCTATCAATTTGCCGGAGCCTTCACCTTCGACATGTTCACCTGGTCTACCTTCTGTTTACCATGGAAGTATCACTGTTTACTAAACACAAGAGTGTTACCAAAACTGCAAGGGGGTCTCTGCCTGGGTCCAGCTACTTGCTGCACTAAGAGCCAGTTATTCAGACAACGAGGATTGCTGAGGAAGGAAGGAATTTTTTAATAGGATAGATGTTAGTCTGGAGAGCAAGCAATCAGATCAGCCTCAAATCTCTCTCTCTAATGACTAACGCAGAGTACAGGCTTTCTAAGGGGGTCTGAGGGGTCTTGTGCATTGGGGCAGATAATCGCAGTTTTGGCATCAGGAAGTCTGCCTAGGGGCCTTCAGAATCTCAGTTCCTTGTCTTGCAGAAATTTTGCCTTTCTGGGAAACAGGTCAGGTAGGTAGTTAAAAGTTTCGGGGTTCTGTTTATCATGGACTATGGGCCTAAGAATCTAAAACATGACAGAGATGATTATAAAAAACATATAGGGGTTATTATAATTTGAGGGGTTTTGTGTTTGAAATAGGATTTTCCTCTGCTGCCCGGGATATAGCGCTGTGGCATCATCATGGCTCAGTGCATTTTTGTTTTGTTTTTGTTTGAAATTTATTCATAGAGCCGGTTATAATAGCAGGTTATTTAAGCAAAATATTATCCTGACTTTCTTAGAAGTTGCCTTTTTGTATATATATATCAGAAAACAACTGAGGCAGGAGTGCAAAATCACCATATTGGCAGAAATTTCTCATTTTATGATTTGAGATTTCACAAACATAACTACTTCCTGTTTTATTTTAACATGACTAAGTCAATCAAACACCTCCAAAATAAGACTCTAGGATTGGCTAGTTTGTGCATCATGGTTTCTTTGTGTTAAGAAGTTGTTTCCTACAGCCTTCAGAATGGAAGAAGATGCTTGCATGCTACAAATCTAAAAAAGGGCTTATAACTAGAATCAACAGAGAACTCAAACCAGTCAACAAAAAAAAAAGAGCAAACAATCCCATTTTTAATAAGTGAGCAAGAGACTTGAACAGAACCTTCTCTGAAGAAGACAAATGGCCAAAAAACACATGAAAAAATGCCATCATCTCTAAACATCAGAGAAATGCAAATCAAAACCTCCCTGAGATACCACCTAACCCCAGCGAGAATAATTCACATCACAAAATCCCAAAGATACAGATGCTGATGTGGATATGGAGAGGAGGGAACACTTTTATACTGTTGGTGGGACTGCAAACTAGTACAGCCTCTAATGGAACAAAGTGTGGAGAATCTTCAAAGAGCTAAAAGCAGACCTTCCATTTGATCCTGCAATCTCATTACCAGGTATCTACCCAGAAGAAAAAACACCATCTTACCACAGGGACATATGCACTAGAATGTTCATCACAGCTCAATTCACAGCCATCAGGATGTGGAATCAACCCAAGTGCCCATTAACACGTGAATGGACTAATATATCGTGGTATGTGTATACCATGGGATACTGTTCAGCCATAAAAATGATGGAGACTTCACATTTTTGCATTAACCTGGATGAAGCTGAAGCACATTCTTCTGAGTAACGTATCACAAGAATTTGGAAAAGCAAGTTTTCGATATGCTCAATACTAATATGAAACCAACAGATAAACAACTACATGCCCACAGGAAAGAAAAACACAACTGAATTCAAATGAGGGGAGGGTGGAGGAGGGCAAGGAGAGAGAGGAGGCGGAAGGAGGATTGTGTGATTAGGTTACATTGTTTGCATGTCCAAGGTAAGATTCAGGTTGTAGTTGAGCCCTTCACCCAGGAGATGTGCTATATACCTTTGCGTTATGCACCTTAAGCTTAAGCTCTCACGTAAGGTGCATAACACAAAGGTATATAGCACATCTGCTGGGTGAAGGGCTCAGTTACAACTTGGATCTTAACCTAGAAATGCAAACCATGTAATGTAATCATTTATATCCTCAGATTACTCTGAAATTTAAAAAAAAAAAAAAGAGGTTGCTTCCTTACTGGTCGTCGTACTTGCAACCTCATAGCTAAGATGGCTATGTGTAACACTCATGAAACAAGTCCCCCATCAGTTGCACAGAGCAGATTTAATTATCATCACTTTGAAGTATTTTGTATTATATTTTAACCTATTATTTATTGGCAAAATAGAGGCTATAAACATTTTTACAGATAAGAAAACTGAGGCCTGGAGATCTTAAATGAGCGGCCCAAAGCCCAAGGCCAGAACAGAATCCTTTGTGATATATGCTCTTAAAACTCCATCCATAACCTTATTTTGGTGGTAAATTCACTTACTCAATGAAATATTATTTTAGGCACTGATCTCAGAACTTGGAAAATGGTAAGGAGAACAGAAACAGAGTCCTTGTCCCAAGAGGTCCCTGATCCAGTGTGGTGATGGTGGAAGACATATTAGACATTCATACACAATCAATCCCCATCCTGTGAGATAAGGTCCAATAATTCTGAACTCCTTTATAGGCCATCCATCCATTCATCCATCCACCCACCCACACACCCATCCATCCATCCATCGATCCACCCACCCACCCATCCATCCATCCATCCACCCACCCATCCATCCATCCATCCATCATTTCTTGAAGAACAGTTTCTAACAAACATTATCCTAGAAAGGGTTAGAAAACAGAATGCTAAGCAAGATGTTGCAAACTTTTATAGAACTATGGCTTGGTGCATTAAAAACAATTATTATTTCTTCAAAAGTGGAAGCATTGTATCTGAGTTTCTACCAATACAATTTAATGAGAATTCATCAAAACTCACTTCAGAGAAATGCCATTTATGGTGTTTTTGTCACTATGCCTTCTTATAAACAATTTTGATTACATTTAAAACTTTTAAAAAATACTAAGCCTCAAACCATACATACAATGAAGAGCAGCAGCAGATGGCCAGAAGGTCTGAGGCACATTATAGCTAAGGCTGTGACTATAGGGATGGAGGCTGATGGCAGTCTGAAGGGAAGTCAAAGTTCAAACAACTCGAATCTATAGCTGCCTGGAAAATAAATTAATTCCAGCCTAAAAGTTCTTCCTGCTTTCAATTTCTTTGCCTTTTAATCTATGTGGAATGCCTACCACCACATTAATTTTCCTAAAAATTTCTCTAAATGTTACTTGACATGAAAATCATGAATGGTTCCAAATAGATTAGAGGGTGACTCTTTGGTCTTACATGAATAGGGTGATCAGATGTCCGGATTTTGGCGGGACAGTCCCACTTTTCAACAATTTGTCCCGCATTCCGCGGCGTTTTAAAAAAGTCCCGATTTTTGGAAAGAATGCACGAACGGGCTGGAGAACAAGAAGGGAATATACGGTTTTCGGCAGCTATATAGCTATTTCAACAGAATATGAGTTTTATATTATTTTTGTTAATTTTATAATGTTAAACTGTAATAAGTAATTGCTGAGAAGTGATTATCTAGAACTGCTTATCAAAGTTTGCCTTGTTGTCAGGCCCTGCCCTGCCCCGTCCCCTGCCCCACGCCCCTGCTCTGCCCCTGCACCATGTTGTCCTGCCTTACAGATGTTAGAATCTGGTCACCCTATACATGAAGGGCCTTCCACAAATCCAGTCCTATTCTCCTTCAAATAAGCCCTTTCTCTAACATTACTGGTCCACCCATCCATGGTCCTTCTACAGTCCTGTGCCCTTACAAATGGTCTCACTATTCTCCCTTGGAGGATTCTTCCTTTTTAGCATATGTTCACTAAACATCTACCATGTGCTGAATGGCTATTTTATTTAATCTTTACTACAATCCTATGAAGAATGAACTATTATCATCCCAATTTCACATTTTAGAATATTGAGGCCTAGAGAAGTTAAGGGCCTAAGGTCACATAGCCAGTAAGTAGGGAATCTGGGATTTGAACTGTGGTCAGTCTCTACTTCTGATATCCAAACTCTTACCTAAGCAATGTAAGAGGCAAGATTATCCAATGGTGACCATAGAGCTGACTTGGCTGTTGCCTGGACAAAAGGTGGCTGGAGTAGGGGAACAGGTTCCTCTCTGATCAGTTCTCCCAAGCATTGGGGTCTTCCTCCTTCAGACAAAACTGCAAGTTCTCATCAGTCTGAAAGTTTTTAAGTACCAGGCAGCTGACATTCTTAGATAACTTCCATAGGCAGCTGGGATGCAAATTGAACTGCTTAGTCCTAAGCAGCCTATGTATTCCCCAGAGACAAGAATCCTTCCCTTTTCTTGCCCTATAGTAAGGCAAATGATAGGGGAACTCAAACACACACAGTAGGTTCAGCAGAGTCCAAATCTAGAATGGCTCTCTGGGGAGTGATTAGAGAACTGGGGGGACAATTCCTCTTTTTCTCTTGTTAACCTTGTAAATGTTCCTTTTTACCAGTAAAACCCATTCCTTAGTCCATGCTGAGTGCAGTTGTACAGTCAGTCTTGAACCCTGGTGCATGATGAATGAAGACTCAGATGAAATCTACACAACCCCACCCCCACCACCTACGCCACAGTGCCCACCCTATAGTGCCTTTTGGCTTGAATCTTACCCACTCTTCATGAAGAAGTACCTGATTCTCCTTAGTTAAGGCAGTCCTCTGCCTTTTGAACTATATAAAGCAGAAGTGGATCATCTGGCCTTTGACTAAAGCAAGGATTTAAAATATATTACGTAACATATTTAGTTAAGGCATCTTTTTCATAGATGTTCATTTTGATTCCAATAAAACTGTAAGCTTCCCAAAGGTAGGATAAGAGACCTATATATTTAGTATACCTCAACAGGCCCAGATATAACCATGCACAAAAGAGGCTCTTCCTGTATATTTGCTGATTGTATGTGTATTTGTGTTAATATCTTTTGTTCTTCATAAGCTCATACTCTGTGTACTCATCAGACATATATGAATACCTAATATACACCTAATGAATGCCATATTGAGCCCTAGTTTACAAAAACACTGTTTTGGCACAAGAAGCTCCCAAGCTAGCAGTAAGATGGATATATGAATAATATATTATAATAAAATTATGCAGAACCTTGGGGTAGTGTAGGCAGGGTGGATCACGGACGACTTCATAGGTTGGGGGGGAGGGAGGAGGCATGCACAGAGCCAGAGCCGTCACATGTTAGTAAGGCCTTGATGAACCAGACTAAAAAGGAGCAAACTTCTACAAATGTTTGAGAGAAACACACTGACATTTTAGTTATTAAATGAATAATACTAATTTAAGAGATCATTCCTATCATCTGTAAAATTATCAAGCTCACTGAACAATCAAAAGTTCTCCTACCAGTTATTAACCTTGAATTGCACAAAAAGGGCAACTTTACTGATTTCATTCTTTGACAGCAGCTACCTTAAAGGATAAGAAAGAGTAGTGAACCTCTCAGAAGTTCTAACAATTCGTCTTTGTCTAGAATTCTTTTTCTTTTAAGAGTCAAATCTGAACCTATGCAGAATGCCAATTTATTTTTAACACTGAAAGAAAAAATAAATTTCTTACCTTTTTATCTGAGTACAAGCAACTGATACGAATTATGGTCAAATGAAGAAATTATATGTTAAAAGAATATTTTCTATAGGTTAATAGAATATTTTCTATTCTAATATTTTCTAAAAGAATATTTTTTAGTATAAAATGAATTAAGTTCTATAATGACAAAAACACCCCAGAAGGAATCTCCTTTCTGGACATTTCAATTTTTGTATTTCATGACAGGAGACCAAATCTATACTAAAAATCGTTTTACATCTTGAAGTCTAATCGGCAAGCATATACGTGAAGGGCACACATTCTCTAAACGTGGAGCATTTCTCGCACAGATCCTTCTAAAGCAGAGCTTTCACTCTCACATTTGCTAAATCCAAGTCTGTATGTCGGCTGTATTCACCCAAGACTCTCTCCCATACACGGGTATCTCAGATCTATAACAAGCCCATGGGTCTATTTGTTCAATTTATTTTCCCCAACACAGTGAAAAACAGAGTCCTATGTCAGCTTTTTCCCTGCTATGTCCCCAGCACTCTGCAGTGCTCTGCTCTGTACATACTAAGTACTCAATAACATTTGCTGATGGAGCCTTACAGGAATAGAATGCATTTAGAAAAAGAATATTAACAAGTATCATGTTAAAATAAACCTCTTTGAAGGTAGTATGGTAACATAGCCTTTGAGAATCTGACTTTAATACTTTAAAGAAACAGGAAACTCATTCATTTGTTCATTCAGACAGACAGAAACATTTTCTGTCTCCCCAGGAGAGTAAAATGGTATCATCAGAGCTCACAGCAACCTCCAACTCCTGGGTTTAAGAGATCCTTCTGCCTCAGCCTTCCAAGTAGCTGGGACTAAGGCATGTGCTGCAAGGTCTGGCTACTTGTTCTATTTTTAGTAGAGACAGGGGGTCTCACTTTCACTCAGGCTGGTCTTGAAATCCTGAACTCAAGTGATCCTCTGGCCTCAGCCTCCCAGAGTGCAAGGATTATAAGGTATGAGGCACCACAGCCAGTAGGAAATGAGTTACTGATTGGGATTCAGTAGGCTTCATATTTAAGAGAGCTGATTCCTTCAATGATACTGCAGAGGACATAATGGTTCTTCCCACTTGAACAGGAATAATATAGCTATTTGGCAGTAACTTTCTGAAGAATATGCTTTCTAGATGAAGAATTATAGTTACCACGAAAAGTAAACTGCCAAGTCTCGTAAGTCTACACTACTGACTCACAAGAATTAAAGGCCCTGGCACCCAACACTCTCCCCTTTTCTCTCTCTGAATGTTTCTACCAGAATAAAAGAAAACAAATCAGTAATGTCTGATGGAACAACACACAAATGCAGAAGGGGTAAGAAGTGGTTGGTTTCAACTAAGAGTAAATTTTTTAAATGCCATTTTCCACAAAAAAATAAGAGAGGTGATGGATATGTTAATTAGTTTGATGTAAGCATTCCACTCTGTATACCCAGTCACCACACTGTACCCCTAAAATGTATAGTTATGATTTTAATTAAAAATTAATTTAAAAGAAGTGATAAGCTTTAAATTTAGCATAGTTAATTAGGAATTAAGAGAAAAATACAACAGAAGTACAGAGCTAAAGACAAACAAAAAATAAAAACCTTATGTTAATTCAAAATATTAGGGCCTATATACCGTATAACTGAGTTACAGTAAGTTTTAACTTAGGACTTTCAACTTGGATTTCTCTCACGGGTTGTATTTTCAACATATTCCATTTGAAAACAATTAGAAAATCCAAAAGAATTTTGAATGGCTACTTCAAGGGCAGCAGAGAAAGAAGCTAGGGGGCAGATCCATGTTTATAGTCTATGCAGAGGTGTCCAACCCACGGCCCGCAGGCTGCGTACAGCCTAAGACGGCAATGAATGCGGCCCAATGCAAAATAGTAAACTTACTGGAAACACCATGGGATTGTTTTGTGATTTGTTTTTTGGTGGAACTCAATCCTGTGGTTCTCTTGGGTCTGAACTTTGTAGGTAAGGTCATGTTGAAATATCACATACATTCCCGTGTTCTCACTATTTGTGTGCATGCACGGCTTCAGGTTTATGGCGGCGTGTGGCTTCCAGCATGTTATCTTCCAAGTCCAGGCAGTTGTACAGACATGTTTTATTACTTAGATATGTACATTTTCTATATTAATGATCACAAACCTGGGATATACTTGATGATTTTAAAAGACTCTCTGAATAGCCTACTGCATAATTAGGATTATTATATGAGGACATTTTTGCTTATCTGTGGTGAGAGATACCATGAAAATTATGAATGGAACTTAAAATTTTGCTTTAGGTTTTGTTCATGTTTATGTATTTAATGTGTGGCTCAAGACAATTCTTCTTTCAATGTGGCCCAGAGAAACCAAAAGGTTGAACAGCCCTCGTCTATAGTAAGGTTAAGAAACACCCTCCTAGCTTGGAGTATTCAGTGGTGACAGCAAGTAATGAGACGACAAGGAGATGACTAAAGTCTCAAAATAGCTGGGCTGTGCATGCCTGTAGTCACTAGGGAGGAAGAGGCAGGAGGATCACTTCAGTAATCCAGGAGTTTGAGTCTAGCCTGGACAACTAGAAAGATTCTGTCCTAATCAACTAATCGATCAATAAAACAAAAACAAAAAGCACAAACGAACTGGTTTGGGATTCTAGAGGCTGGAATACTCAGTAGACGGTTACCCCCAGTTTCTGTTCTCTGCCTTCTGGCCATCTCTATTCTCAGGAAAGAATTGCTGCTCTCTGTGATGGTTTTGAGGGAAAGGGAAGAAAGGAAGAAGAAACATTAACAGAGTTAGAAGGTTTTAGAACCATAAGAAAGAATGGAGATTAACAGATCAAACCTACTCCATTATACCAAAGAGGAAAATGAAACCCAGAGATGCAATGTCTTTGTCAAGATCATCAGTGACAGATCAGAGACTGAAGTCCAAATTTATTTCTTTGTAGTTCAGTACAGTCATCACTGGTGTCTGTGGGGACTGGTTCCTCAGAAAACACCTCCCCAGACTCCCCTGTAGATACCAAAATCTACAAATGTTCAAGTTCTTGATGAGAACAAGGCATTTGTTTAGAGATAGTGTAAGGAGTGAACAATCTAGAAGTATGTAAGAACCTAAGAAGTAAAGCCCTAGGAAATTCAGGCAGCAAGTATATGGCACTGGCAGACAGGAACCTTCAAATATTAAGCTACCCATCAACTTTAATCATGGAGACCTTTAACTAGAAAGCTTCCACATAGTACTAGCACTTACTGTAGATCTGAAGGTGGGCCTGAAGGTCATCACCCCAAGGCTCTGTTCACCGATCATAGGGTACAGACCAAATCCTTCCCCATATGTCTAAGTCTCGTCTTCCTATTGGTTTCCAAGACAGCCCTTATCATGTTCTATGGCACTTTTATGTGTTTGTTTACTTATTTTTTTGGTCTTTCTCCTCAACTAGAACTTCAATCCTATAAGGGATTATATCTGTCTTGTTCACAGTTACATTCTCAAAGACTAGCACAGAGATTTAACCTGTGTGCTGCGGCCCACTGGTACACCATGAGGATTATACCGTAAAAAATTTTAAGAATAATTAGCTATTTTCTAAAGAAGTTCATTGTATCAATAATATATTCTTTTTTTTTTAAACTTTTTTTTTGATCAGCATAATTTAAGTATGCCCCAGAAGTTTCACTATAGATTCAAGCATGCCATGAGATAAAAAGGGTTGAAAAACATTGGACTGGTGAAACGCCTGTAAGCACAGTAAGCTCTTGTTAAGTACTTCAGAGTGGTGAAATCCAGGACTATTAGGGGCTTTTGTGGAAAAAAAAAAAAAAAGTAAGTCAAAGAATAACCCCCACTCAGAAGGAGGTAACAATACAGTTAGTAGAAAAGAACACAGTGCTATAAATTAAATTACCTTCTCACTTAGGAAACGGTGGAAGCAATCAGTTGATCACCTCTTCTCACAAAACCCACGTGAGGACTTGTCTGCACCAACCCTTTACTTTTTCTTCTTCTAGATAATACCTCTCAGCTATCTTAATTTTTGTCAGAAATAATTTATTGTGGTGAAATTCACATAAAACCATTCAAAAATGAGCATTTCCGTGGCATTTAGTATATTTACAGTAGTATGTGCTATCACCACTTACAACTTCCAAAACATTTCTATCATTCCAAAATAAAAGCCCGTGCCCAGTGAGCACTCTCTCCCAATCTGCCTCTTCCTCTAATCCCCGGCAACCACTAATCTCTATTCTTCTCCAAGGATTTCTCAACTTTGGGTATTAATATAGACTGAGTCATATAACACGTGTCCTTCGGTGCATCCTTCTGTCTCTTTCACTTAGTATAATGTTTGCGAATAGTGCTGCTATGAACATGGTGTACATGGACTTGTTTGAGTCCCCCATCTCAATTATTTGGAGCATATATACCTAGGAGTGAAAATTCAAAGTGGCATGTATGCTAATTCTCTGTTTAAGTTTTTGAAGAACCACAAAAATTTCCACCATGGCTGATCCCGTAAGTATTCCTACCCACATTATAAGAAGAATCTGATTGTTTAAAAGTCACTTGCTAATTCCCATTCTTTTGTTATAGCATCCTTCCTCATGGGTGTGAAGTGGTAACCTCCTTGTGATACTTTAATGCTCTAATTCTCAATACTTTCATTTTCTGTCAAGTACTTTTGAATGTTCTTGAAGTTTGTTATATCTATTTCATTTTATGAAGCTCAAATTTATGCTAGGTAGGGAATCTTATGGGATTCCTTGATATTATGTGTTTTTTATTTTATTTTTGTTTCTTATAAGCTTGTTCTTCTGCTGTAACAGAGCATCTTAATATTGAAAATAGAGTGTGACAAACCCCCAAATAGGGACATAGGGTAAGATAGTAAGAACTGTGGTCAGCCAAGAACAATGCGCAGCAGTGAAGAAGGGACAATAATAATATGTACCCTTAAGAAATAAACTCTCTCTCCCTACTAGGAAATCTCCTAAATGATTCCTGCTAGGAAATGCCTAGATGCTAAGGCTGGCCAGAAAATAACTGGACTTTATCCCGTTCTTAGTTCAGCTCTCTTAAGGGCACCTAAACAGTACAGTTTCACAAGCACTGTATTCAAGGGCCATTACAATGGCATTGACTATAGGCAAGTACACCCAAGATTGACAGAGCGTGAGTTCCTCTAAATGTAGGGGGGTCTTATCAGCATCCATCTGCCTGAGTCTATTTTCACTGTAAACATCCATGAATTGCTTAATGCCATGTACTTTTATGAGACATTCAAAAGTGATCGTGTGTGTCTTATCAGTGGGTTTCAGTTTGTGCATCCTTCTACGAAAATCCATGAAACTCTCCATTTTGAGTTTCACTAAATCCATTTCTCTCTCATTTCAGCCTGAGCGTTGCAATCCAGCTCTACAGGTAGCAAATTGAAATGTTTAGTGGCCCATTGCAGACAGATTGAATCTGAAAAGAATACAGCAATAAGAAAGAAGCAAGGCATCAATATCATACAGTAAAGCTCTCACCAATGACAGCGATGATGTAGGGTGAATGATTGAGCATTTGCTAAACTTCTACTATTGTGAAAGTAACCTATTATTTTCCTGGTTGTGCACTGAAATGCCTCAATCACCAACACAACAAGTCAGTAAAAAACGATACGGTTCATTTTCTATTGCTGTTGTTCTGTGGGGACAGGGTGGCATATCACCCCCCTGACCCCGTGAATTCCACTTTACCAATAGTGTACTTAGTTTACCTCTCCTTTTGTTCATTTGGTAAAATGCTGGATATACTGGTGGCTTTTCCTTTTTCTTCTTTTTTTTCCTGGTTGTTAAAGTTAAACTCGATAACATGACCTGGCTTTCTGATTTAAGATTCCTCTATAAAAAAGAAAAGAATCTGGCAACCGTGTCAAAGCAAAAGAAAGGAAAAAAAATTAGTAGCAGCTGCCCTGAAATACTCTGACTGCAGAATAAAAATAGTTGAGGCTATTGGGTAGCATTTCATATACATAACTACCAATTTATATCCCAACTAGTTTTCATGCCCAAAGCACGTTACCACTGAAGGAAATCCCCATAAACGGGAGCCACTGAGGCTGCACAGTCCCAGGGCTGAGAGCAAAGGGGAAGGCAGGCCAGGGAGGCGCCACAGAGAGGACGTGTAGTAGCACATACATCTCTGAGGTCCGTCCCACCCAGAGGCGGAAGCCCACACCATCACACCATCACACCATCACCTGTGCTGTTCCTGATGTACTTCTCCCAAGTATTCTGTTTAAAACGTCTGGCTACCCCTTCATGCAGTGTTTCATTAAACTCACAAGTTCTTTAATGGCTGATGAAAATCTGATCACTCATAGGCAAAATACTAAGAAACTAAAAGTAAATGTTCTTATTCATCTGTCATTTGATGCTAAGAATAACAGTGACCCATTTAAGGCTAGCATGACAACACCTTTGTTATAATAATAACAATAACCACTGCAATCATAATAACAGCAGTCTGCCTAATGCATATAAAATTTAACCAGGTGCCAAGCACTCTTCTAAGTGCTTTACTCACAAACATCCTATTAGTATGTTCTATTGCCATCTCCATTTTTCAGGGAAGAAACTGCACCATGAGAGATTAAGTCATTTGTTACAGGTCGTAGGGGACTGGCATCAAGGCAACCTGGCTATAGAGCCAGAATCTTCCCCACTACACCAAAACCTTACAATACCTAAAAAGGAAATAGAAAACGAGATTATAATAGTGAGGAGTCCACCAGGGATATCTTAAAACTATGCTGAACTCACCATAGGCAAGGAACAGACATAATCTCCCAGCTCTCTAGGTGTGGCCAAACCCACATTAAATATGATTATGCCCCCTTCTGTGGGACCAGATGCAATCAAAACTTTAATCTAATAACAAACAAGGTGTCCAAGCAACTACTGGTGACAGGCTGCTGCTGATAATCAGTTTGCAGAATGCTTCACCGTACTGACTGGTGATGCGGAGAGCTGTCTTGCCCCCTTTTTATCCTTGATGTCATCTCCTGCATCCTATTCCTCCACAAAATCTATTTCTACAGCACCTCCATCAGTGTCTGCACCTGGCAGACACTGCCTGATTATAATTGGCTGTCTTTTGCTATTACAAAGACTACACTATTAAAGAGGCAACTACTCATCAGCACCCCCATTCCAAAGATAGCACCCACCAGGAAATTTTCTGTTGTTACACAAGGAAGGCAGCAGTTTGTGCTGCCAGACCAGACTCACCCCATCAGATGTAATTTCTTCTGAAGACATAACTGAGCCCAGTGCTCCCAAATGAACACTCTGGAGAAAGCAACTGAATGATGAACAAACTTGCATTTTCTAACATTATTAAATGCTGGCATTCGATGATATATTCTAATAAGCAGTGTGACCGGGAGGATAGTATATTAGTGGAGCTATGGAACTATGGGGTCACACTGAGGTTTTTTCTTTGTTTTTGTTTTTACCAAAACCCGTTTTTTGAGGGATGATTGACAAACATAAGCTACACATATTTCATGTATATAACTTGATGAGTTTGGAAATAAATACATACCTTAAACTTAAGTATAATTATTACCTTTCCAGTTGCTTGCTAGCTATATAATCTTGAGCAACTCACTGAGACTCAATTTCATCTTAAATTGGAAATTATGCTAATGGCATAAGATGCTATAGGACTTAAATGAGAGAACATACAAAAAGAAACCAGCCCAGTGCTGAAATAAAACAGAGGCTTCTTCCCCACCAGAGTTTAATTTCTATGATGCTCTCTGACAGCAGGGACTCTTGTCTATTCTGCAGCATGTAATAAGTGTTCAATAAATATTTTTTGCATAAACAAACAAACAAACATGCTGACTGCCATTTCCCAATCCATTAGTTGACAATTAATGTCAATTCCATTTATTCAGTGCTGTGGGCTTCTTTTTTATTCAGGGATTTTTTTATTGCGTAACTTACTCAATCCTTTATATTAATAAGTAACCATCTAGCCAACTTAAATGTTTGTTCTTTCCCAAATTCAGTATCATGGACTCAGTAAGAGCTTATGATGATAAATGCCTCAGATTCTTCATTTATTTCAGTTTACCAGGTGATTTATGAAGAATTCCTTTCTTTTTCTGCATTAACTGTGTTTTCTTTGTATGTCTTCTTTTGCTCCTTATAACAAGGGCTCATATACGTCTACCTCATGGATGCTAAGGAGTGAATACTTACTCCCAGCTGTAAGATGGCTGTGTGGCCCTACCCCAAACCTTCTCTGAATTCAAGCATTCTCATGAAGTTCCATCTTGAGGATTTCAAAAAAGCAGTTTATAAATAATATGAATCAAAAACCACCACAAAAATTGCTGATATTTTTATTATTCATTGTCACCCACTATCATTTATGATAGGCAGAATTCCAAAATTCCAGGTCGTGCAATCCATCAAAACCAAAAAATGATAGCAAATATTACTTAGAAATAAACATTTGGAAGAGAGAGAAAGATAGGTAGTTTCCTAAAATCTACTTTACAGTAAGAAACTGTTGATCTAATTAATGGCATTTCATATCAACTTTATTTTTTGTTTCTCTTTAACAATGGCATTTCTGTCATTTTTTAAACGAATCATGGGTGTAAGTTAAATTCTATACTTTTAGCAGTAAAAGCTTCAGTTCAAATCCTTCAAACACTTGACAATTAATTACGTACTAAATGAGGCTCTTGGCTTCAATTTTATATCAGTTTTTAAAAAATAGAATAGGCAAGAAAAAGGCC
The DNA here is from genome assembly GCF_000181295.1 of Otolemur garnettii. Classification (NCBI taxonomy): domain Eukaryota; kingdom Metazoa; phylum Chordata; class Mammalia; order Primates; family Galagidae; genus Otolemur; species Otolemur garnettii. The sequence continues at coordinate 10,388,954 of NW_003852444.1, forward strand.
CATTACTTTCTACATACACAAGTATTATAAGAAATCTAGTCTAATGGGAGAAAGACAGTGGAACCCTGAGGTATAAAAGCGATCTCCTCTGATTCCATATAAAATGAAGTATTATTTTTTCAAAAATAGAGAGGTAGATGTATGGAACAGAATAGAGAGCCAACAGATGAAACCAACTACTTACCGGTACCTGATCTTTGACAAGCCGATTAAAA